>NW_024424341.1:22850414-22905421 GCF_017311325.1 Ursus maritimus
CCCCCCCCCCCCCATAACAGGACCCCCAGAACTAAATGCCATATCCTGAGCATACTCTGTCTTGGCCTTCTTTCCCTAGTTACTATACTATTATGCAACTTACATTCATTACAGAATTTAGACAGCCATGTCATCCTGACACACAGTAGGATTTTTTGCAAGGCCTAATAAATATTCTGTACTTGTGTTGTCAGATTTTTAAAATTTCTAATTGTGGTAAAATACATATTGACATAAAATTTACCATCTTAACCATTTTTAAATGTATACTTCAGTGGCATTAATAACATTTATATTGTCGCACAACCATCACCACCATCCACCCATCCACAGAACTCCTTTTATCTTGTAAACCTGAAACTCTAGATCCATTAGACAACAACACCCTATCTCCCCCAACCCCCGGCAACCACCAGTCTACTTTTTATCTCTATGAGTTTGACTCTCTAGGTAGACTACCTCATCTAAGTGGAATCACGTAATACTTGTACTTTTGTGACTGGCTTATTTTACTTAGTATCAGGTCCTCAAGGTTCACCCATGTTGTAGCATGTGTCAGAATTTCCTTCCTTATTAAGGCTGAATAACATTCCATTGTACCTAGACACCACATTTTGCTTGTTCGTTCATCTGTCCATGGACACGTGGGTTGCTTCACATTTTAACTACTGTGAATGATGCTGCTGTGAACATGGGTGTACAAATAAGTTTTTTTGAACCAAAGTTTAAAATTTTCCTCTAATAAATGTCATTTAACTTGGGCATTTATTTACCAGTTGAGATCTTTTTGAATATTTATTCACTATTTGTACCAGCTTGTATCAGTTACAAATTTGGTCAGCAGGCTATGTCTTCAAGCCAAAATAACTAACTTAAAATATTAAATTATTACCAAATGCACACACACCGAGTCTGAACTGACCAAAATCTCAAGGCCACTAACCAACTGTTCACAGTTTAGGCACCCAGCACAATTAGCCCTCAATAAATGTTAGATGATGTTGTCCTTTATACCCATATACCTTTCAGTGTTCACCAGTTGTCTTTCCCTGTGTTCAGAGGCCATTTGTTTAATAAAATGTTCTAGTATTTTTCGGAGGAATCATCAGTATCGGGCTGAGACAAATGTTGCACATCGCCCATCTTCATTATGAAGCACCTCCCTGCTTCATAATGCCTCAAAAGTTTATTGACAGTATATGAGGCTATAGCATGATCACCTGCTAGTTTTCTCAGACCCTAGGAATGTAATTCAAATGCATCAGGAGAACAAAACGTTCTAGGAACTGGGTATTCTACCTTCCCTGACCCTGCTTTTTCCAGATAGGTTCCCCCCCCAACCCCACCCCACAGCTATATCTCCTTGATAAAAGAAGAAATATAATAGAGGAATTGAGTAGTTAATGTTTTCTCTGTCAGATTATTCTCTATTCATCCCTAAGTACCTCTTGGTATATCTTTAGGAATTCTTTTGATTAGCTGCAGTTTTTTCAAGTGTCATTACTTGTTCTGAGATTGTGTCTCCCTGATCCTATTAGAAGCATCTAGCTCTTCAGAAGCCTGCAGATGGATGGAGTGTGGGTGGTTCCAGCCAAGCTATTTAAAAATGTATCTATAAAAGTTTGTCTTGTAACTATTCTTTTTTAAATTGCAAATTATGCTTTCTATTTATCAGTGCCAGGCTTCAAAAAGAGCCATCAGGGATTTTTATAGACAAAGTTACTGCCTTGTAATACTATCTTTACCCTGCAAGTCACACAAATGCAGTCAACTGATTTTCAGCTAAAGTACTTTTTTTTAAAGATTTTACTTATTTCAGAGAGAGAGAGCATGCGCGTGCACGCACACATAAGCAGGGGGAATGGCAGAGGGAGAGGGAGAAGCAGACTCCCCGGGGAGCAGGGAGTCCGATGCGGGACTCGATCCCAGTACTCTGGGATCATGATCTGAACTGAAGGCAGCCACCTAACTGACTGAACCACCCAGACACCCTTCAGCTAAAGTATTAAATCGTTAGTTCAATGGGGGAAAGGAAACTCTTAAAGAAATGGTGTTGGGACAATTGGATGTCCATTTGGCAAAGAACCTTGACCCCTCTTCTCTCACTATTTATACAAAAATTAACTCGAAATAGATGAAACACCTAACTGCAAAAGCCAGAACTACAAAGCTTATAGAAAAACATATCAGAACATATTTTTAAGACCATAGGTCAGCTAAGGATTTCTTGAACAGGATACTAAAAGCATAATCTATCAATAAGCTGCATTTCAAACTGAGAAAAAATTCTATTCATTCAAAGACACCATTAGACAAAATGAAAAGGCCAGCCAGAGACTAGGAAAAAATACTTGCCAAATATGTACTGTATGTAACAAAGAACTTGTATGCAGAAGGACCAACAATAAAACATGAACAATCCAAACTTTTAAAAATGTTAAAAAAGATTGGGGCGCCTGGGTAGCTCAACAGGTTGAGCGTCTTGCCTTCATCTGTTCGGCTCAGGTCATGAACCCAGGCTCCTTGCTCGATGAGGGGCCTGCTTCTCCCTCTCCCTCTGCCTGCTGCTCCCCGATTGTGCTCTCTCGCGCGTGCTCTGTCAAACAAATAAATAATTTTTTTATATTTTTAAAAAAGATTTTTACTTTATTTATTTTGAGAGAGAGATCACAAACGGGGGGAAGGACAGACAGAGAGGAAGAAGCAGACTCCCTGCTGAGCAGGGACCACATGGGGCTTGATCCCAGGACCCCAGGATCATGACCCCAGCTGTAGGCAGACGCTCAGCCGACTGAGCCATGCAGGTACCCCAATAAATAAAATCTTTAAAATAAATAAAATAAAAAATAAAAATGTTAAAATTCTTAAATAGTCTCTTCAACACCAAAGATACAGGAATGGCCAACAAGCACATGAAAAGGCATTCCATGTCATTAGTCATCAGGGACATGCACATCAAAACCACCCTGAGATACCAACTACTGGCAAAAATAAAAAAAGAGTGATAGCACCAAAGTCTGGAGAGGATATGGAGCAAATGGAACTGTCATACATTGTAGGTGGGAGTGTAAGACAATACAATCAATCACTTTCAAAAACTGTCAGTTTCATATCAAGTTAAACATATATAAACCCAATGACATAGCAACTCCCTTGTTGACATTTATCCAAGAAAACAAAAACATATGTCCATAAAAATGTATATAAAATGTTCACAGCAGGGGCGCCTGGGTGGCACAGTGGTTAAGCGTCTGCCTTCGGCTCAGGCGTGATCCCAGCGTTCTGGGATCGAGCCCCACATCAGGCTCCTCTGCTGGGAGCCTGCTTCTTCCTCTCCCACTCCCCCTGCTTGTGTTCCCTCTCTCGCTGGCTGTCTCTCTCTGTCAAATAAATAAATTAAAAAAATCGTAAAAAAAAAAAATGTTCAGGGGCACCTGGGTGGCTCAGTTGTTAAGCGTCTGCCTTCGGCTCAGGGCGTGATCCCAGAGTCCTGGGGTCGAGCCCCACATCGGGCTCCTCCGCTAGGAGCCTGCTTCCTCCTCTCCCATTCCCCCTGCTTGTGTTCCCTCTCTCGTTGGCTGTCTCTCTCTCTCTCTGTCAAATAAATAAATAAATTAATTAATAATAAAAAAAAATGTTCACAGCAGCCTTATTTATCATAGCCCCAAACTGGAAACAAACCCAAATGTTCATCAATAGGTGAATGGATAAACAAGTTATGTTATAGTTATCAATGGAATATAGTAAAGCAATAAAAATGAATGAACTATGAATACATGCAACGACATCTATGAATCTTAAAAATATGTCAAGTGAAAGATGCCAGGCACACACACACACCAAAAAACCCACCATACTGTAGGATTCCATTCATGTGAAGTATAGGAACAGGCAAACCTTATTTACAGTGATGGTAGTTAGAAGGTGTTAGTGGTGGTGCTGCAGTGGTGGTGGGGGTACAGGACTGACTGGAAAGGGCCACAAGGCAACATTCTAGAGTAATGGAAATATTCCATATTCTATGTTGCACTGTGCTTCCATGGTGATACAACTGTAACTCATCAAATTGAATATTTAAGATCTGTGCATTAATCATAAGTAAATTATACTTCAATTTTTAATCACCATAAGCTGCTGTGTTTAAGAACACAAAACAAGCCTTTCACATCTTGAAGATTCAGGTTCATAATCAAACAAAATGGACTTATGTGAATTAAAACTCTCTTTCCTCAAAAACAACATAAAAACCTTGTCAGCTTACTTTGGGAAATATCAACAGTATAGAGACAATGGCTGCAGCCAAGAGAATAAGTTTTCTGAGGAATTAACTTCAAGCTAAGGCCAATGATCTAGACAGTCTCAGCATTTCCTAAGGGTTTCTGAAGACGGCACCTTCCACTAACCAATGTCAAACTGGGCAAGCTGCTGAGCTGCAGGTGTTATGTAAGTAAGTCCTCACTACTCATGAACAACTCATACTAGGGAAGGGTTCAAAAGGAATTCTTCTGTATTTCTTTAGGCAAGTAAAGTTAATAATGGCTCTACATAAGAAATGATGTGTAACAGTTTGTCATTATAGCTGTATAGCTTGGGCAACAAGACCTGGCATACCACAAGAGTGAGAAGCCTTCACTCAGTGCCCACCCCTACCACTCCCCAGAACTAGCTCCACATCTGGAGTTCCCCAGCACAAGCAGCCAGCCCAAGCTGTGCATCCTTAGGGCATCCCTCCTTCCTCTGAGGCACCTCAACATACTGACACACACCTCTGACCCTTGAGACATTCCAAAGGGCCAGCATCAAGAGGCTAGATTTTTCTGTGGGTGAATTTTTCCAGTAATTATATCCTCATATAAAATCTGCTAAGGGGCATGTGGGTGGCTCAGTCGGTTAAGTGTCCAACTCCTGATTTTGGCTCGCGTCATGATCTCAGGGTGGTGAGATCGAGCCCCACATAGGGCTCCATGCTCACACAGTCTGCTTGAAATTCTCTTTTTCCCTCTGCCCCTCCTGCTAATTGTGTGCTCTCTCTATATAAAAATAAATAAATAAAATCTTGAGGGGAAAAAAAAAAGCTAATATAAAGCACTGTGGCCAGAGGGAGGCCATGACCCTAGTTATTATTGAGATGGGCCTCCAACCTAATTTTTAAAAAAATTTTTAAAGATTTTATTTATTCATTTGACAGAGAGAGAGAGAGAGAGAGAAAGAGCGTGAGCATGCACACAAGCAGGAGAAGCAGCAGAGAGAGAGGGAGAAGCGGGCTCCCCGCTGAAGAAGGAGCCCAACGTGGGACTCAATCCCAGGATCACGGCCTGAGCTGAAGGCAGACGCATAACCAACTGAGCCACTCAGGCACCCCCCTCAATCTAATTTTAAAACAGACTGTCACATTAGCTTAGTGAATCATAGCCTGTGTTTCGGGTGCTCATATATGAAAATGACACCTGTAATTTATGCAAATTGATTAATTAATAAATACTTATTTTAGTTACCTGCTATTGGGCAGGACTGGCAAAGCACAGGTCATGTTGGTGAGCAAAAAAGCAGATAGTTTCTGCCTGCATAGAGTTTATAGTTTAGAAGGAGAGATAACACAATCAAATCATCACAAAAATATGTCATCATAATTTGAGATAAGCATTATAAAGACGAAGAACAGGGTACTCTGAGAGTATTCAACAGGATGTGAATTAACCTTATTTAAAGAAATGTTGGGGGACACCTCGGTGGCTCAGTTGGCTCATGTCATGATTCCAGAGTCCTCGGATCGAGTCCACATCAGGCTCCTTGCTCAGCAGGGAGCCTGCTTCTCCCTCTCCTTCTGCTAGCTACTCCCCCTGCTTGTGCTCTCTCTCTGACAAATAAATAAAATCTGAAAGAGAAAGAGAGAAAGAGAGAAAGAAAGGTAGGTAGGTTGAACGCGTGGGTGGCTTAAGCATCCGACTTTTGATTTCGGCTCAGGTCATGATCTCGGAGTTGTGAGACTGAGCCCCCAGCTGGGCTCCACAATGGGTGGGGAGTCTGCTTAAGATTCTCTCTCTTTCCCTCTCCATTCCCCCAACCCCTCTCAAAAGAAGAAGAAGAAAAAATGTTAAATGACATATCTGTAAAGCACTTTGAATTCCACGTGAGAAAGGCATTACTCACACTCCAGGAATGAATTACAGAAAAACAATGACAGGTGCGCCTGGGTGGCACAGCAGTTAAGCGTCTGCCTGCGGCTCAGGGCGTGATCCTGGCGTTATGAGATTGAGCCCCACATCAGGCTCCTCCGCTATGAGCCTGCTTCTTCCTCTCCCACTCCCCTGCTTGTGTTCCCTCTCTCGCTGGCTGTCTCTATCTCTGTCAAATAAATAAATAAAATCTTAAAAACAAAACAAAACAAAACAATGACACGTTGGTAGTTCAGTAAAGAAAAGAGCACAGCAGTCCAATGGCATTAAAAAGCCAATTTGTAATTGGCAGACACTCCCTTCTCCCAGAGTAGTGTTCAAGCCTTACCTAACAATATTTCTTCAGTATAAAATGGGTCCAGGAGCACCTGGCTGGCTCAGTCTGTAGAGCATGTGACTCAACCTCGGGTCATGAATTTGAGCCCCAAGATGGGCACAGAGCTCACATTAAAAAAAAAAAAGTTCCTGAATGGTTAGTTAATAAAAAAGTTCCTGAACTCATCAAAACTGTATACAATTCAGTAGTGTCTTGCAATACGTTCACTAATATAAGAGAGATTACTTATGTCACTAATCTAAGTAGTTTGGAGCAAAATCTGATTTAATGGTTCAGGAAAGAAAACAAGCATCATATGATAACAGAATAGCTCTGCCTGCCACTTGGGATTAGGAAAATGAGCTGCTGCTCTCAGTCTTAAACTACAACTTGACCTGCTAAGAAGGTGCCCTCACCTAGAACTGTCTCTCCAACTAACATCCCTCCTCCACATATCATGACTCATTGCTTATGAGTTAGCTCAATCCCCTTGCAGTCAAGTTTCCCCCCTCTAACAGAGAAGCATACTGTATGTAAAGGGCCTTGGAGGACCACAATGACGCAGCACTTAGAGATTATGCTCAAATACCAACAGAAAATTGAGAAGGGAAGGCAGGTGAGAATAGACCCAAACAGGTGACAGTTCATAAGGAACCACTCTGGTGGCAGTGAAGCCTGCCTGCTCCCACAGCCAGTTCATCACATTTTTCCAACTGGATTCAATGCCCCTGAAATTCATCCACTGTTCTGGTTCCTTAACAGACACCTAACGTTTCTCCTGGTCCTAACCATTTCCTTCCCTGGACTTTAAGCACCCCCAGGATAAAACCCAAATTCCTTGATGAGGTTCACAAAACATCTCCCGGTATGAGTTGGATCCTTCCCCAACTCTCTACCTTACCACCTTCCCCTTCCACTGTATTTAACATGTCAGCAGCTCCCATATCTAACTCCTTCAGTCTTGCTCTGAGATTTTCGTCCAAGCTGTTTGCTCTGCTTGGAACAATCTTTTCTAACTTATTCAGGCTAACTACTTCTGAGATTTGTCAGGGCTCCACTTAAACGCCACTTCTTTAGAGGCCATGCCTAGGCTGGGTTAAGCGACTGGGCTCATAGTTCACAGGAGCCTGGGCTTTGGTTTTCAAAGCGCCCATCACACTTCACTGGGATCACCTATTTAGTGTCTCTTGTGACAGCAGGATCTTGCCTATCTCACATAATGCTGTCATTAGCACAAAACAAAGTGCCTGACACAGAGTAGGTGCTGAGTAATGATTGATGAATGAACACACGAATGAGTAAGTGCGAGAACGAATGAATCAGGAAGTCAGGTTAAAGCCTATAGAGATGGAGCACTGACTAGAAGGCAACAGTTTTTCCTGCCCAATTCCTTCTTTGCCTTTCTGACTTTAAATAAATATTTCAAAAATTATTTAAAATATTTAAAAATCTTCAGAGCATAAGCTACTTTGTTCTTTTTTTCTTCTTCAAAGTAAGCTCCATGCCCAACATGGGGCTTGAACTCACAACCCTGAGATCAAGAGTCCCATGCTCTACTGACTGAGCTGGTCAAGCACCCCAATTATAAGCTACTTTGAATGATGCCCCAGAACTGATACTGTGGAACATTACACTAGGAGAAGGGCACTGAGACTTAACACCCAGTTGCAAAGGGATCTATAACATGAAAGCATAAATTTTGGGCATGATAAAGGAGATAAAACCATGACGGCCAATTTTAAGTTAAATTGTTGTTTTCCAAAACTCAGGACCTGCTGGGGAAATAAGCNNNTGCCTTCTATGTGGCCTTCAGCATCAGTCATGTACCAAGAATTAATTACGATGATGCGTCGAACTGTCCCCCAGCCTTCCTTTTGGCACCCCCTGACATCTGGAAATGAGCCAGTGTGGCAAATAGGCAGTCAGTGTCTGAATAGAAGAGCCAGACCCAAAGAGGAAAGACAACTACACCCCCCCATCATCAGAGCCTGGGCAGGAGAGGAAGGGGGACAGCGGGGGCGGGGTGGGGTGGTGGTCTGCAGCCTGAGTTCGAAACTGCCTGCATGTTCATAGCCGAGGGAATTACCTACAGCATGTACTGAGGAGTCTGATACGGTAGCATGAATGCTTTCAGCAGCACTGCTTTCAGAGAGATATGAAAGTGCCTGCATTTATGTTACCACTGAAAAAGCCAAACTAAAGAAGCAGGTGTTGAGTTTTACAAATTAGTTATGATAAAGGTTTTGGTCCCTGGGTTTCAAAGATCCAGAGGCTCTCTGGAGAAGGTTTCATTTTCCTATGATTTGTTTGTTTATTTTAACAATGTCTGCACTGACGCAGCGACAGGTCACAGATTCCTGTCCTCTCATCGAGAGCAAAACCACAAGCAGGACAAAGGAAAGAACTGCTATTCCCTCAGCTCCACAAGCTGACATGGTGGTAAACTGTTAGGCAGCTACCACAGGATGAGAGCACACCCAGCGCTGGCCAAAGACACCTATTCCCTGTCCCCCTGCCCCAGTTTGCACAGTGTCTACACTGGAGGGCACTAATGAAAGACCTAACGACCTATCCAATGAGGCATAACTACCCAAAGTACAAAAGGGTGAGCTAAATTGGGTCATAAAGGTAAAATTTAACACCCACAGAAGTATCTAGATTGCTATTCGGTCTAAAAGTTAGCTTCGGCTTATGATTACAGTAGGAAAAAGTACTTATTTATCCACTATATTAATTCTTTATTGCTTTTGAAAAACTGGCAATAACAAGATTATTTTTTTTCTAAGACTGCTTTAACAATGAGTTCCATGTGACATCCCTCTGAAAATTCCATCCTCAGCCCTACCCTCTACCAGAGCAATGTTAGCTAATCCTTCAATTTCACTATAACCTTCATGCAAACATTCTTAACTTCCAATTTCCAGCCTCAACAACTTGTTCCAGCTCCAGCTCTACTAAACGTCTGTATGTACTAGAAATCCCCACCTGAGGGACCTACAGCTGCTCCCATCTGGAATTCGTCTTTCCTCTCAAACACGAACCTCCTTCTGTGCAACCCCACCCCTTTTAATGGCACACTATTCAGTCAACAGAGTCCTCTTCTCATTTATTCCCTAATATTTATAAGCGGCACAATGAGTCAGGCATTATGCCAGGAGCTGGGGCACAGAGCAGTGATCCAGACAGGCTAGGTCCCCGGAGTTTAGTTTCCATTTCCTCCTACACCCATAGCTGAATACCGAGGACTGATTTGACACAGGAACACAATGAGTGCTCAGAGATCTTTCACTGTGGCAGGCACGTGAACAAAGACTCTGCCTTTACTTTTAAATCCCTGAGGTAAAGCACATTTGGCCATGATGCATGTGAAACAGCCACCCCTAGAGAGAAGAGTACTACATACTTTGGTTTTGGTCTAGGGCCCAAGAAAGAAGGTGAGTTTTTAATGATGATAAATGTTTTTCAATGTGCACACCTAATTTACTGAAGTTTTCTAAGTGTTTTCCACCTTCTACATGGACAAAAGTACTCTTCCTCTGGGAAAACTGGTATTTCTATGGCCGTAAGAGACACTCTAGAGAGTCGCCCATCTGCCTTCCTTCTGGATTTCAGGTATAGGACATCTTTTTTTTTTTTTTTTTAAGATTTTATTTTTAAGTAATCTCCATACCGAACATGGGGCTCTAACTCACTGAGATCAAGAGTTGTATGCTCTGCCAACTGACACAGCCAGGTGCCTCTTTGAATATAGGACATTCGTAGGGCACCCTGGAACACAGCAACTCTGACTGGCATTCTGTGTTACACGGCCTCTGGTCACCAAAAAGATTAAGTAGTTACTGGTGACTGGAAATGCCCAATGCCCTTCACAAGCAACTCCTTCTTACATGCCAAACTGCTTACCAGCAAGGCCATGAGCACACTCAGCTGTGGTTTCATTTAACGATCTTCTAGCTGTTGAATGTGGATCTAAAATAATCTAATCTCAGGTCTTTGCCACATCATCCTCTTTATTCTTTTAGTTTTTGGGGGGTGGTGGTGGTTAATGTGTAATGAGGGAGGCTGGTTATAAAGTACAGGATGTATATGGGATATGCATTCCTGCAAAGAGCCGTTCGTTTTATATTTTAGGATTTTCTGATTATTGTTTAAATGATACACAATGTCTTGTCTTGCTACTGAGACTCTAAGCTCTTTTGGGACCAAGACTGGGTTTTACAGGGTATTAAGGAGATAACAGGTCCCCAAAATTTCACACTTCAAGGTATTTTGGTAACATTCCCATAACACTTTGGAAATTACTTAAAGACATTTAAATGTTTTTTGAATAACAATCTTAGTATTACTAACAGGGCTATAAAGTATTAAAGGAAAGAGAAACAAAGATCATTTTTAAAAACCACCACAGCCAGAAGCAAGCCCAGGCCTGGAGGAACCAAAACAGCCACTTAAGCATGATTATTTAATTTTAAAAATAACACCAGATAAGGAATACCATGTTCATTTTCTCCATTGCTCCAAAATACAAGCCACGGGCACAGGAATATCAATGCAAAAGGCTGAAAAGTAACGGGAAATGTGACTGATGTCTCCACCACTCCCCTTCTCCCTGACAACCAGAGGATGCCTGACAACACAAACATTCTATCTCACATGCTCCCAGAGCCACTCCCAGAGAGGCCCCCCAGAGATGGTAACCATTTCCTAGCAGGAACCATCATCAGGCTGCAGAAAACATTAACCACATGGAACATCCTCTAATATGCTTTGAAATACTGTGCTACAAAAGCATCCATCAAAACACACCAAAGAGACCCTAAGGATCAAGATTATCTGTCAACAAGCACCCAAAAAAAAAAAACCCCAAAAACAAACAACACAACAGTCCTAGGGGCACCTGGCTGGCTCAGATGGAAGAGCATGCAACTTAATCTCAGAGTTTTAAGTTTGAGCCCCACGCTGGGTGTAGAGATTACTTAAAAATAAAAAATCTTCAAAAAAAAAAAATAACAGCCTTTAAAAGCCACATATGCTGTGTACAGTGTACCCTTCGATTACACACATGTACATAGGTAACCACATTACTATCTGGTTCCGACACCTGGGAGAGGAAACAACGGTGCTGCCCTCTGTCAGCCCTCTCCCTCAGCACTTGAATACAGTCACAGTGTGAGAAGGGGTGAAGGCCTGCAGAGAGAAAATTTAGTTCTGAATCATCTTTTACACCAGCAAGAAACTCTTAGGGAGGTTTGTATTTTAAAATATATACTCATCATAGAGGCGCCTGGGTGGCTCAGTTGGTTGAGTGCCCTATTCTTGGTTTTGGCTCAGGTCATGATCTCAGGGTCCTGAGATGGAGCCCTGAATCGGGCTCCACACTCAGCGAGCAGTCTGCTTGAGACTCTCTTCTCCCTCTCCCTCTGCCCCCTCTCCCCCTGCTCACTCTCTTCCTCTCTCAAACAAATAAATAAAAATCTTTAAAATATATACATACACTCATTAGAGAAAATTACTGTTTTTCCCATGTTCTTTTTTTGAAGTTTCTATAGCTATTTAATATATTTGTGATAAAACTGTATTCATAACTTTGCATCCTGATTTTTTCACATACCTATTTTGACATAAGCATTTTTCACGTTAACCAGTTTTTAAGGGTTATGTATTTCATGGACTAGATGAACCAGCTTTTCATTTCTCTAATATTAGACAACTGTACTATTTTCAATTTATTTTGTTATAAATTACATGTTAAGAAATTATAGTCCAGAAGTTATACGATTTCCCTAATATTATCATTCATTTTCCTTTTTTAAGATTTTATTTTTAAGTAATATCTGTACCCGATTTGGGGCTCGAACTCACAACCCCAAGATCAAGAGTCACAATGAGCCAGCCAGGCATGCCAGCATTCTTTTTTTTTTTTTTTTTAAAGATGCTATTTATTTATTCGACAGAGATAGAGACAGCCAGCGAGAGAGGGAACACAGGCAGGGGGAGTGGGAGAGGAAGAAGCAGGCTCACAGCGGAGGAGCCTGATGTGGGGCTCGATCCCATAACGCCGGGATCACGCCCTGAGCCGAAGGCAGACGCTTAACCGCTGTGCCACCCAGGCGCCCCGCATGCCAGCATTCTAAGCAAAATATAATTGTAAAAGTAAATTATAAAGATTTTGAGGTTGTAAAGTGATATGGTAAAAGTGTTTCCGGTTCTATTTTAGGGTTATTTGCTCTGATGAGAAACTGAGAGCTGACAGTTTGAGAGCAGCAGTTATCCCTGGCCAGAAAGGAGGACTGCATTAGATACTCAGTTCCCATTCTTCACAGTCTTCATTCCTGATCCTTCCTGGTAGAGGGCGGATAGAAACCCTTATTGAATGGCTGTTGAGAGGTGGCAGGAGTGGGAGGGTGGGGGGATGGGGGAAAGCTATCCTTCCAGCAATTTCTGTCTATCCTGAGTCCCAAAGAGCGTGGCATTGTGTCACTGGCTACTCTGAGAACTGCCAGTATCTAGGACAAAGGTAACTCTACTACTTGCAACTTCCCTTCTAAGAGAAGGATCTAAATAACAAGTGCTTTAAGGATCGAGTTTGAGTGTTTTCAAGTAATGCAGGAATATTCATCTCTTCCTTCTTAATGTTTAATCTTTATTTTCTAGGTGTTTATTCCCATCACTGTGAGATAGAAATATTTACTCCATTTCTCATTTCTTTTGCCTCAGCTCAGTGAGCTCATTCCTGACCTAATGGCTAATTCACATGAGTGTTACTGGAGGAAGTCTTACTGCTTTCATGTTTTTCTCAGGATCTCTTCCCATTCTGACTTTCATGAGCCCAAGCCTATTTCAAGTATCTTTCAATACCCACTTTTTAAAACGCCTGACAGTTAAATTTAAAAAGTAATTTGGGTATTTGGACTCTCTCAGAATATAAAGAGACTGTTTTTTTTTTTTAAGATTTATTTATTTATTTATTTGACACAGAGAGAGAGGCAGCAAGAGAGGGAACACAAGCAGGGGGAGTGGGAGAGGGAGAAGCAGGCTTCCTCCTGAGCAGGGAGCCCAATGCGGGGCTCGATTCCAGAACTCTGGTATCATGACCTGAGCCAAAGGCAGATGCTTAATGACTGAGCGACCCAGGCACCCCTAAAGCTGCTACCTTTTAAGAAAAATATTGTCCCGTTACTATACTGTATACGAATTCTCAAAAATAGCAAAACCTGCAATTTTTTCCTAGATGCTGTCCAATTCCAACAATGAATTTATCATGGAATTGGACCACCTAAAACAAATATGCTTGAGTGACTTGTCAGACATCAGAAAGGCTCCTCTCCTACTTCTAAGTTAGTGGTGCCTGATTGATTCTTGTGTTTTCTTAACACCCATGTTTGTGTTACAACTTATGTCAGATGGCACTGCATCTCTAGTTCATTTCTCCTCTTACCACGTAACTAGAAAATCAGTTCAGTGAAAGTAGATCCTGTTAGCATTACTGGTTTATCTGGTATGTTGGCCTGTTAAATACTGTTGATTACTTTATTACAGGTCAGATTTGGTAACTGCCCTCAGCTGCCCTGGAAAATGGAGTGGATATTAAGTAATTATTTGTCAAAAGTTTCATTGCTATAGCAACGATGAAACACTTTGAGAGTCTGTAAGTTGATCTTTCTCTTTTGAAAGCCAATGTCTTTCTGATTATAGGAGCTCAAAAATTGCACACCAATCAATGGGACACACTCATCACATTTATGCAGTATCTTCTTCAACTGCTCATTCAAGAAAGTATTTTCACTTACATTCAAAGCAGCCTCCCACACCATGTCCAGCTCCAAAGACAGTATTTGCTCCCTTCCATCTTACCTTGACTTTGGTCTACTAGTCTGTCTTCTATCTGGGCCAGCGCTAAAGTAATGAGGGTTTCTATAAAGAATACAATGATTTTCATAGAGCTTTCTGACAGGATTTGATTAACAGTGCCAATTTACCCCATAGATTACAAACCCTTCTGATAATACTCCATTACATCTCTTGAGGTATTTATACAAAACATTTCCACAGATTAAAGAAAAATCAATAAAATGCACAGCCACATCATCATTGATATGGCATGGCATCGATTTATGAACCTAAGACAGAATTTTGTTTCTTTTTTTTTTTTTTAAAGATTTTATTTATTTATTCGACAGAGATAGAGACAGCCAGCGAGAGAGGGAACACAAGCAGGGGGAGTGGGAGAGGAAGAAGCAGGCTCATAGCGGAGGAGCCTGATGTGGGGCTGGATCCCATAACGCCGGGATCACGCCCTGAGCCGAAGGCAGACGCTCAACCGCTGTGCCACCCAGGCGCCCCCATAATTTTGTTTCTTAATCTGACCTATTAATATCACCATACTTTACTTTTCATTTTTTAAAAAGATTTTTTATTTATTCATTTGAGAGAGTGCGAGAGAGCGAGAGAGAGCAGGAACAGGATGAGGGGCAGAGGGAGCAGAGACTCTGCGATCTTGGCCTGAGCTGAGGCAGACGCTTAACGACTGAGCCACCCAGGTGCCCCTAGCACCACCATACTTTAAATGTATCTTATCACTCTGAGGGGAAAGAAAACCTGCTGCAAAATCAAATATACATTGAAAATTAGTTCTATCAAACTAGTAAGAAATTGATTTTATTGGTTAGAATCAGCGACCATGGTTTAAAAATCACACACTTCTTTTTACCATATTACAAATCTTTTCTCCTTTTTTTGTGGGGGAGGGAGGTGTCATTGCTAATCCTACTACTAGGCTTCTAGTAATACTATAGCAATCATATATCTGAATTTTTTCCAGCAAATAAAAATAACTGATCAGACCCAGACCAATCATTCCACAGGAAAAGTAGGGCAACCAGGTGTTAAGAGAAAGCCCGATAACAGAATTTTTATCCGTAAAATGGGGAGCCCACCAACAGAACTATCTGCTGAAAAATTTCCCCTCTTAGTCCAGTCTCTAAATTCCTAGTCCAAAACCAGTACTTTTTTACATTTTCTCTAAAATGGATGTCCTTAATTGAAACTCTTTTGTTCCCTGGTGTACTTAACTTTTCAGAAGAAAAGGAGTTTTCTTATGAAGAATTAATCTAGCTTCCCCAACACTTAAACACAACCATCTTCTCCAGATCTCAAAAACATGTCTTAAGTGTCTTTTCTAATTTAAATAGCTGTTCCCTTCAAGTGAAGGGTCATACAACCAACCGCTCTTCCTTCTGAGACTTCTGTGCCCCAGAATTTACAAAGGTCTTCTGGTCGGTGCCCCAACTCGGTTCTGGATACTCAAAAGGACACCCACCACTTTCTCCTATAAGATGGTTTATAACCTTTCTTGCTGTCTAACCAACGCAGCTTTAAACTTTTTTTTTTTTTTTAAGATTTATTTACTTATTTATTAGACAGCCAGCGAGAGAGGGAACACAAGCAGGGGGAGTGGGAGAGGAAGAAGCAGGCTCCTAGTGGAGGAGCCTGATGTGGGGCTCGACCCCAGAACTTCAGGATCACGCCCTGAACCGAAGGCAGACGCTTAACGACTGCGCCACCCAGGCGCCCCTAAACTTTTCTATTCTTGTCCCGTTCTTCAGATTCGCCTGAAGTTTGGGAGGTAAACTCTTACACAACCATTCACAAGTCCTGATCTCCCCGCCCCCATTTCCTTCCTCCCCATTCATGTGATAACATCTTGATGGGAACACCTTACTTCACCTTTTGTCTCCGCTAGTCCTGCTGCTTCCTTCCTGAGCTTCAAAGCCAGGCCAGGGCCATTGAGACGTAGCCAGTGGGCATTCGGTGACTGGCAGAGCCACCCGCGCTTTTTGGACTGTCCCTTCTCCCATCTGCCACCTGAACCCTCCTTCCTTAAATAAAGATTTACCCCCTAAAAGTCCCATCTCCCTCTGAAAGACGATGGACCAGGGCCCTTTGTCTGAGGCTTCCACACCTCACATCCTGGTCCACAAAGCGTCAGTCCACACAGGTAGAGTCTGCTCGACGCAGGACAGGGGAGCCTGGGTTTCCGCGTCCCGTAAAGGGATGGGTTATGGCCGAGGTCCTTCCAGGAGCCCAAATTTTACAATTATACGACCAAATCTGTAGGTCCTATTTCTGAGGCTGGGAGGACGAACTCCGGGGCGACCCCCGAACTTGGCGACCGCGCTGGCAGTTAGAACGGCCCCCTCCAGCCCAGGCTCTGAGTAGCCCCGCCTCCGACCTCAGGCGCCGGGACGCGCAGGAGGCCCGGTCGACGCCCGCTGGCTGCAGCGCCATGCCCTCCTTCATCCTCACCCGCCGCCGCGGGCCCGCCTCTCACCTGGCATGCTGGCATCGCCCGTCCCGCGCTGCACTGGAGACCATGGGTCTGGACCGGTCTCGGCCGCCACCCGCCCGCCAAGAGGGAGGCTGGCGGGGACGCGCGGGCCCCGGAGTCCAACGCGCAGGGACCGGGAACGCGCCGCCTGGTTTCTAAGGAACCGGGAGCTCTGGAAAGGGAGGGGCGGGCCGGCTGGAGGTCTGCGCATGCTCCCTGACGGGGGTGGACCTGGGCTGGGGTGGGCCGTGATCGGAGACTGCGCATGCTCGCACTTTGGGGGCGGAGATTAAGTAGTTTGGCGGAGGGCTTGGTTCTTTATTTCCGGCGGTGGAAGCGGCTGTGCAATCGTGTGACAACAGCCTCTGCTTCTTTCGGATCCTCCCGCCCGGGATCAGTAGTGAGGAGGTTCTGGGAACTGTGGTGGCCCTTGGTCTGGAATTAAGCAAGATCTGGTGTTGGACACAACGACCTGTTGTTGCAGAACGGTAGTTCTCTTCAACTCTCCGGACTTCTTGGCCTCCTGACTCTCACAATGATGACTTTCTGTGTTCTGGTACCTGTCTGGGCTTCTCTTCCTCTGCGTGTTCTTTGGTTGTTCTTTAGATGTTAGTGTTCCTACTGTGACCTCAGTCTCCCAGATGTCTTTACTGGAGTCTGTGTCCCCCCAGGTAAATACCATTTTGTAACAAGACTACTCTTTAGTTCACTATTACTCTGTCCGGCAGAGTAATGAAACCTGGAATTTATAAGCCTTAGTGTAAAGCAGGCTATGTTGGAAATGTAGGATTAGGGGAGCCCCTCCCCTGCTCTTCTGACTCCTGGTGAGAGTCTGGACCCCCACTCAACTGGTATTAGAATGGTGTCCCAGCTATCCTTCCAGAGCAACCTGTGATGACAGAACATGCCAGTTGAGCTGAGGCAGTTGTTCTTGCTGAGAACTGGTGACCAGCAGGGTTATCCCTACTTTGGAAGAAGACAGGACTTCCTGCCCCTGCTTCCACCTTCTGAGCGTGTAAGGCTCCAAGAGTGATGAGAAACGGTAACCTTTTTTTTTTTTTTTTATAGATTTTATTTGAGAGAGACAGAGAGAGAGTACAAGTAGGGAGAACAGCAGAGGGAGAGGGAGTGGGAGAAGCAGACTCTCTGCTGAGCAGGGAGCCCAATGCAGGATGACCCAGGGATCATGACCCAAGCGGAAGGCAGACACTTAACCAACTGAGCCACCCAGGTGCCCCGAGAAACGGTAACCTCTAACCTCCCTCTTCTGATGGGGTTTTATCCCCTTAATCTTTCCCCCTGGATTCTGAACAGCTCTGCAGAATCAAAGTGTGTTTGTGTTTGATGTTTCTTACCGTCTGAAGATTCACTCCAGAACAGCATTTTCCAACAGTGGCACTGTTGACATTTTGAGCCTGATAATTCTGTGTTGGTGGGGTGCTATGCACTGTAGGACGTTTATAGCATTCCTGGCCTCTACCCAATAGATGTCAGTAGCACTCCAACCCAAGTTGTGACTACCAAATATATCTCCAGTCACTGCCAAATGTTCCCTGGGGGACAAAATCACTCCCTGTAGAAACCACTAGAGAGAAATTAAATCTATTCTGGATTTATGAAACCAGGACTTTTGTGCTTCATCTAACATTCCATTCTTCCCTCCACAGTTTTCCCTGAGAGTTCTGTCGAGTAATAGTCCTATAAAATAACTGAGTGAAGCACATACATATATATCTCTCTATGTCAAGCCTCCCCTATATCCTGTAATCCTCTACCTCCATGGTGTAGAATTAATCACGTTTTAAGGGTGGGGAAACTGAAGCTTTCTCTGAGAAAGGTTAATTTTCTGGTTACCCAGCTAGTAAACAGCAGAACCAGGATTGTGAGCATGAGTACTTTTTCCTCAGACTGACAGGAAGCTAACCTCAATAAGCCTCAGAAGCCCTCTGTCCAATGTTTGGGAAGAGTGTATTTGGACCACATTAAAATCTCGTTTTGAAGATAGGAGGGTGTGTGGCCACCTTTTTGAAGGTGAATCTTCTCCCCTTTGTCTCAGGTGAAAGCTGTTTGGGGGGAGAGAATTGATGCCCAAGTACCTATCCTCTTTGGGGTCTCACAAACACCTGAAGTCTTGAGGGTCCCTGAGGGGTACCAGGGGCCTGGGAACTTGAGAGGTGGGCTGAGTAAGAGCCAAACCCTCGGGACAGAGTGAGTCTCAAAAGGGATCCCAACCCCAGAAAGACTCAAAACAGAGACCAGACACCCGTGACTACTCATGGATGTGTATTTTAATAAAAATAATTCTGTCAAAATACAACAGGAGTTTTTTCATCTCTCAAGTACAATTTAATAGGATGTTTTGTGTTAGAATTCTCTCTAAACCCTCCCACGCCCACAAGTTTCATGCTAATGCCAAGTTATCAACTTGCGAGGACAAAGGCAGAACCAGTGTGCACAATGTGGAGGACATCTGTTTCAGCTGTAGTTGCTAATGGAGGAAAACCCTATGCAAAGAGGTGGCACCTGAGGCATCCAGAGACCATGAACTGGCCACAGGTCCGGTGCACGGGACCAGGTGGTCAAATAGGGCTCTGCTGCCTGGCTGCCACACAGCGTGCATACCTGAGTTGCGAGCAACCAAAGGAACTTTCAGCTCTGACAGTTCTCTGCCTCATCTTCTTTGTGCTTGCTTAAGGGGTAGGAAGGCGCTGGGTGGCTGGGCAGTCCCCCCTTCTCCATCTCTTGGTGTCCCTGTTCTGGCGGCCTACCCCCAGCCACAGATTCATGTGGTTGAGGATCAGAGGTTCTGGCTTTCTTTGCATAGTCTGCCAGCGTCCACTCTGGAAGGAGTGACCATTTGGTGGCACAAGGGGGAAAGGTAAATAGGGAAGGCTGCTCTCCCAGGGCTGGACAACTCAACAGAGCCAGGTCTTCTTCCTGTCCCCTCAGGTCAGGTCCAGCCCTTCACTGGGGCTCCTCCCAGGTGCCTTCCCCACTGTTGGCTCCCGAAAGCAGGCTGGTAGGACTGGGTGTGCATAAGGGGCTCCTCTGGCTGGCAGGCAGCCCTGGACTATCAGCAAGATAGTGGACTCAAGCAGCTTGGTTTTGGTCCTCTCCACGGCTTGTGGGGCAAAGGCTTATGTCCCAAAGGCAAGCTGTCCAACTGGGACAGAGAGCCCCTCTGGAGAGGAACAGAGTAAACAACTTGGACTCAGCTGAAACAGTGAGATAAGGCACAGAAAATGGGGAGGTGGCCATGGGTACTGAGCGCGAGCCAGGAGGACACCCAACCCCAAGCAGCACACAGCTGTCCCAGGCCCTCTTGGGCCCTCTCTCAGACGCTCCACAACTCAAGCCCATGCACCCCTCCCCATCCCTGACACACCCCTGAAGGTACCAGCTGCTCAGACACCGCTGGGGGCCTCAAGAGCCTAAGCCCTCACCCACCATTTAGCTTCAGGACTAAACAATGTTGCACAATGCACAGGGATGAGGTTAGTCCCAGCTCTGCCACTAATTTGCTGTGTGACTTTGGCTAAGTCATTTAATCTCCTGGGCCTGTTTCCTTATCTGTAAAAGGAGAGGACTGGTGGAGTAGGTGTTCTCTGAACCCCATTTCAGCTGCAAAAGCCTCTGGTTTTAATTCCCAATCCCGCTCATCTCTGACCATTTTAACAGCTTAATGTTTCCACCCTCTGGGTTTGGGAGCTAGACATCCCCAGGCTTGCACAGGACAAGTTTCCTTTATAGACATGACAACACCTCCCCAACAGGCCATGGTCTGTGGGGTGCCAGCTGGGGCCCTGGTGGAGACCAAGAAAAAGCAGCAGCCTGTAGGATCATGTCCCAAGGCAGAACTCGGGGAGAGCACAGGGCCAGGGCCCCGACCTCATCACCAGCAACTGGTCCAACTCAATCACTTTTCCTGTCCAGCTGTGGGCCTGTCAGGCAATGAGTATCTCAGGCCATACCACCATCCCTGTGTCCGCTACCAGAGAGCAGGAGCTTACCCCGCCCTTGTTCAGGCAGGGACTAGAAGTTCAATTTCTGGCCTTGCCCCTTTCAAGGGCTGCCTGCGTGCTCCCTCTCACTGTGAAGCAGGTAGGGAAATCCCAGCCACTCCGGGTGCTCCTCTGGGTAGGCCTCCTCCCTTCCTCCTGGGCAGTCAGTCCTCTCCATGGATGGCCTGCCCAAGTCCTAGCAGTCAACTCAGCCCTTCCTCTCCTGATTCCCTGATGGCAGTACCGGGACTGTTTTTGCCCCACCAGCTGTGAGGATCCATCTGAAACAGCTGGTGGGATGCTTGCAGAGCCCATGAGGTCCCTTCCTCTGGTCAGCAAATACTCATAATAGTCTTTTCTAAGGGTGGCTGGGGCCAAGCTGCAGGGAGCTGCCTGGCACAGCTGCAGTGAAGCCTGGCCTTGTAGGTCAAGAGTTCCATCCACTCCAGCAACTGGCGGCCCAAGAATCTGCCTCCACAAAGTTCTAGCTTCTCAACAGAAAGCATTGATTCCATCAGAGCTGTGCAGAGATGGTGAAGATCCAGGCAGAAAGAAGGCAGCCCCTGTACTCCGGGGCTTCTGTCCTGGAATGGAGAGACATCCTCCCCGCAGCCTGACATACAGCAGCTCTTGGGTCAAAGGCAGGTAGTTTCCAGGCAATCAATTTAGAGTAAATGAATTATTTGGCCATCTTAACGACAAGGGAAGATAGGATGTTGAAAGGGGGAGAAAGGAAGGGGCAAGGCAGGCAGTGAGAGGCAGGGTAGAATGGTAGATAGCGTGCTGGCCAAGGACTCCCTTCTCCCTTGCTTTGCTGTATAGCCTGGGACAACTCATCCCTTCTCTGAAGCCTCAGCCCTGTAGTTCTCTGCTACCTCAGCCCGGTAGTTCTCTCCTCAGCCCAGCCGTCAGGGGCCAAGGGACCCACACCTCTCAGATGCAAAAAACCAACTTAGTCTGACCTGCCCACTAAGTGGCCCCCAACGCCTACTGGGCTTCCCTAGGCTACAGCTCGGCCTGTGGCTCAACAAAGGGGAAGCCTGAAATAAACTTACTGCTTGGCTGAGGTGACAGAGATGATTCTTTTTTAATGAGTTGGACTCAAATAAAAACATATGGTGTCTGGACAGCTTCACCCAAGAGGTGCTGGACCACTAACACTACGATAAATACTGTGTCTTTTTTTAATATATATATTTATATATATAATCTCATTTTTTTTACTTATGAAAATAATAAGCTATCACCAACTTGGATAGGCTTCATCACTAAATTAGCAGAAACCAGCTCAGCACAAGCTCTCCAGAGATAAATACTGGTGGCTCAGTCAGGAGGAAAAAAAAAAGATTAAAAAACCCAACCCCTCCTCAAAATAAAACCCCCCTTTCAAAGTAGAAGGCGCTACATGAAAGTAACCAGCCAATACTGTGTCAGAGGCCGCTGCACGTGAAGGGGAGAGAGACTGAGGGCAGGGGTAGGGGGAGGAAGGAAAGGAAAAAGGAAGGAAGAAAGGAAGGAGAGAAGGAAGGAAGGAAAGGAGGGAGGGAGGGAGGGAAAGGAAAGGAAAGGAAAGGAAAGGAAAGGAAAGGAAAGGAAAGGAAAGGAAAGGAAAGGAAAGGAAGAAAGGAAGAAAAGGAAGACAGGAAAGGGAGTGGGGGAGGCCAGGCAGGAGGAATGGACTCTGCCCATGGCTTCCAGGTCCCTGCGCCAGATGCCTATGGAGGGCAGGGCTGCTCCAGCCCTGGGGCTAAGGGAGGGCCAGGCAGGGCCAGCCAGCGTGGTCAGCTAGTGCAAGTAGTCGTCGACTCTGGCAAAGGAGCAAGATCCCAGGCCCGCTCGGGCCATGAGCCGTAGACATTCAGATGCCTGACCCAGGGCGAGCATCAGAGGGGGCTGCTTTGGCAGGTTCTGAGACTCTGTGGAGGAGAGACAAGGCCTGGTCACTGCTTTGCCCAGGAGTTGGACTCAGGTCAAAGTTCCCTTGGGAGCAGAAAGTGGGGGCAGTGGACACAGTGGAACACAGTGTTCATGTGTCTCTGTGTATGTCCCAGCCACCAGACTATGGTCCCGTAGCCATGCCAGGTACCTGAGGACCTTAGCTCTCTTCAGAGCCATGGGCTGCCCAGACCCATAGTCATAGGCCAGGGTCTATCATGATCTAGCCAACCAACTCAGTTGGGCAGAAGGAGGTCAGGATTTAGGTTTGGCCATGGAAGCCCAAGTCCTGTGGGCTACTGGAGAGTGCCCAGGCAGAGCTCACTGCCCTGATCTGGACAAACATCAGCAATTCCTATGGAGAGAGGGGACGGACCACCCCAGGCACTCATGGACCAGCTTCTGTTTTTGTTAGATCCACTTACCTAAAATGGCGCTGTTGAGGGCAGCACACACAGGCTCCCTCTGGATGGGGTCAAGCTGCTGGCCAACTGGGCAGCTCCAGGGATCTGAGTATGCCAGCAGACTAAAGGCATCCTAAGGGACAGGGCATTCTTGAGAAGACTGTGGTACATACCACACACAAACATACCTCCATTGCTCCGGGGGCATATAGGGCCCTGCATGGTGCCCAGTGAGGGCACCGCAAACCCTGAGCATAGCGTCAGGAAGGACTGTGCTCTCCCCAGAGCTTAGAGGGGGTTGCATATATCCTGGAAAGTCCTGTTTCCCATTATGGACTTGACCAGAGCCCACTCTGTCCTGTTGCTGCTGCCCCCAAGGCCCTCCCAGAATCAACCTGCTCCCACCCCCACACCAAATGGGAGCCTCCTCTGTATGAGCACCTGGCTTGTTCTATACCTGCAGCATCTCCGTGTGGGCCAAATTCTTGCCGTACTCCCGGCCCAGCTGCTCACTCAGTGCCTGCAACTCGCGACCAAACAGGATAATCCTTTCTGTGGCAGCCTGGTTGCCCCCACAGAGCTGCCGCCGAGGATGCCCATCATCTGCACCCAGAGCCCAGCAGAGAACAAATCATGAGGGGTAAGGACAGAAGGGGAGGACTGGGGTGGGGACCCCAAAAAGGAGATGGCAAGAAGGACCTTGGGGGCACTGCCAGAGGCAAATTAGGTGGGCCATCCATAGCCGAGGTGCTTTCAGTCCACCTACCACATGATCTAGGAGTCTGGACTCAACTTTCCCTCTTCCCACCCTGTACAGTGCTCATAAGAATGGCCACTCTCACCAACTCTCTCTAGCCTCAGACACAGGGGCCCTGGTCTTGGCAGCAGGCCAGGGGCCTTCCCACTTCAAGCACCCATTCCTGACTAAGGCGGTAGTGGACCAGGTCCATTTAGAGCTTCTCAGGCTGAAAAAGCCTGCCCCTGCCAACCCCCTCCCGGGGAGCAGAAGGCATCTGGACTGAGCCTTTACCACCCATGTGACACCATGCTGGGCCATGGTTCCTACCCATGCTGGACTCATCCGTCTGTAGGTCCTCGTGCTTGTAGGCACCATTGACAATGCGTGTGGATACACTCTCCAGCACACCATTGGGGTAATGCTCTGCTTCCATCTCCATCTCACTGTCACTGTGGAGAAGGGTTGAGGTGGGAGTTGACCAGGAGGATGTGGTTGGGAGCAGCCTGGTTGGGCCTCCACTCAGGCTTTAGCCACAGGTTGCTGTGGGTAAATCGAGGGACCCTAGGAGCATGAAAGGCTTCCCAGGCTCCAACACTTGGCCCCTACTCTGACCTCAGCTATCCCCAGAGGCCTGTCACCTGATTCTCACTCTTGTCCCAGTGCTGCCTCTGTGGCTCTCCCCTCCCTGGCCTTTGTCTGAGTTGGCACACCCCTTCCACCCATTCCTCCCCCACCCCCAGTGACCAGGGACCCCTGAGAAGTATCTCTAGGCACCAAACTCAGGTCAAACCCTGAGTTATGCCTGGAGGCAGATGAAAGTCACCTGTAGTCTACAGCCTAAAACCTCTACTGCCCAATCTGTCTGACCTCCAGCCACACCCAGTAAAAGCTGCTTCGGTGTAGACCCTAGGGGTTCTGCAAGGCCTGGCAGCATCAGTCAGTGCTTCTTCAGAGAGTCAGGGCTGAGGAAAGTGGCAGCTGGATCACAGGTCAGGCCAGAAGCTGGAGCCAATGCCTGGCCTGGCAGGTCAGCAGCAACTACTCCAGGTACAGACCTGGGATGGAGGTGGGGAGTTAAAGGCGGGGGGTGGCACTCAAAGGACAGGCTGCAGTGAGCCCAGCTGGCACAGAGCAGAAAGGAGGAAGAAGCAGAGCAGGATAGGCACCTGGTCTCCTGGTTACTGGTGCTGCTGTGGGGCTGGGACTTGGTGGAATCTGTTGAGTTGGACTCGGAGTAATTGACGGAGGATGGGGATGAGGAGGACGAGGAGGACGAGGAGGAGGAGGAGGAGCTGGGTGCAGGGTATTTACTGTGGTTCTGTTTGCTCTTCGTGGATGCGACACCATTGCTGCAGCTGGGACTGTCTGCTCCTGGAAACCAGGGAACAGTCAGAAGAGGAGGGGCAGTTTGCCATAATTGGGCCCCAGGAATGACCACAGTGGTCCCTTTCCCTTCCCCCAAATCCAGCAGCGAGCCCTGAGCCCAGCCCAGGGAAGGGCATGTGGGTGGCCTTTCTTCTCCACACCAGTTTTTCCCCGAGCCCTCTGGAGAGTGGCTGACCTGTGTTGTGCATGTGGGAACTACTAGGGCCGTGTCGGGGGCTGAGGCTGGGGGAGCCAGGGTAGCTGTCCTGGGACTTGGGGCTTCGGGAGCTCAAGCTGCGGACCTCACTGTCGGTCCCATTCACCATCTCCACAAATTGTCGGCACCTGCAGAGGGAGCAGAGCGGCAATGCTCTGGGCTTGGTCTGGGCTGTATGCTCCCACCACCAGCTGAGAGGGGCTGGGCTAGGGGGGAGCTGGTGGTGCCCAAAACTTACTTGAGCATGAAGAGCAGGTTAGGATTATGCTCCAGCAGTCCTGGATAGAAGCGCTGTGTGGTCTCAATGGCCTCACCCACACGGCCCTCCAGCACCAGCTTCTGGATCTCTGCAGAGAGCAAGAGTATGGCAGTGAGTGAGGGGCTGCAGACCTTCTTCACAGCCACATGCCTGCACACTACCAGCCCCAAGCATGGACTAGCCAACAGTCAGGTGGGCTGGCTCAGAGTGGCATGTCTGGTTGAGATGCTCACAGAAGAGGCTGAAGAAAGAACCTGGCCTCCCAGCTCCACAAAAGACCCTGGTTTCGCCAAGTGTCAGGAAGTCCTCAAAGAAAAACGGGAAAACAGAAGCGGGATTCAGTGCAGAGGCAGGAGAGCAAATGTGGAGGCCTGCTCCTACGGATGTCAGTTGCCAGGGACCTGGGCATGGGGAGAGGTTTTGGCTGTGGGAGCATGATCTGGGGCTGGGCACCCAGGCAGCTTGGTGGCCATAGGGGCTCCTCTTCAGACAGACTTCTCTCCTTTCAGGCCTCACAGTGGGGTGGCAATGGGAACACAATGGTTTCTGGGCCAGGGCCCAAGTCTTGGCAGTCTTCAGGGGCTGCAGCATGCTCCCTACTGGGAGAGGAGGTCATCCTCATCACACTGGCATCTCTGACGTTGACACCTCTCAGGCCATCAGCATCTTGCTCTTGCTCTGGGGCCTGGTGCATCTTGCTGGGAGCGACTTCGGGTCTGAGGCTCTCATTCGTAGATCCCAAGTCTGGGATCCCTTTCCGTCTGTTTGGCTGGGTGTAGCTTCTCTGGGAGACACAGACACATGCACATACACAGAGACGACAGGCTCAGAGAGACGCAAGCAGGCACACACAGACACACACATCCATACCCATTCTCCTTCATTCTCCTCTCCTCTTCCTATCTCCTTCCTGGGCTCTGTTTCCTCTTTCCCAACACCCTCCTTCCACAAAAGAGCCCCAAACACACAGTATACAGGCCAGCATGTACACTAGGAAAGTTTCCTTTGGCTCCTTTCTTTGGTTGTCTGCAAAACGCAGGACCAGAGGTGGGCGCAGAGAGCGGTGCTACCACAGCAGCCATTGAGAACCAGCCTTCACCCTGTCTGACTACTTCAGTCCTTTCTCTGGCCAGGAACAGGCAGAACTACTAAAGCTGAGTAAACCGGCAAGGCAGGACATTGGTCTGATAAGATGCAAACACACTCTTCCAGAAGACTATGAACAGGAGGCTGAGTAGAATCCAGGATTTGGAGAAAGGAAACAAGCATGGAGGAGTGGGATCCAGCCATGCCAGGCCCCAGCCTGTGTGGGCCATCAGAGCGTGCAGTAGGGAGGCTGCAATGAGGCATTCATTCCCATGCTGCCAGGCTGTCCATCTTGCCAGTGTTGTCCTGAAGAAGGGACAGAAGCAGAGCCTGGGGCTGGGCTGGGGCTGGGGGCTGGTCTCCTGGTGGTAAGGACCAGAGCTGAATGGACTCCTGACAGGTTACCCAAGGCTGGCATGACCAAAGAGCAGAGTTAGGGACAGGTGAGGGAAGGAGGGAGAGGGGAGAGGAGAATCAACCTTACTTTGTCTGTTCTTTATGGATGCTTGTTCTTCCTGAATCGGGGTTTCAGTCATTCGGGCAAAAGCCGTGGCTGTGGCACAATACCCATGATGCACCAGGTAAGATGAGACCATGCTAGAAGAAAGGAAATGCTCAAGGTGACACTCTAGAACTGCATTTCTCACTGATCACCTGATGGGACAAACTATCTCCCTGTCTGGGCTTCCTTAAACACATCTTGGAGGTGCAAGCTCCACAGAATGAGAATAGAGAGGCTGCAACAAAACAAAAACTTGCCCCAGTGCTCATGCAGTCAGGCTGGGGAGGGGCCAGTCACCACAGCTGTCCCCATAGCTTGTTGGAGGGGCTGCAGTTTCTCTGGAATATGCCGCCCACAAGCGGGCAAGTATGATAACAAAAATATACGCACAGGCACATACCATCTCCTTACAGCAGCGGCTGCCTCCTGTGAGCTGTGGCAAGCCCAGAGACGGCCAACACTCTCTCTGAGGGCTCCCTAGAATGGCAGCCAGCCAAGCGGTCTAGGAGCTGCCCAGACAGAGACAATGTGTGCCCTGTGCGTGCTTTCTAGAGACACAGCAGGTCCTCTGCAGATGGCCCCACGTGCCCGGCATAAGGATTCCAGGTCTGCAGGTGAACCTGGCCCTCAGGAGTGCTGGCTCTAGACGGTGATAGGGAGCTAACCCGTGACCCAAGTCACTCCACAATATGCCACGAGTCAGGGGCCCAAGAAGCCAAGATATAGGCAACCACGTGGCCAACAGGAACACCATCTCTGGGGAATGTCCTGGAGAAGCGCAACACCAAGTCGCCATTGAATAGCACCGGCAGCTGGCTGAGCAGTGGCACAGGCGCGTGTGTGTGCATGCACACACACGGAGAGCGGAAGGGTGAGCCCGCACATCTGACGTGCACAGAAGTGAGTACCTTGGTGTAAACATGTGTCCGACGTCATTACTGTAATTGCCAAACACCAATGTGAAAGGCACGAAGTTCAGCTGTGTGTCCCCTCGTGTTTTAAGGGGTAGGTGGGATGATACATAGAAAGTGCCTAGCACAGTCAATGAAATAAACCTCTGATGATGAAACTATGTATTTATATTATACTCTGGATAATTACAACTATATTATTATAAACACAAGGGCAAACATTTTTGACAAAACATGGTTCAGATGAGTCCACATGCACACCGGATGCCACTAATATGTATAGTCCATCGACTCAGTAATTCCACTTCCTGAAAGGACACCAAGAAAATAACCTTAAATATGAAAAGCTCTTTACTTACAAAAGGGTTGCCTATACAAGCAAAAGAGAGGAAATAACCTGAACCTCCCACCAAGGTGGGTAGGTCTTGGCAAATACTACATATGAACACACACTGGCACACAAATACACACATATAAACACACCGTAAGCTGAGAGTATTGTTCCCTCCCCAACACGGCTGGGGCATCTCCACCTCTCCCCCTGCCTTTCCCAGCAAGCCTGCTTCAGGGACAGGCATTATACTGGCTAGCCCTCCAAGGAAGAGCTTCTCAGTAGCTCTGAGGGCTAAAAACAAAACAGTGCTGCTCTTCCTGAGAAGGGACTGGTCACTTAACCCCCTCTTCAGCCCTCCCCATGGCCTGCCTCCGTATCAATCCTTTAAGAAAAGAAGATAGCACGAAGAACCCAGTGTGCAACCCAACCCCACCTGAGGGACCCTGCTACCTGGGTGCCTTTGCAGGGCAATAATTAGGGCTAGTGGAAGCCCAGCCCTTCTTTGCCCACCCTTGGGAGTCAAGCTAACAAGCTAACCCACACCTCCTGGCAGAGTGGGTACTGGTTATTGCTTCACTCAGGCCTGCAGCTGGCAAGCAGAAGAGAGACCCAAACCTCGCCTCCCTTCAGATTCTCAGCAAGACTGGCTTCCAAGACAGTTTGAAAACGAATCATCCAAGAGCCAGATAGGCTGGCCTCAGGGAGATTCTCTTCCAGCCACCACTGCCATGAATGCATGGGACTCAGATGGATGATGACCCTGAGAGATGACTCAGGCCAGTCACAGCATGATGGGTACTCCCTATGGTGCAAAAAAAGTCCACAGATGAAGAGACCACAGGGCATCCTAGCACATCCTCTGCAAAATGACCTGGGGAAGGAAAACAGCTCTGCTGGTGATATTACATGCAGAGCCTTCCAATCCAGGTGAGGGGGCAAAGGCTTAATTCAGAACAGATCTGGAGAACGGAGCAGAAGCTATCCATTTGACAGGAGGGAAGCAGGAGAGCAGCAGGCAGAGTTACCCTGGGAGTGCTTTCCAGAAGGAATGACTACACAATGGAGTTCATAAGGGTAGCCTGAAGCAGCACAGGGGCCTATAGGAGAGTGAGATCCCTGGGATGGGCCAGGGCTGGGTAAGGGCAGGAGTGGGGCACTCACTTCTGCAGCACCGCCTGCCACTCGCCAAGCCGAGCACTGATGGGGAAGCAGTGCACAGTGCCTTGGACCTTGGCACGCCACTCCCGCATGTAGTCCTCAATGTCAAACAGGAAGGGCTGCTGCCCAAAGTTGGCGTCCACAATCTCCCCGGGTGTCTGCAGGCCTACGGTGGGGTAGAGGTTGGCCTGAGGAGGAGAATGAAATGTCAGTTGGGCCCTGAGGGCAATGGGGCAGCAGGGCCTCGCCTTACCTCTGGTATAGAGAGGGAAGGCGCTGGCTCCTGCAGGCCACTACTCCGGCTTTTGAAAGAATTGCAAGGCTGAAGGAGGCAGGGCTAAGCCACATTCTGCCCACCTCCCTACCAGAGACGCCATTCCCCAAAGCTTAAGGATAGAAAGCAAAAGAAAAGCAAGCCAGGCTCAAAGCAGAGTCTCCTGCCCTCCATCAGAGGCTATGGTGTCCCCCAAAACCCAAGGTCCCCCTTCAGAGCTCAGCCACGGTGCACAGACGTAGACCAGGCTCCACAACCGTACAGGGATGCCCGTAAGGATCTGCTACATGGGTGGATAATGGCTCCTTTCAGAATGATCTAGGACCAAGGATCCCTTTGCCACCAAAAAGGGGGTATATGACAGGGCAGGAAGGGATGGGGGTGACATGAAAGGAAGGCAGGGAGGAGGAGAGCATGGCAAAAGGGGGCAGGTGGTTTGGACCCCCAGATGCTGGGAAAGGATAAAGAGAGGCCACTGCCCTTCCTGTCAAAGGCACACTAAGAGGAAGATCTTCTGGCCAGTGAGATTTGGGCATGTTCCTCCATGGGTGATGGGGCTCCCTGCTTTCCATCTATGCCCTGTCATGGCTAACTTTTGCCAGATCACTCCCTCCCTCATTTCTTCCCGTGGCTCCCGCTGCTACCGAACAGTGTCTTGCCGGCCTCCTCCCCATTGTCACTGGGCCCCCAGTCCTCTCTTCTACCTTTCATCCTCAGGCCATGTGTCATTCCTGAGTATCACCTGCCTTTACTGCACGCTGGGTTCAGCCTGCCACACGCTCTGAATCCTCAGACCTCTTGCTTCCTTCCTTTCCCCTCCCAACCTCCATGCCACAGGCAAAGCCCACCCCCTCCAGCAAGCTTTCCCTGTCATTGCCCTCAATGACACTCCCCACCCTGGAGCAGCCATACGCGTCCTAGCACTTGGCGACTGCCTACATTCATGTCTGCTTATCTCATGTCACGTCTCCACAACTAGACCATTCCCTAGTGAGGCTCAGAATTCTCCTATCTTCCTCTTTGCCTAGGACCATAGCCCCTCTTCTGGGGCTTCCAGGTAGGACAGAAGGGTTCTGATCTAAAGGTAAGAGTTTCTAACAGGATCCTGGGTGCTACAGTCTGGGCTTCAGAAGTCCACTCAGATCGCAAGGGCATTTCCTAGGGCATCACAGGGGTGCTCAGGATCCCACGGCAACCACCAGAGTCAGCAAACCATTCCTCCTTCCAGAACCCAGCCAGGGCACACTAACCTAGGTCAGGCTCCCAGCATTCTGGGTGGAGGCCTTGCATGAGACGAGATCTGTGATGACTCATGATAATGAAGGACTGGGGTGCAGAGGATGAGGATGAGCAGTGAACTAAGCCAACAGGAAACCTCACCCTTTTCTAAGAAGAGAAAACCCCACAAAGCTCACCTCTTTGGCTTGGGCATAGCCTGTGGTAGCAGGCCTAGTTCCCTAGGGTAGTGGCCTTCCTTAGGGATCTCTGATGAGTAGCCACCGGGACCAGGATCCCTAACAGTTCAGAACAATCCTCTATACACCCCAGCCCACTGGCTATAAGCCACACAGAACTGGCCCAGACCAGCTGAGCCATGGAGCTGCCCTCATCTCCACCCATACCATCCCCCCAGCTGCCTTTGGAAATGCCACAAATCACTGTCACCTGCTAAGAGTCATGGAGGAAGACCAGGCCTTGCTGCTGGAGAGAGAGGAAGGCCAGGAGGTACCCCTATTGGTACTCCCAAGCTGACAGCACAGCATACATCCCTGTTTGGGGAAAGGGCCAGACTCCACACCCTGCACTTGCAGGTTCCACCATGCTCCATCTCAGTCAGCCCCCAAGAGCCCAGAGGAGGAGACCCAATAACAGTACTTACCGGGAGGTCTGTGAAGGCTATACCTGCAGAGGGAAAGAACAGAAATCAGGCCATTTGGTCTCCTACACCTCTGTGGGACCACAGAGGGTCCATCACAATGGCTGGGGAGGGGCTGGTTACCACATCTCTCCTATGGTATAGGCCAAGCATGTACTAGGGCCTGGTAGGTTTAGACCCTGGCCCTCCCTTTGCTGGGTGGCCTGGCTGGAAGTAAAGCCAAATACTTGAATATTTGTCCACAGCTCTTCCACTCTCAAGGCAATCCTGCTAAGAAGGACTAAACCCAAATAATCTATGCTGAGGCCTCTTCAGGCCTGATTCTTCTTTCGATCCAACATGTATTTATGGAGACTTGCTGTATACGCCAAGCCCTTTTCCAACCATCACCTCATCTGATCTGTATACCAGCTCTGGGGAGCAGGCTTTCTTATCCCCATTTTACAAATGAGGAAAGTAAGCTTCAGAGGTGAAATGATTTACCAACGGTCATAAAACTAGCAGAAGTGGCAGGCCTGGACTCTTCTAGTCTGATGCTCCAACATCATCTCTAGGCTGACAGAGAAGTGGAGAAAGGGAGGGTGGCAACTGCCCATGTCCAGCCCATACCCATTGAAGAGTCTCCAGAGGTTTCAAGTTGACAAATCCTAGATTAACACTGGCCTGTGCACCTTCTGACTCTTCTGCCAAGAGAAGGGGCTGCTTCCAGGTTCCTCAACCTTGAGTTGGAAGTGAGAGTGGAGGAAAGCAGGGCCCCAAATATGTGAGCAGAACACGCATCTCACAATATACACCAGAGCACTCATGTTCTATAGATTGAGAAGCAGCTCATTGAGAAAGGAGACCCTTCCAAGGACCCACAGCCCTCCCATTTTTAAGAAAATTTCTTCTATCTTCTAGAAGCTCCTGAGCTTTTGGATTGGGAAGTTTCCAAGCCACTCCTTAGAGATCCCAGTCTGCTCCCCTAACTCCTACACAGAAGAGAAACTGAAACCCAGCAAGAGAGAAAAATAGGTGAGGGTTTGACAGGTCTCTCAGTGAACCTGGGACCGGAATCCTGTCTGGGAGCCAGCATGTACCATGTGCTTGCTCTGTGCTGGGCCCTGGACTCAGGGCCTCCCAAGGAACTATTTAATCCTTAGAACAACCCTGGAAGGCGTATACCGTCTTGAACAACTAGTTTACTAGTTTACAGATTAAAAAACCAAGGTGCAGGGGCGCCTGGGTGGCACGGTCGTTAAGCGTCTGCCTTTGGCTCAGGGCATGATCCCAGCATTCTGGGATCGAGCCCCACATCAGGCTCCTCAGCTAGGAGCCTGCATCTCCCTCTCCCACTCCCCCTGCTTGTGTTCCCTCTCTTGCTGGCTGTCTCTCTCTGTCAAATAAATAAAATCTTTAAACAAACAAACACAAGGTGCAGAGAAACTGTTTACATTCTTTGCCAGGCTATTTTGCTCCTTAGTGAGGGAAGTGCATAAATCCCATGATCTGCCTGCCTGAAGCCACTTCTCAGCCCCACATGCAGAGTAGCAGGCATGGAGCTGGCAGAATGGAAGCTGGAAGCCCCTCTGCATCCATGAGAAGACCTCAGTGTCCACCCTCCAGGTCTGTACAGGAGCTGCCCTTGTGGATCTCAGTGTGGCCAGGCTGCTGCTGCTGCATTACTCCAAGCTCACGGAGAAGACCCACGGGCCCTGGAAGAAGAAGGTCCAGGCTCCATCAGTTATCTACAGTGAGACCTTGGCAACTGACCCAGCCTTTCCAAGCCCATCTGAAATAAGGGGGTAACACTAATCCTGACACTTCAAGAAAGAAAGGAGAAACTGCGATACTCTATAAAAACTGCTTCAAAAACTGTGAAGTCTTGGTACAAGCTCGCTGCAGTTGTGCCACAGGGTGAGGAAACTGCCACACTTCTGGGCAGGGGAAGACCTACCCTGGCTTGCCCAGCTCTACCTCACAATGGCACTTGGGAAGGACAAGGCCTTGAGGTGCTTCCAGGAAGATGAGGAAAGAGGCTACTCCACCCCCTATTGCACCGGACAAGGGCAACACTGCTGCCCCAGCCCTGTAGGTCTCTGGGAGCTTCTGCAAGGCCAATGTAGTGGTGAGATCTGGGAAAAAGGTCAGGCAAAGATCCAGGATGCAAACAGAACATTCAAACCTGCTGATAAAAAGTGCTCTGAGCCAAAGAGACATAGGTCAGGGGTTAATGAGGCCGAGGGTATAAAGCCTGTAAGAGCACAGGGGTGTATAAAAATGCCTCTGCAAATGCATGGACCACTTGTAAGTGAGATATCAGTTTCCTATCTCCATTCATTCACCCATTCATCCTTCCATTAACTATCTGCTAAGATCTCTCAGGAGCCAGGCCCTCAAAGTGCTGCTGGCTCCACGCAACTAAAAATTACACAGACAACTGACCACTGATGCAAGGGCAAGTGCCGTGACAGAGGAACGATGGAGCAAAGCATGGGGGGGGAGGGGTCAGAGGTAGGAAACATCATTCTGCTTCTCTAAAGGGGAGAGGGTTAGGGTTCGGGGTCTGAGCAGTGACCGATCCCAGGTGAGATTCTGAAGCACATTATTGATGAGCTGGCTTGTGGAAAGGAAACAGGGTCATTAGAAGATTCACCAAGTAGTCTATCAATTCAAGTTCATTGCCTTTCCTTTAAATTTTGTGATCTAGAAAATGCAGGGGACAGGCCATATACATTTTTCAGTAAGGTCTCAGTAATATCCTTGTGGAGAAGACAGAAAAACAAGTTTCAAACTAACATAACAAAGTGATTCTGAAATAGCTATATTCTGAAGGACTCAGATCTAAGCCTTGTCCTCTTCCAATATTTTTTATCAAGACCTTGGTGAAAACATACATAAACATGTTTATCAAATTTTAGGTTAATACAGTGCTGACAAGGCTATTAAATATTTGAGAAAGAACAAGCAAGATCACAGAAGATCCTGACAGGCTGGAAAAAGAAGCGATATCCTCCTAAATGAGTGAGGTCTTGCATGAGGTCTATAAAATATATGAAATAGGGAAGATAAGAGTTTAAAAACAATGTAAAGGTTTGGGCTGACATTAAGGTGGCTGAGAGCTCCTTATGGACCTAGGGACCTGACTGACAAAGAGCTCAGGGGCTTGGCATGCCCACAGGGCCCAGACGAGGAGATGAAGGTGCAGAGAGGACAGCAGGGTATGCCTCAAACTTCATCCCATGGCAGGTGCTGTGCTCCAGGTAAATGTGGACAACATGCAGGGATGTGATGAGGGCAGGTATCCCAAGCAGAGGGGAAGGACCGAGACTGGGACAGGTGAATGGGGGCGTGGGTGAAGAGTGAGAATCCACAACAGAGGCCCCTGGGACTCTGACAGCAGAAAAAGAGCCAGGAAATAGCTGGAGTCAGAGAGCAAAGTGGGGTGCAAGAAGCCATCTTGAGACCTTGCCCCTAGCTGCCAGCTCACCAGCTGGATGCCAGCAACTACAGCTGGGTGGCTACGGATTTCAAAGGAGGATTTCTCCGGATGTGCACCTGAGTCACCTCCACAGTGTTTATGCCATGCTCTTGGCTGCCCGCTGTGGGCTATGGCAGCTGACTGTCCTGTTGAGGAATGCTGACTCCTGGCCTCTCAGCCCCAGCCACCAGCAAACCCGATTTCCACTCATGTACCCTAATTCAGCCCAGCCTCATCTCATGGCAAACCCACAAAGAAGTCACCTCTGTGGGGAATGACAACCACCTTCTTACTGCCCCTCAAGCCAGGGGATGCAGGCCTCCTAGAAGTTAGGTTCTAAGTAAAATGTCCAATTCCCTTTTCTGGAAAGGCCTGTGGCCAGCCTAGCTGGTAGGGTTCTACCAGATCAGAGACCTCTGCAAACCCAAACAGGCAGGCCCAGCAGTTACACTACCTCAGAGACATTTTGGTCAAGGGCTCCTCTCACTCAAGAGCCAAGTAACAGTCAGCCCCAGTAGGGCAAGGCATCACAATAGCCAACATCTCCTTATCTCCCAGGCTCTTATCCTAAATCTCTCCACATGTACAGGGTTGCTCTTCCAAGAGATCCTTCAGGGCCCCCATCACCCTCCACTGACTGCTGCTCCTCCCGGGGTTCCTGATCCTGGTTAACAGCACCACTATCCAGCCACTTTCCCATCCTCCATTCTTGCTAGTGCACCCCATGTGTCACAAAACCCTGGTGGGCCACCCTGGCCTTTGTCAGGCTTGTTCCCCAAGCCCTGTACCAATCACTACAGCCTCGCCCCAGGCTATCTGCCTCCTCCCCAGGCCCTCACGCCAGTCCCTCCTTTGCAGTTACATCAAAGGACCTTTTTTTTTTTTTTTTAAAGATCTTATGTATTTATTTGACAGAAAGAGACAGCCAGCGAGAGAGGGAACACAAACAGGGGGAGTGGGAGAGGAAGAAGCAGGCTCCTAGCGGAGAAGCCTGATGTGGGGCTCGATCCCAGAACACTGGGATCACGCCCTGAGCTGAAGGCAGACGCTTAACGACTGCGCAACCCAGGCGCCCCTCAGAGGACCTTTTTAAATAGAACTCTGTCCAGGTTGCTATCTGTTAACCAGTGAAAAGACCTGGCCCCATCTGACTCCAGCCTGTCTGTTTACCTCCTATACTACAGCAGACCTCCTGTTGCTCCACAGCAACTAGCATCTTGCATTTGGAAGGGCCAGCCAAAGTCAGGGCCCAGGCCACAATGGCAGGTATGTACTTCTCACCAACGCCAAATCCTGCTCCAACAAGTGTCACACAGGCCAGGGCCATGACCATGACGTTGCTCTTTTCTCAGCACTGACCCTGGGCTTGATAAATGCTGCTAAATGGATGGATTAACAAAGGAACCATCTCTGCTACCTTCCCTTCCCTTTGCAGGACTCCAATGCCTAGAAATGGCTGAAGTTCCCCAGAGCTTGGCAGAGGATCAGTGACACTGCTTTGGCTTTCAAGCATGCCTGTGGGCCTCTCACCAATCAAACTGGCTCCATAGGGCACACCCTCTAAGGTCCCCTAGGCACCCACCAAGGCTGTGGCCATTCTTGGTGTAGAAGCAGGTGCTGTTGATGAGGTTGACACAGCAGCCAATCACGTCTCCCGTGGTGAACGTGGGACCGTAGGGCTGGCCAGTTCCAGAGGAACAGAATGAGTGCCCATCATCACCATGATAACCATAGGAATGTTTATCCCAACCTGTGGAGGAAAAGAAGAGCACAGGTGAGTAGAGCTACTTGAGACAGCCAGAGTCACTGTCTGAGTCTGAGCCCCTCTCCCCAGCCTGCTACCACATCAGTCAGCTGGCTGTGGACAGGGTCTGGCTATGCCAAAGGAGCAATGAGGCCAGCAGATCGCCACACCTGAGTAGGTGAAGCAATCAAGGGGCCCAAGCTGTGGTTAACAAGAACCAAAACCATGAGTGACCTGGAAGGGACCTACCAGAAGGCCATGCGTGCGACAAGGAAGTGGTTAGGGAAAGCATCATGAAGGAGAGGGAGCTTAAACTGACCTTTGAGGGGTTTTTAAACATGTTCTTTAATTGAAGTATAATTTACATGTAATAAGATTCTCCCTTTTTAATTGACAGTTCAACAAGTTTTAACAAATGTTACCACCATGATCAAGATATAGAAATTTCCACTGTTACAATAAGTTCCCTCATGCCTCTTTGAGGTCAGCCCCACTCCACCCACCCCCAGTCCCTGGCAACATGATCTGATTTGTTCCTAAGGTTTCACCTTTTCCAGGATGTTATATAAATGAAATCACAGAATATAGAGCGTCTTGTGTCTGAATTCTTTCACACATTTGAGATCCATCCACATTGTTCAGGTGTACCAGTATTTTGTTTCTTTTTATTGCTGACGTAGTACTCCATTATACGGATATGCCAGAGTTTATATACATTCACTAGCTAATGACATTTGAGTTGTTTCAATTTTTGGCTATTGTGAATAAAGCCAATAAATATTTGCATGCAGGCCTTTGCGTGGACGTATGTTTTCATTTTTTTTGGGTAAATATTTAGAGGTGGTATTGCTGGCTCAGAAGATAAGTATATGTTTAACTTGATAACGAACTGCCAAACTGTTTTCCAAAGTGGCTGTACTATTTGCATTCTCACAGCAATGTATAAGGTCCACTTTCTCACCAACATTTGGTATGGTCAGATGTTTGGGGTTTTTTTTCTTTTTCTTTCAGCCATTTTAGTAGGTATCAGTAGTTTTAATGTCATTGCAGCTTTAATTTGCATTTCCCCAATAACCAAGGATCTTTTGAGCATCTTTTCATATACTGAACCATCAATTTATTAGAAAATTATTGAACTATCCAAATCTTTAACCAGGTTTTTTTTTTTAAACCAGGTTTTTAAAAAAGATTTTATTTATTTATGAAAAAACGGGGGTGGGGGCAGAAGGAGAAGCAGAAGCAGACTCCCTGCTGAGCAGGGAACCAGCAGCAGGGCTCAATCCCAGGACCCCGGGATCACAACCTGAGCTGAAGGCAGACGCTTAACCGACTGAGCCACCCAGGAGCCCCTTTAACCAGTTTTAAAAATTGGGTTGTGTATCTTATTAAGCTGTAAGGATTCTAGACATAATTTGAATACAAATCCTTTTATGTGTTTTATAAATATTTTCTCCCAGGTTGTGGTATGTCTTTTCATTTTCTTAACAGTATTTTTTGAAGGTCTGCTGGGATTTTGTTTGGGACTGGTTTGAATCTATAGATCAATTTGGAGAGAACAGATAGCTTAATAATACTGATTATTTATTTCAATTTCTGAACATGGCAAATCTCTCCTTTTATTTAGTTCTTTAATTTCTCTCAACAATGTTTTGACAAATTTATCTCTACTTTTCATGCTATTCTAGGTGTTATTTAAAAATTTTACTTTCCATTTGTTTCTTGGATTTTGGGGTAAGGTGTAGGATCAAGGTTTCTTTTGGAGTGACAAAATGTTCTAAAATTAGATTAAGATGATGGTTGCACAATTGTGAACATGCTAAAAACCACTGATTTGTATACTTTAGATGAGTGGTTTTTATGGCATGTAAATCTTATCTCGATAAAGCTATTAAACATATACACACATATATTTGACTTTTTATATATTCACCTGGTGTCCTGCAACCTTGTTAAACTCAACAATTAGTTCTGGTAGCATTTATGAAGATTCTTTGGGATTTTTAAATACATTGTCTGAAAATAAAGACAGCTGCATTCTTCCTATCTACTCTGCATGTCTTCTATTTCTTTTTCCTGCCTTACTGCACTGACTAGGGCCTCCAATACAATGCTGAATAGAACTAGTGAGAGCAAAAATAACTTCTGAAGTATACCACAGTTTTATAAAGGGAAAAGAGTGAAAAAGGTCATTCTGGGAAGGTAAAGGCATGAGCACAGATGAGACCAGAGGGTGTGAACTGCAGAGGGGCCTGCCTGCCTGCTTGGCTAAGGAATAGGAGTAGAGCCCACAGAGGGGCGCCTGGGTGGCGCAGTCGGTAAGCGTCTGCCTTTGGCTCAGGGCGTGATCCAGGTGTTCTGGGATCGAGCCCCACATCAGGCTCCTCTGCTAGGAGCCTGCTTCTCCCTCTCCCGCTCCCCCTGCTTGTGTTCCCTCTCTCACTGGCTGTCTCTGTCAAATAAATAAATAAAATCTTTAAAAAAAAAAAAAAGGGGGAGTAGAGCCCACAGGGCCATGGCAAGCCAGGACAGGCTGGCAAGCAGGTCTACTCCCCAAAGCAGCCCCTTCAAATAACTTTCCCAGCCTCTGCTGCCTCCTTGGGGTCTGAGCAGCATGCCCATATGAACATGCTTAAACACACCCCTCCCTTCCCAAGTGGCATGGGTAGAAGTTCTACCCTGGGAGGGAAGCTCTCTCCAGAAAGGCAGAGTTTAAACATTTTCAGTGTGTGTATATATGTGTGTGGTGGGGGAGGGAGGGGGTAGGGCAAGGGCAGGGGGGTGTGGGCAGGCTGTAAGCAGAGGTATGGGGGTGAGGCAGATGGATGACAAGGACAGTGGTTGACAAGGGAGACAGAGGGCATGACTGGAGAGGTGGAATTGACCAGACCCTGGTGCCCAAACTCTGCCCTGCATTTGGACTGCTGGGCTCAAGGGCAAGTTGCCCCCTCCTAATCACATTAGACATCCCAAGACTTGTGGACCCTGAGCTTTCATGTCTTTTCAGCCAGGAACCCTCTGGTTAAACAAAGCTTCCCCGGAACCCATAGTGGGGAACAGGTCAAAGTTGAATGGCTCTCACTACTGAGTATAGGACCCAGAGACCTGCTGCTCCCCACCCAATAGCTTTCTACCACATCACAAGGAAACTATCTTGAGAACTCCCCAGGGCTGGCTTTAGAAGGCCCAAGGCCTGGAGCCAGGCTCTGTTCCCACCTTTCCCGTTCTCCAGAGACACTGGAACTGCCTGGCTCAGGAGATCAGGTGCTAATCTGAGCATCCACCCAACTTCTAACCCCCTCAGGCCCAGAAGTGGGAGGGGACTTTCCACTGCTGGTGGGTACACAGATCATTTGACCTCAGGGAAGGGCTCTTCTGGGGCACAGCGATGCCCATTCCTGCCCCGGGAGGTAGGCTGATGAGGCTACCATAGGCAATGCCTCTCCTCAGGCCTCCACACAGGAGGCCCTATGGCTCCGCAGCAGTAGCTGCAGCAGCAGCTGCTCCTCTGGTCTACAGAAGCCCACAAATGAAGGGGGTCCAGCTGAACGGCAGTGACGACCAGAGTGACAATCATCCCTCCAGGTCTGGCTCAGATTGTGCTCGGTGGCCTCAGGCCTGCCCACCAGCTTCCCCTGCCTCAGGATCCACAACCACACGTCACACCAGTCACGGCAGTCCTCCCTGGATCCTTCAGATGGACCATGGGCGCTTCCCATAAGCAACACAGTAACTGATCACACTGTGGCAACCGGTGAGGAGAATGCCACAATAACCCTGAGTATTTGGCACAACACGTACTGCCACTTCCACCTCATCAAGAGACTGGGGGCCTTGCTCACCAGCCCACAAAGCTGAGAAATGGCTGAGCTGGGATTTGCACCCAAACCTTCAGATTCCAAAACCCACATCTTTCCTGTCATGGGTCCTGTCTCATTTGCGGTGGTAAGCACCTGGGCAATAAAACCGTCCCCAAGCCCCTGACCCATCACCAGAATAGAGTGGTTACATGCACTGGTTTTAGGGAGCAGTGGACCTTGGATCTCTGACTTACAGTGAGTCAGGGGGCCTCCAGGCCAGAAATGGGGGAAGGCCCAGGCCCAGGCCTCAGCCCTAGAAGAAGACACAGGCACGGGTGTCTCCTGCCTGAAGGCTGCGGCTGCCGGTCTCTGCTCTCCAGGGTGTCCCCACCTTCCCACCTCACCAGGCAGCCACGGCCAATGGTCCAGAACACACATTTCCACCCAGTGCCCACTGGAAAAGGGCTCCTAAGCAGGAAGTCACACTTTTTGCATACAAAGAACATACATATGATCCAGACAAAAATACAGGAGCACTTTACGTTGGGCCACGGGCCTAAGTTCTCAGAATGGAATTCCCCAGGACAGGCTGTTCTGCTATAGTTCCTTACAGATGCTAGAAACCCAAACTTCTGCTCCAGGGGCGTGGGGTGCCAGGGACAGAGGTGTGGCTCTCCTCAATGCTGTGTGAACAGCAAAGCTTTCCCTAAAGCCAAGCCCACCACTCACCACCTCCTGAGGCCATGTGGTTGTTGGGGGAACAGAGGAAAGCCACTGCCCATTGTAGCCCTCCCCAAAGAATCCTTAGGGAGAGCAGCTTGCTGTCCTATGGGCCCTCTCGGACCTATGCCCACAGCTGTTGATGCCTATTGGGTCCTCCCTTTGTGCCAGTGCATCATGATCCAACCCTAACTCTTGCCCCCTGAAGTTTTCCATAACATTATTTGGTCCCTCCCAGCATACTGCTCACATCCCTGTTCAATTCTGATTCCTACTGACCCTTTCAAGTCACCAGTCACTGTCCCTGGGAATGCCCCTGTCTATCCTCTGGCCAAGACAGGATCTCCTTGGGGCAGGGGCCATATGATCTCATCACCAGTTCCTCCAGGCCAGCAAGTCAGGAATCTGAGAGGTGGTACACATATGTGTGTACACACACACACACACACACACACACACACACACACACGTCTGTGTGTTCATGTGCAATGATCAGTCCTAGTCCATTTTTCTCTCACACAAGGATGACCCTGCAGGGCAGATTTTGTATGCAGATTTTACTGTCTAGAAGGTAGAAAACTTGAACTAGAAGATTTTCTTTGTTTTAGCTTTCTCAGACCGAAGCAGTAGGTACTCTAGAAATTCTAATAAAAATGTGGCCATTTGGAGGCGCCTGGGTGGCTCAGCTGGCTGAGCATCTGACTCTTGATTTCTGGTTTCAGCTGGAGTCATGATCTCAGGGTCATGAGATCAAGCTCCAAGTTGGCCTCCACAATCAGAAGGGAGTCTGCTTGGGATTCTCTCCCTCTCCCTCCCCCTTTGCCCCTCCCTTCCATGCACTCTCTCTCTAAAATAAGTAAATATATCTTTTTTTTTTTAATGTGGTCATTTGATTTATCAAAAGTAGTGAAATCACCCAGAACTATTTCCTTAATGGTTAAGCCAATGACTCAAGCGTCTTTGGGAGATATTTTTGTCTCCATGTATGGGAGCTCAATAACTATCACCAAAACAACAGAGGCTTACATTTCCAAAGGCCTAAAATAGAAAATTTAAGTATTTTGAATGCTTTTCTTCAAAAATAAACTATGTAATTATTTTGACAAAACTACCAAAAAGCTATAAATATGGATTTTAAATTTTAAAAAACTGAAGAGCTCAATTAAAAAAAAAAGTATTCACTTAGAATCAATTCAAGAATCACCATCACCTCAGGGTGTCTGGAAAATAGGTAAGTTTTCCTGTTTTTGTTTTCAATTCCCAAATGATTTAACAATTATACAGATTTACCCAAAGGAAGAAAATTCATAGTCCCTGTGGTACAATGAATAAGGCTTCCCAAAGATTTCCATGTTCTAATCCCACAAGCTGCGAATACACTATCTTACATGGTAAAAAAGATTTTGCAGAAGTGATTAAGGCCCTTAAAATGGGAGACTGGATTGTCCTGGATTATCTGGATGGGGAGACGATGCAATCACAAGGGTCCTTGCAAGAGGGTCTACTCAGAAAAGCCGATGTGAAAGAGATTGTTAGATGCTACACTGCTGGCTTTGAAGATGGAGACATGGGGACACAAGTTAAGAAATGCAGGTGGACACCAGAAGCCAGAAAAGGCAAGGAAACAGATTTTCCCCCCTAGAGCCTCCGAAAAGAACGCCACCCTGCTGAGATCTGGAATGATCAGTGCAGAAAATAACATCTCAGCTCCTTGTCTCCTGCTCATCAGAGCGCTATGAAGTTAAAAAGCTTTCGCAAGAAAAACGCAGAGCTATAATGTATCTTCAATTGAAGCTATCTATCATTTTATAACCAATGTTTTTTTCCAAACACAATTAAGAGCCTGTATGTATATAGAAGGTGCATACGTATGTATGTGAAAGCTAGCTTGGGGTGAAAAATGGAATGTTAAACACTTCGTTTAGTATCAGTGGCTGTGGCAGTGGCTTGGTTTGGGGCCACCGTGCTACCTTCCCATCCTCTGGAAAGGACAAGCAACCAATCCACTTAGTTAGCCAATTAGTTAACAAAGTCCTGCCTACTCCATGGGGCTGATAAACTGGGGGTGGTGGGAGGTGTGCAAGCAGCAGAGAAAACATAATATACAAGTAAACCAAAAAGCAAACAAGAAAACACCTGGGTAGATAAAACGTGCCCTGAAGAATACAAAGCCAGGTGATGGGCTAGAAACGGGAGTGGAGATGGGAATAGAGTAGTCAAGTTAGTCCCCACCAAGGCGTGAACCCTAAGCAGATATATGTGCTTAATGAGAAAATCAGAAAAAGAACTTTGGGGGTAAAGGGAATGAGCTCAGCATATCTGAGAAAAGGGAAAAGATGGCCAGTGGGGCTGGAGCCGAGAGAGACTTACAAAGACTCAAGAGAGACTTACAAAAAGACTCGGAGCAGAGTCAACAGGACTCACTGGATGTGCGTGCTGCTGGTTTGAGAGCACACAAGGATGCCTCCCAGGTTTCTGTCCTGGACACATGGGGGGATGGTGGTACCACCTACTAAGAGAAGAAGTAGGCCTTTCAGACAGGTTAAGTTTGAGCAGGTGGGTGGCTATACAAGGCCAGTGAAAGACTGTGGCTCATCCCAGATGCTCAAGGCTGTGATGGGGAACACTCACTAAACAAACAGTGGTGTAGACAGAAAATTTAAAATGAAGTCACTGGAGGATTTTCCTACTGTGTTGCCCTGATACAATGGCTTTCTGTTTTTCCTTTGAGAGAAAAATTCAGGCCAGTCAAAGACTAGAAAGGGCAGAACAAACACAGAGAAAGGCACTAGAAGCCCAAAATAGATGAGGAGATGTTAAAGGGCACAAAGTTACTCTAAATGGATTAAGTTACCCCACCCACAATGAATCTTCTCCCCAGGCCTTGAGAGGCTGTACAGCAGAGAGGAGCTGGTACTACCACTGCTGTTCTTGAGAAGAAAAACCGTAAGGCCACAGCCTAACTGCAGTTGCACATTCTGTGGAGAGTCCGTTGTCAGTCTCAAGCTAGGGTCCTACGGAGGGCATGTGGCCTCTGTTAGGAACAGACACTGTAGCCCTGGGTGCCAGGGCAGAAGTGTGGCCTGAAGGCTTCTGCAGTCTGGTCCTGGATACAGCCTTGTCCTTCCAAGATGGCAGGCCCTGGGCAGTCACTTGCCTCCTTGGATCTTGGTTCCCTTCTCTACCAAGGGAGGGGGGAGCAAGTGGACAGTGCTGTCAAATAGCCCTAAGGTTTACTTATAAGAAACACTGAGTCTCCAAAACAATCAGCAGGTACGACAAGTCCCATCTGAAGATTGAGGAAACTGAGGCACTGAGAGGCTACAGGAAAGTTCATGGTCTTGTAGATAACACTCTCAGAAGCTCAGTTCTCCTTTCCTTTGAGGGGCACTCAGGTGAGCACCAAGCAGGTACCCATAAGGGTGAAGCTACTACTTCCTCCTTGAGGTGGCCCCCAATCCAATCTCAGGAAAAAGCAAGATGCTCTGAAAGCAGAACACTTAAGTTCCTCAAAGCCTGGGCTCCATTTAAAAAAACTTGAGGTAACCCCTACAAGGTTTTTGGACCCTAGGCTTAGCTGACCTGACCAATACTACTTTCTACTCGTATCTGGCTGAATTCCATCAACTTTAAGAAGGGACTGGGCACAAAGCCTCCTACCACCTTAGATCAATAATAGATCTTCCTGAAATTTTTCTACAAGGATGCTGGGAGGAGACTGGGTCTCAAAGCTCTGTGCTGCCACTGTTCCAATCTTGTGTTGAAGGCCAGCCTGACAGACGAAAGCTAATAAGCACAAAGCAGGTGCAAGCGGCAGAGAAAGAAAGTGTCAGCATTTCAGTCCATGAGACCTTACTCTTCTCTTTACCCTGCCTGAGCTCTGGTTGACCAAGCTGGTTAGAGATGGGTTTCTCTCCCTTGAAGCAACCAAAGTTCTCTGGCTAAAGGGGCCACATGTAAGCATCTTTTTGTTCACCTTGCATAACACTTGGTCCACAGTAGGTGTTCAAGAAATGTCTGTTTTTGTTTTGTTTTAAGATTTTATTTACTTGACACAGAGAGACACAGCGAGAGAGGGAACACAAGCAGGGGGAGTGGGAGAGGGAGAAGCAGGCTTCCCACTGAGCAGGGAGCCCGATGCGGGGCTCGATCCCAGGGCCCTGGAATCATGACCTGAGCTGAAGGCAGACACTTAACGACTGAGCCACCCAGGAGCCCCAAGAAATGTCTGTTGAAGTAAAAAGGGAAACGTGATCAAGGTCTGGCAAGAAGCCTGAAGTACAAGATTGCCAATGGTCAGACCACTTTGTAACACACTGCCGATGGACAATCCTGGTCTTGACTGTGAGTTTTGTTGCTGCCATTTTTCTTTTTAAGAAAAGCAATTAGAGCTGTCTGCCTGCATCTTGTCCCCACTTATACAGATTAATGGTGAAGCCACTTCTGGGCCCTGGAAAGAGGCCTGCAGACAGGCTGTGGACCTGGCTCTACACCTGGATAAGTCATTCACAGTCTCTGAGTCTGTTTCCTCTTCCACGAAACAAGGCAGCTGATACAAATATCTTTGCCAGCTCTGGAAGAATCCATGGTTCTAAGTCCCCTTTCCCATTAAGAGGGTCCAGCAGCTATGGTGACTACTGCAACTCTGCCTGGGAAAGCCTCCCCTCTAGCCCCACCACCCTCTGCTTCAGAAGAGAACTGGAAACAGAACCCCTGCAGCCAAAGTCAGCACTTTCTAAGTTGGTAGCAGGAACAATCACCCCCTCTGGGTGTGCCTGGTGCAAAGCTGGAATGATATGCCCAGAAAGGAGAGGTGTCACCCTTACCATAGGGCTAAAGTCAGCTGTCTGAGAGGAAAGGAAACAAGGGGGCACAGCTGCTTGGGTCAGGCCCTGTAGGAAGTCAGGTCCAGGTGGTTCCGAGTCAGAGGATGGCTGGGACTGCACAGCGGGGACAACACTCTGACAGAAATACCACCCAACTAACCATTCTCCCCTCTCCAAAGAGAATAAGCCTTGTCACTCCCAGAGAGAAGAAATGGGAAGCCAGCCTGGCACCCACACAGAAAAGCCTGCCACGTCAGACACCTATCGGATGCCAATGATGCAAGGGGAAGCCAAGCTTCATTCGGGCCAGGAGGCCCTAGGTGCCCACTTCAGATGCTCTGGCACCACCCACTTCCCCTTCCATTATCACTCAGAGGGGAAGTCTCCATCACAGAAGTGTGGGGGTGGCTGAGGAAAGAAAATGGTTCATCATCTTGGCACTCCCAGACACCATCCCTGGTTATAGTGCCCTGGAGGAAGGAGACTCCCATGGGGGTGGCAGGGACTCCGGCATGATTGCTCCAGGAGCTCACCTCATGCAACTTCCATCTGCCAGGACATATCAGGGGCCTCAGTCCCAGGGAGCTAGGAATGGAGGGGACTCCCACTGCCAAGTACAAAGATTTCTGCATCATTACCACGTTACCACAGAATCTGGGAAGGGGGCTGGTACTGTGTTTGCACATTAGCTTCTGGCCCTGGCCCATGACTGACCAGCATACAGAGTCCAGCCCATACCTCACAAAGCTAGCCTAAGCCGTGGCCTCCATACCACCAAGCCAGCCATCTCTCCCCAACAAATGGGTCCCAGTCACTGTTGGGCTTTGGGACTAGGCAGACTTGGGTTTGAATCCCAGTTCTGTCACCTGGCCCTCCGAGTTCTCTCAACTGAATTCTTTCCGGGTTGATGAGAGGATTAAAGGAGAACGACTATGGAACAGCAGCCCACAGGAGGTACTCACCCTCGAGTTTCCCTTCCCTCTCTATTTCTAACACCAGCTTCATGATCAATCCTGGGCACTTGAGACTTCCTGTTTCCTTTATCCCCAAGGGAGGAAGCAGGGGTGGACCACCCATCTCTCCTAACTAACAGCCCACCAATGGCAGTCACAGGCCTGCTCCACCCTTGCTTGTCCCCAGTTTCCTATGGAGGCCACTTGGCCTTCAGAGCACTTGACAGAGCTCAGCAACCATGCCTGGTGGCTCTCAAAATGTCACTCGTGAGACTGGCTATGGAAGGAAGGTGCTAGGCTAGCTTGGCCAGGGTGCTTATTGAGCCTGAGGTTGCTGTGGAGAAAACACATGTGTCCTGGGAGACCTCCTGGCAGGGCTACTTCTCAAGGATGTTCACTCACTCAGAGCCATCCCTCCCTGGAAATGCATTAGAAAAATGTTTCTCCCCAAACCTCAAATATCTTTAAAAAATCTGATAGGACCCAGTGCCTGGAGCAGCTCGACAATGAATAATGGGAAAGCAAAAGAGAACTTTTCACTCAGCAGATGCAGAGGGGTGGCATCAGAGAATGCCCATCGTAGTACTCACATGGCTGCTACCCCAAACGCTCAGAACCCTGGGACCAAGAAACAGGATCTACACAACCCTAGGGCTATGCCTCTGGCAGCTCCAGGCAAAAGGGGTCAAGGGTACCCTGGGAGTCTGCTCAGCATGGAAGCCAAGGAAAGGAGGGCAGGAGAAAAAGGCTCCGCAGGTAGTTGGTGACACCAGAGGCTGATATCAAGTGGAGCCTGTCCTCACAGGGGGATCCAGACCCTATACTGAGATAGGAGCAGGTGTCAGCTTGAAACCATGGGCAAGGCCAGGGTGTGCAGAGCCAGCACCTGCATAAAAGGGGCCTTCCACGAGTCATACTCCTTCCCTGCCCCAAAAGAAATAGATACTGGATGGCCAGGGGATGCACGGGAAAGCCAGAAGGAGTCTAGCTAGGTCTGGCTAGGACATAGCTCAAGTAGCATCTGCCATATCTAACAGAGCTACCCGCCTACACCTCAAGCTCCCATAGGACAGACTGGGTCTGTCACCCATGCTGAATCAGGCTAAGGAAAGGGGTGGCAGTGTCCCGCAAAACTGAAGGGCAACCTCAGCTCCGAGGCCTTGGTAGCTCTCCTCTGGAGTTGGGTTTGCCTTTTCCTTGTCTCCACCGAGCTCCTTTTGAACCTCTGGGGAAAGTCAATGGATGGGTGACCCCCGGTAGTGTAGGAGCCTGTGACTGCACACACTGCCAGATTCCGAGAGATGGGCATGTGCAAAACCCTTCCCCAAAGGAGGCCCAGGCATGGTGGTGCAGTATTTCCAGGACACCTAGATACAGACTCCTGCCCAGCATTAGGGAAGCAAGGGATTGAGCAGTAACTAGTGCCCCCTCAGCTCCACCCTGAGGTGGCCCCAACCTCCAATCATACCATTAGACACTTGAGAATCTCTGTTTTCAGACTGACAAGCTCAGGTTTCAGAACTAGCCCTTCTGCTGTTGATGAAACCTCTTACCTCAAAAGACTTAATTTGTCCTGCAAAATAGTCTTAAATCCAGAATTTTTATCTCTGCTATGGAGGTGGGAGCTGGTATTTAGAAGAAAAGAGGATACTGTAGACAAGAAATCTCCAGGACCAGGAATAATAATTTCCATGCCTGACTGAGTTGCCTCACTTCAAAAGGCTGCCAACCAGCCCTGATATGTTATGGTAATACACGTCTCCCTGTGGCTGAGGGAAGAGGCCCACAGAAAAGGACCAGGACTTGGCTGGCCACGGGGCCCAGGGCACTGCTGGCTCAGGGGGGAATAGCCCGGAAGCAGAGGGCCTCTTACATGAAACGAGCTCTGCAGCAGCACCAGCACCATTAACTACCATGGGAACCACCAGGGATTTTGAACAGCTACCTGTCGCTTAGGCCCCAACTGTCAAACCACCCTCTGCTCTGGACTTCCCAGTGGAACCTGGGTATCTACCCCTCCACTCCCAACCAGGTCACTTCCCAAGGATATCTCAGACAGAGAAAGAACAGACTGAGCAAGGCAGTGAGGGGCCAGGCATCACCAGGCACACAAACCCCAACCTATTCTTCCGACAGCTCTGGTCCTGAGCAGCTGCTCCAGTGGCTTCACAGAATCCCCTGACTGCCTGCCTTTTCTAGACAAAGCTACTTTGAGGCACCTTATAGGCTTGAACTGCAAGGCCATCACCAGTCGGCTTCTTCCCTTTACCACCCTGCGCGGGCACTCACTTGGGAGGCTTGTATGGTGCCTACAATCACGCCAGGGTTGCTGAGGCCTGTTTCCAGGAACTCTGCCAGGGTTAGGAGGAGGTACATCCAGATTCCCAGTGGGGCCCTGAAGGCTCAACTCACCCAACTGGATTCATGGAGGGACTGAGCAGCCCCCTGGCAGACTCCTGTGAAGCCCTGTAGATCCTGGGGTGAAAGATACCCAAAGACAGTGGTGTTTACAGGTGGACATGAAGGCGGCTCATCAGCTAGGGGAACAAGGGTCTTCAGACTACATGGAGTGGGACAGAAGCAGTGCCTGCTTGGTGGGTATAGACAAAGAGCATTTCTAGAGTACTGGAAATCCACTTACATGCCAGTAAACTTTAAGATGTTCACTGAGCAAAGCCACCTGCTATTGGTATTTGCACTGAACAGACACCTTACACTCCAAGTTATGAGGGTAGGAAGAAAGGATACTGAACAACTGTTATTGTCAGTGCCTGCCGCACTGACAGGGGCTAGCCTCGGCGCTAATGAACCTGATGTAAACACCCATGTTCTGCCCTCATCTCTGCTATCTGCTCTTCCTCTCTCCTATGGCACGTACGAATGTAAAATATCGGCTATTTGCAGAATCTGTCACACCCAGTAGAAGCAGGCCCCAGCCATGAGATCAGGACACAAACTCTCCCGGGGGCACACTCCTAACAGACCGTTCAGGGTAGGCTTAGTTAAGGTAAGCTCTAGGGGAAGGAAAAGATGTTCACTTGAACATGACCATCGTGTGGGAGCAAGGCAGACAGTCCCCTACTACCCTCCCACCCCCCTACCAGGGCCTAGTTGCAAAATGCCACCTGCTTCAGGAGATATGTACCCCCCGAGCCCTCAAACCCCAGCTGTGGAGCTGCTTCTTTTCCAACAGTATGAAGTAAGTATGCCTCAAGGGTTCTCCTTCGAAGGGTTGTAGTAATTAAGGTAATATAAGCCACACCAAGAGAACAGCTGCCTCCCGCACAGAAATGGCAAGGAGGAAATTATCAGCTACCCAGTTCTTTTTTTTTTTTAAGTTTTTTTTTTTTTTTTTTTTAAGATTTTATTTATTTATGTGACAGAGAGACAGCCAGTGAGAGAGGGAACACAGCAGGGGAATGGGAGAGGAAGAAGCAGGCTCCCAGCGGAGGAACCCGATGTGGCACTCGATCCCGGAATGCCAGGATCATGCCCTAAGCCGAAGGCAGACGCTTAACGACTGCGCTACCCAGGCACCCCAGCTACCCAGTTCTGATGCAGACGGGGCTACCTATCAACACAGCCTGAGTCTCCCTGGCCCTCTCTGAGGTACAAGGCACAAAAGGAAGATCTGTCTTATCCTCAACCCCTTCAAAGCACCCAAGATTAGGAGAAGCCCAAAACCTTCTCTCTGTCCACGCCCCTGACTTTTCCTCCCTGCCTTCTCAATCCAGGGATCGCAGCCCATGCTGCTTGCTGCCAGCTCAAGATGGGAGGGTCGGGCTGCAGGCACTCACCTGCCTGTAGATTATCCTGCCCTGCGTTCAAGCCATTTGCCTAAGGATTCTGACATTCTTATTTTGGACCATATGTGGTCCTTGGTTTCACATTTAATGGAGACCAAAAACATCTTACAAAAAGTCAACATCAAAACTTCTGACCATGCAAGCTGAGACATGCCCATATATCCCTGGGAAAGTCTGACCACCAGTCTCATACCAAAGGTATTCTCTGTTATCGTCTGCTCCCAGGACCAAGTGAGACCCCGAGAGTAGCTACCCCCTACTCCTGACATCCCTAGAGGCAAAGACGTCCTTGCTGAGCCATACAGGAAAATCTACAAGAAAACACTTAAAACATCAACATCCTGACTTTGTTTGCTATGCCATCTTCATCCTCCATAATTCAACTCCAGTTAACATGTACTAACATGGCTACTCAAATACAGAAAACACAGGCACTGGAAAGAAAATGTAGCTTCGATTATACCTAACTCCACTTTGATATACAAACACTCATAAAAGAATTGTATTTATTTGTTTATTTATTTATTTACTTACTTACTTATTTACTTAAGAATTTGGAAATGTATAGGTACTTCCTTCCTCAGTTAGGAAAAAAATATTTTTTCTCCATTATAACAAAAGCTAACATATATGTACCCTTTTTTTTTTTTATCAGGCACTATCCTAAGCACTTTACAGGAACTCGCTAAATTCTCATGACCATTCCATATGTGAGTTACAAACTAGTATTGTTTCCATTGTACAGATGGGGAAAAGAGAGGCACAGAGCAGTTAAGTAACTTACCTCAGGTAACACAGCGGCCAGGATGCAAATGCAGATGATGTGGCTCCAGAGTCCATGCTCGTAAACACTGAGCTACATACTGTGCCACAAGCTGACCACAACCCTAAAGACCTGTTTCCTCACATGACTAATGTGAGCCCATAGCTGATTCAACGACACTGAGCCCTAACATAGAGAGAAGGGGGGACAGTCACTCCTCTTATAGGTAGAAGGTGGTAGCAGAGCCCCCATGCACCATCAGTGCCACAAAAGTTAGGGCAGACTAGGGAAGCTAAGCTCCAAATAAAGGCTTCTCCCAGCCAAAGGCAGGCTGCAGGCCAGCACAGACCTGACTTAAGACTGGTTCCAGAACCACACTTGGCTTACTGAAGCCATGGCGCTGAGGCAAGATGCAGGAATGGCCCAAGTGCATTTGTGCTCACTCTGGGAGAGTGGTGATAAAAAGATGTGGTCCAAGTCCCAGGGAGGATATTGTTGGGTAAATATGAAGGAGTCACACGAGGCAGGGAGGTAAGTGTCATCACAGAAATGTAGTCAGGGCTAAAAAGGTCAGGCAGCATTGCACAGGGGGACACAAGCAGGAAGGATACCCCCACAACAAGAAGGGCATCTATCAAGGGGCAGAGCAGGGAATGTCTGCAGCGTACCTGGGGCCTCACAAACATGCTGGTGTGCAGCCTGTGTGGAGGGCAGAGGGGGCAGAAGATACTCACAGGTCTGCGTCCCTGGCAGAGAGGTCAGAAGCACAAAATGGGCAAGGGACTGGAAGCGGAGAACAGAGGCTTGAGGTAGAGAGATGAATCAGGAGGCCAAGGAAAGAGCCCAATGGGGAGGCAACGACAGTAAGGATAGAGAAGGGGGACAGATTAAAGACACACTTGGGGAATGGCAGAACTATGGGATGAGGAAAGGGACAGAGCAAGGATTACTCTGAAGAGTGCCACCTGGGAGCTAGGGTGAACGGCGACTGTCAGGGGACACAAGGAAAGCAAGAGGCTCTGGGTTTTGCAGTCAGATAAACTTAGTTTGGAACAAGCAGGTTCACTGTGTGCTAGACCTTAAACAAAGCACTGAGGTTTCTGGAGGTGTGACCTGCTCAAAGACAGAGGAGAGACAGAGAAGTGAGTTGTGTAATTGCCTGGATGGCTCACCAGCTGCCCTTCAACTGCACTTTCAGGCCTTGGTAAAGTATAGTCAACCATTCATAGGCTACAGAGTATTTGGGCCCCTCAAAGAAAGAGAGAACTGCCTCTACCACCCCCACACCTACTTCACTCAGCTACTCTAGGTTCTAATCAGGAACAAGATGCAAGCAGCCAGAGAAACAAGCAGCCCAGGGCAGAGGAGAATGTGTGTGTGTGTGTGTGTGTGTGTGTGTGTGTAAGACAGAGGTTATCTCCTACAGTCAAGAAGTACTTACTTCAGAGAGAAAGGGGAGGAGGCTCTCTCTCAAGTTCATCATCTGTTCTTATTGGTTTTACTCACCCTAATCAGGAACTGTAAGAAAAGGGGCTTCAGTTCTACACTTGGGCCTCTCCTTCCTCATAAGCTTCTCTTCCAAGGACTCATGAAAGGCAGAACTAAGAGCCAAGGACCAGGTACTTCTTGACAGCAGCACCTGGGTAGGCCAAGGCTGGACTTCCTAAGTTACCTTTTTCTTAAACTGACTCAGACAAGGGCTGCTCAATTTGCACTCTTCTACTTGCTCTGAATGATAGGGAGACTCGGCATCTAAAATGGCTATCACCAGGCCATTTTATTAACAAAAGAATTCTTGAAACAAATTATCAGCAAAATCCTGAAAGCACAACACTAGTAGTTTGCAGTCTGTTCACCCACTACTCAGAAGACACCAAGCCAGATGAATTATACCCACAGGGCCTGTCCTCCTCCCCATCTCTCTAGTCCAAGATTCCACCATGCTCTTCTGGGCCACTAAGACAGTCTCCTAACTGGCCTCCTTGCACCTGCTTCTGCCCCTGCCCCCTCCAATCTGGGCAGATCACACTCCTGCCTAAATCCCTCAGTGGCTCCCTGTAACATCTTTCGCACTGTCTCCCTGACCCAGCACCAACCATCAGGCCCACAGCTGCTTAAACCCTCCAACCTGAAGCTTTCAGCCCTTAGGCACAAGGCTGCAGGTGACATTATTTTCAAAATTTCTTTTACCCTCTGGTAGCAAATTCATGAAACAGACTGATATATAAATGAATAAGAAAAACCAAGTATATAGAAAACTCCATGGTAGATTGGGAACAAACTCTGTACCTGCATATTTCACAAAACCTGATGTGGAGTATAAATCAGCATTAAGCAAAATTTTTAAAAGGTAGACCACATCATATTCCTGCTCATGATGGAATGAGGTCAGGCTCAGCCAATTAAACAAATAATTAAATAGTGCCCAATTATGTGAAAATTACAGAGCACTCTACTGTCTTAAATACAACCTGGGTTAGGAAGAAAATCAAGAATAAAGAATGTAATAACTATCTTAAAATGAAAAGCTCAAACTAAAACAGCATATCAAATTTGTAAGAAGAGGGCGTGCTTAGGTGGTGTAGTCGGTTAATTGCCCATCTCTCGGTTTCAGCTCAGGTCATGATCTCAGGGTTGTGAGACTGAGCTTCACGTTAGGCTCCAAGCTCAGTGTGGGGTCTGCTTAAGACTCTCTCTCCCTCTGCCCCTCCCCCCCTTCTCTCTCTCAAATAAGTTAATTTAAAAAAAAATTGTGAGGGGTGCATGGATGGCTCAGTGGCTTAAGTGTCTGCCTTTGGCTCAGGTCATGATCCCAACGCCCTGGGATCCAGCAGCACAGGGCTCCCTGCTCAGCGGGGAGTCTGCTTCTCCCTCTCCCTCTGCCCCTCGGACCGCTTGCTATCTTTGCTTGCTCTCTTGCTATCTTTCTCTCAAATAAATAAATAAATAAAATCTTTAAAAAAAAAATCTGCGAGAAGTAAAGTAGTACTTAGAAAAAATATCTAACAATAAACATCTATCTTTATTAGCGAGAAAATTAAAATACAATGACAAACCT
>NW_024424341.1:22905430-22935964 GCF_017311325.1 Ursus maritimus
AGAGTACCGGGGGGGGGGGGGAATAAACAAACCAAAGGAAAGACGGGCAAAGGAAATAAAAGTAGAAGGAAAAATCCTCAACAAAATAAGCAAACTGAATCTAGCTCATACAAAAAGGTTATAACACAAGATCAATATACAAAAATCAATTATCTTTTATACACTTGCAATGAACAACCTAAAAATGAAATTAATAAAACAATTTCATTCACAGTAATATCAAAAAGAATAAAACACTTAGGAATAAATTTAGCAAAAGAAATGTAAAATTTATGATCTGAAAATCAGATAATATTTTTGAAGGAAATAAAAGATCTAAACAAATGGAAAAATGTTTCACATTCATGGATTGGAAGATTTAACATTATTAGGATGGCAATACTTCCCAAACTGATCTATAGATTCAGTGCAATCCAATCAAAATCCCAGCTGATTTCTTTATAGTAATTAACAAGCTGATTCTAAAATTCATACGGAATTGCAAGGAAACCAGGAGAGTCAGAAAAATCCTGAAACAGAAGAAAAAAGTTGAAGGACTCGCACTTCCTGATTTCAAAACTTACTACAAAGCAACAGTAATCAAGACAGTATGGTATAGGCAAGGAGAAATATACAAATCAATGGAATAGAACTGAGAATCCAGAAAAAAAATCCATACATTTCTGGCTGAAATGATTTTCAACAAAGGTACCAAGATCATTCAGTAAGGAAAGAACAGTCTTTTCAACAACTGATGCTAGGAAATTTGGATAGCCACATGCAAATGAATGAAGTTGAATCCTACCTCACACCATAAATAAAAATTAAATGGATCAAAACCCTAAATAAAAGTTGTTATCACATGACCCAGCAATTCCACTCCTAGGTATACAATCAAATGAAATTAAACATACATTCACTTGTACACAAGTGTTTATAGCATAAATCGTAACAGCCAAAAAGTAGAAACAATCCAAATATTCACCAACAGACACATGGATAAGCAAAATGTGATATATCCATATAACAGAATATTATTTGACCATAAGAAGGAATGAAGTTCTGATACACACTACAACTTAGATGAACCTCAAGAACATTATGCTAAGTGAAAGAACCCATACACAAAAGGCCACCTGTTATATGACTCCACTGATATGAAATGTCCAAAATAAGAAAATCCATGGAGACAGAAAGTAGATTAGTGATTTTCAGGGGCTACAGGGAAGGAGAATCAGGGAATGACTGCTAATGGGTATGGGGTTTCTCTTTGTGGTGATGAAAATGTTCTAGAACTAGACAGAGGTGATGGTAGCACAACTCTGTGACTACACTAAAACCACTGAAATGCACACTTTAAAGGGGTAATCTTATGGTCTGCTCAGCAGAGAGTCTGTTTAAGATTCTCTCCCACTCCCTCTTCTTCTGCCCCTCCCCCTGCATGCACTCTCTCTCTCTCTCAAATAAACAAACAAATCTTTAAAGAAGTTTTATTTATTTAAGTAATCTCTACACCACACATGAGGCTTGAACTCATGACCCAAGATCGAGTCATGTGCTCTACTAACTGAGCCAGCCAGAACCCCCTTTTATAGGTTTTGATAATACGAATCATAGCCATTTTCCTGTAAGAGAATCAGACGGCCAAAGCAGAATATACTGAAAGTGATGCCACAAGAAAGAAGTTACTTGGACAAGCTAACAAGAGAGAAAGGGAAAGTCTTCAAAAAATGTCCTCCCCATAAGACCAACTGGCTCTGATAGATTCGCTGATAAATTTTTCTAAACTTACAAATCAAAAGTAATCTACATATACAGCCATGAAAATAAGGAACCCCTCCCAATGACCTAGTAGGATTCTTCTCAACTAAACAAGATACACTGAATTATCTCAATACACACCCATAAGTCATTTATAAATATAACTGTCCACTTATGATTAAATCCTTCCAGTTAAATATTCAGAATAAGGAAAGGGAGTCCTTTTTTTAACCAAAATCTACCACCTCCTGAAGTTCCATCACACACCTAAGCTCTTACAATTCTTACTGCCCAGGCAGCCCAGCTTAGCCTCCACCCCTCTGGAAGGCCTCCTCTACACTAGTTCACTCTTGAACTATTTACTTATTAGCAAATCTGATCACATTTTGCCTATGTTCAAAACACTCCTGCAATTCACTGCTTAAATAAATAAGGCCAGCACCCTTGACATGGAACATAAGACTCTTCCTTCAACTGGGTCATCCTGACTGTCCCCAGGAAGCTATCCCATCAAACTAGACAACTTATAGATCTACTCACCGGCCTTACTACACCACTACCCAGACCCACCTGGCAAGCTCCTGTATGTCTCTCAACACCAGGTTGAAACACCCTGTGAAGCCATAGTAACCACCCCAACCACCACTCTCCATCAAACACAACAGTATCAAGAAGATACATCAACGCTCAAACACCTCATCTGAAGTTAACACCAAAGTCTCAAATTCTAGACCCAGCCTAGACCATCATCACTCACCTCCCACCAACCCTATATCAAACAGTCCCAATAGCCTTCATCACAACCAAGGGTCTCTTGGAAATCAGAAGCAACAGCCAGGAAGGCTTTAGCTGCTGTCATCTTCCATCTCATGTCCCCAGTGGAATACGTGCTAGTAGCTTTAGGTCCAACTGTTTATGAATGATACTTTCAGTTTTGGAGGATGTATGCTCATTAACACCCCCCAAAACACACACACACACACACACACACACACACACACACACACACACCAAAAAAAGCAACCCCAGGAAATGGAAAGTGCCAAAGGGGAAGATTCTGATCTTCCAAATCTAGCATTGGGATGTAGGATGAACAGTAACAGGCCCATCATCATTCCTAAGAGGAATGGCTCCCCTTGACCCCTACATCTGTCCTGTGCTAGGTCTTCCCAGCCATTCAGCCCAGCCCCGTATCCTGGGAAAGCCAGAGGCATCCAACCTTCCTAGGGAGAATCCCTATCCAGCTGCAATCTGATTCCTACTTTCTACCTTAAAGAATAATCAGGGAGATTATCAGATATGGCAGGAAGGAAAGCCCTCAGAGCTGGCAGGCAGAGTGAAATGAAAACAGGCATAATACCCACAGAGGTCCCTTTCTCCTGCCAAACAAGAGATGTACCACTCAGGATGTAAAAATAAAAAGATGCCAACTCTCCTGATACGTTACCTCATCCACTGTCTCCGAGCCCCATCTCCTATGGGCCCACACCCTGGGCCTGGACAGGGTCTGACTGCACAAGGACCCTAAATGGACTTCCCTACAATGTTACATTCACAACATCAAAGCACATGACCAGTAGCTGGCCTCCAACTGGCCCAAAAGGGGTCAAAAACCCCATCTTATGAAGGAGGCAAACAGATCTGGCCAGTTCCACATGGCTCCATCTCAAAGAGATTCAGGTCAGCCCAGGTAGACCTTGAACCTCCCCCTCCCACCTCATCTGCTCCACTCCACGGATCTCAAACCAAATGAGCCATGCAAAAAACGGTTCTTACTAAAGAAGGATGAGCATGTGGAACTTAGAATACCAAGCCTAGCACATGGTAAAAGGCTATTTCCAAATCCACCTGAAAGACAGATGTGAGGAGGACTCCTTGATACAAAGACATTTGCTTTTGTTTATTTTGTTTTAAATCGATTTATACTTTTTAAACAAGTAATATATTCACAAGAAAGAAAATGTGAAAACTTTGAAAGATTTCCTTCCTAGTCCTATTCCTAGCCACCCTGTCCTTTCCCAAGGAATAGCTGATACTACAAGTTTTTCTGTAGTTTTCCAAAAATATTCAATGCGCGTACAAGCAGGTACAGATATGCTCATTTTGCCTTTTACATTTTTGCACATTTGGTAGCGTATTATATACACTGTTCTATGCCTTATATTTTCTATGTAACAATACATTCTAGAGATAACTCCAAATCAGTACCTAAAAAACCTCCTCATTCTCTTAATGGCTGCATAGTATTCTTTTCTGTGGATTAACAAAAATTCATTTAACCAATGTTCAGGGTTGCTTGAAGCAACAGTTAATAACAGATTATACTAGTTACTTCTATATAATAAGTCTCTTTTCCCTGCCACCAAAGCTGTGCAAAATTTCCAAGAGCACATTTGGAGTAAGAAAAAGATTAAGGGGCACCCGGGTGGCTCAGTTCGTTAAGTTGCCGACTCTTGATTTCAGGTCAGGTCATGATCTCAGGGTTTTGAAATCGAGCCCTTTGTCCCTCTTCTTCCCCCTCTGTCCCTTCTCCCTGCTTGTGGGCATATTCTCTCTCTCTCAAATAAATAAATAAATGAATAAATAAATAAAATCTTAAAAAAAAAAAAAGATCACAGCCACATGCTACACAAAGAGGCCAAACAAGCCACACACATCCTGATTAATAACTAAAAGCCAGTTTTCAGTCAGACCAAAGCCGAAAAATTTCAGACTCCTGACAATTAGTTGAACCCTGAGCAAGTCTAGATTTCAAGTACTTGAAATTAGTCAATTAGGAAAAAAAAATCTGTGACTGATATTAAGCATAGATGGAAAAGATGCAACGTTTAAGTGCTACTCTCCCTTTGGAAAAAGCCTGTTACGGGTCTGAGGCACAAAAAGTAGAGGAGCCAGGGCAAAAACACAGGGACGTTGCCTGCCTTCATGACAGTGCCAGGGCAGCTTGCACGATGTCACTTAGGCCATTGAAGGAACAAAGGGACTTAGGACCATCTTCTGGAACCCACCAGCTTCTCCTGGAGGTTTTTATCCCTTCAACTGTACACAGCCCAAGATTGGGCATGAGCCACTGGGCAGAAAGCGGCTGAAAGGGTGCCTGGGTAGTAGCAGAGGACGATCTGCAGGGCCCAGAGCATTTCACAAATCTGAGGTTGCTGACTGCCAACCCAAGTCTCGCACACCTCCTATTTATTAAAAAATTGCCTCAACCATGTTCCAAGTGGGAGGCCACTTAAAGATTCTGATTATTAATAATGGTCAAGTAACAAAGAAGCAAGAGTTGGCAGCAGCCTTCTGCTCAATATATGCCAGAGTCCCAGGCTGATCAAAGGCCAATGGGAGTAAGGGCTACTAAGGCATATCCCCACCAGGAGCAAACTCGGGTTGGTTTTGACTGCAAACAGTTCACATTCCAATTAATTTTTTGGAATGGAAGCCCATGCCATCCCAGCCAAGGCCACATTTTAAGATCTTCCACCCAATGTCCTGGCTTTAGGTAAGGTAGTCAGCAAAATTCTCTCCAGCCTCTTGGCTGCCGCCATGATTCTTGTCATAGAATGGATCAGAAGAGCAGAACAAATATTCTCTTAACCAGTGACTCACCAGGAAGTCTGTTCATGTTGACGCCTTGAGCTGAGAGTCCTATTCCCATGTACCTTCAAGAAATCACACACAAAAAAATTGTGGTTAGCAAATGATTATGCACCTCCTTTCTAAAATATTTCTTGGGAAAAGGAAAACAGGAAAAGAAATGAATATAGAGATTCTTAACACACTAGTGATTCTTGGAGAGCCTTCACATTTTGATTTTCTAATGAAAATCATCTCAAAGCCTTAAGTAGCTGGAGAAACAAGAGGTAGTGTCTGTAACCAGGAACTTCAGTTTCAGATGAAAGTTTCCTGAAATCACTGCTTCCAGTCCCTTGGTTTCTGGCTCCAGCTAAGGCAGCGGAATCTATCCTCAAGAAGTGCCTGAAGTATGTAGTTGAATCCTAGGTAGTGCTTGGCAGAACAACTCAAGATCAAGGCCAAAGGGACAAGCCACTCTTCAGCAAGGACCAAGTGGAAAAAGTACAGACAGGCTAGATCTGCACAGAATTATCAAGACCCCTCACACAGGGCTTCTCCGAGTATCTCCAAACTCATTACCCTTGCCCCATACATTCACCACTGGCCTCCCTGATCATCCAGTGTTGAGGCAGGGTGTCTTTAGGACCCTAAGACTCTCTGCCCTACTCCTCCCACCCAGGTACCTAAACGACTAAGCCATCCACAGCAAAGTGGGGCCCATGCTGCGCAACTCTGTCAAAGATGTCTCAGTGGCATTCATAAGCATGCAGGCCAGAAAAGGAAATGAACAGGGTTTTTAGTCTGTTTGTAGTATGCAAAGAAATAGTGAGGTATTTCCCCAAGAACTGAAATGAGAGAAATAGGTCATCACCTTCTAAGAGTAAAACAGGAGAAACCCACACATGATGCCTGATACTAACCACCTATGAGTGCCAAAAGGTAGTTGAAAGCTCAGAATACTAAAAACACCAACCAAGAGAGCTGCGGTATAACTTTATGGTTGTATAACAATTAAATATACTTAAGGCCACTGAACTTATACTTCAAGATGGTGAAAATGGTCAATTTTGGGGCGCCTGGGTGGCTCAGTCGTTAGGCGTCTGCCTTCGGCTCAGGGCGTGATCCCAGAGTCCTGGGATTGAGACCCACATCAGGCTCCTCACCTGGGAGCCTGCTTCTTCCTCTCCCACTCCCCCTGCTTGTGTTCCCTCTCTTGCTGGCTGTCTCTCTCTCTCTGTCAAATAAATAAATAAAATCTTAAAAAAAAAAAAAAAGAAAATGGTCAATTTTATGGTACGTATATTTTACCATACACATTTAAAAATTTTTTTAAAGCTTTTATTTATTTACTTGACAAGAAAGAGAGAGCACAACCGGGGGAGGGGGAGAGGGAGAGGGAGAAGCCGACTCCCAGCAGAGCAGGGAGCCAGATACAGGACTTGATCCCTGGACCCTGGGATCATCACCTGAGCTGAAGGCAGACACGCTTAACCGAATGAGCCACCCAGGCACCTCCACACAAAAATGTTTTTTAAAGCAATTACATAGGATTGCCTTCTTTTGACCATTTCCAAGTGGCTACATATTTACATTCCAATTATTCCCTGTTGTAAATGATTCTACAAGGAACACTTCCACATACGTTTCCCCATCTTGGATTACTTCTTTCTTTTCCCCCCCCGACGTGCTCCATGCAGCTACGTACATGCTTCCTAACACTACCTGAGTTCCCACACATGGTGCTCCTGCCTCTCCAAGTCCTTCATCTACAGTAAATGCCCCTTTGCCCTTCTCTAGCTGGCTGTGCTACTGTGTTTTGGGGGGAGCAGCCTCTACCATCCAAATCAGGCAGGGAAGGAAGGCTCTGACCCACACATCTTCCTCTGAAACCAGCTACGCCATAATGCTGGCAGGAACCAGGAAGACAGTGACCAACACATGACCCTGACAACTTGGCCTGCAGGAGTTAGGGGAAAGAGGAGAGAAGGGAAAGGAATAGCACTTCAAAGAGGGACTTGGAAGGCTCAAAGGACTGAGACCCTCAAACTGCCTGAGACCTCCTGCCAAAAATGGACCTTGAAGAAGCATCAGGGGCAGAAGGAGTGTAAGCCTGCTGGCAGGATTCCCATTAGATTAAAACGTGTACTTTTTACCAGAAAAACAGCAGCCCAAATAATCAGCTTCCTTACTTCACATGGTAGAGGCTGCCAAAAGCTGGTCTCCATTCTCTTAATGCCTCAGCTGACCAAGCAGCAAACAATCTCAACTGCTCTGCAGTCATCAATCAACATAATCATGTACAACACAGCCAGGGGTTTCCCTGACTTGGATGTCAGCCCACTCATCCTGCCCTGTTTGGAGGGGCCTGAGTCTCTGCCCCATACCACATGTGATCTCATCCCTGGCGGTTTCCTGACACTAAGATGAGGGTTTGTGTTTAGAGCGCATGTTTCCTGGATGACCCTTAACCACTTAAGGTTAATGAAAATAGGGAAGCTCAAGGAGCTTGGCCATCAGCAACAGGGGTCTAATTCCATAAATTTTCATGGGAATGAGGAACTACTAAGGCACATGCACTCAAACACAAGTTGCTTAGCTTCTGCACTGGGGAAGCCTTTTCCACCTCCAGCAGCTAGCCCTCAACACATTCTTATAAACTCTCTGCCCCATAGTGGGACAGTGTTTACCAGTGGATGGCCTGGGAGTCTTTACATAAATCCTAGGGTCAAGTTGTGAACCCAAGTGGATGAGCTAAGGGTAGAGTACCCAGAGGAGATCCAATCCCAAACTTGGGTGCCATGACACCTGCAGGTGTCAATGACACAGGGAGCAACCCCAAAGGAACCTAAGTTGCATATTCATATGAAGTTGGAGTTGAGTCAGTGTTCAAAAGAAATGAGTCCCAACTTTTTCCAAAAGTATGATGTTCTAAAATTACAAAAACACACACCTTCCTCCCTTCCAGCAAATCTTCATGCACTTGAAAACTATTATCCAACCAGTCTGAGATAAGCAGAGGGTAAAAAAGCTACAAGGACCCCATGAATACACTTAAAAAGCACTGGATTGTACACTTTTAAGTGGGGGAATTATATGGTATGTTAAGTTACATCTAAGTCATACTCAACAAAGTAGGAATAAAAAACACTGTCTCAACATAATAAAAGCCATATTATGATAAGCCCACAGCTAACATCATACCCAATGGTGAAAGACTGAAAAACTTTTCCTAAGATCAGGAATAAGACATCGGGGCGCCTGGGTGGCTCAGTCGTTAAGCATCTGCCTTTGGCTCAGGGCGTGATCCTGGAGTTCTGGGATCGAGCCCCACATCAGGCTCCTCCACTGGGAGCCTGCTTCTTCCTCTCCCACTCCCCCTGCTTGTGTTCCCTCTCTCACTGGCTGTCTCTATCAAATAAACAAAATCTTAAAAAAAAAAAAAAAAAGGAATAAGACAAAGGTGCCTGTGTTTACTACTCTATTCAACAGAGTATTAGAAGTTCTAGCCAGGGACTCTTGGGTGGCTCAGTCGGTTAAGTGGCTGCCTTCGGTTCAGGTCATGATCCTAGGGTCCTGGGATCAAGCCCCACATCAAGCTCCCTGCTCAGCAGGGAGCCTGCTTCTCCCTCTCCCTCTGCCTGCCACTCTGCCTACTTGTGCTCTCCCTCTCTCTATCAAATAAATAAATAAAATCTTAAAAGAAAAGTTCTAGCCAAAGCAATTAAACCAGAAAAATAAAAGGCACCCAAATTGGAAAAGAATAGGTAAAACCATCTCTGTCCACAGATGACATGATCTTATATGTAGAAAACCCTAAAGATTCCACAAAAGTGCTATTAGAATAAACAAATTCAGCAAAGTTGAAGGAATACAAAATCAACACCTGAAAAGCAGTTGTTTTTCTATACACTAACACTGAACAATGAAAAAAGGAAATTAAAATAATTCCATTTATAACAGCATTATAAAGAATAAAATACTGGGGGGTGCCTGGGTGACTCAATCAGTTAAGCATCTGCCTTCAGCTCAGGTCATGATCCTGGGGTCCTGGGATCGAGCCGCATGTCAGGCTCCCTGCTTGGTGGGGAGTCAGTCGGCTTCTCTCTCTCCCTCTGACCCCCCTCGCTGATGTGCTCATGCACTCTGTCTCTCTCAAATAAATAAATAAAATCTTTTAAAAAAATAAAATAAAATACCAGGGTGCCTGGGTGGCTCAGTCAGTTAGACATCCAACTCTTGGTTTTAGCTCAGGTTGTGATCTCAGGATAATAAGATCTAGTGCTGCATCGGGTTCTGTGATCAGTCAGCTTGAGATTCTCTCTCCCTCGGCCACTCCCCACCCCCTCTCTAAAATAGATAAATAAATCTTTAAAAAAAAAAAAAAGGAATAAAATATTTAGGAATAAACTTGACCAAGGTGACAAAAGACTCGTACACTAAAAACTCTAAAATGTTGCTGAAAGAAACTAAAGAAGACACAAATAAATGGAAAGACATCTGTGTTTACAATTGGAAAGCTTAGTATTGTAATGATGCCAATACTACCCAGTGCAATACACAGATTTAATGCTATCCATATGGAATCTCAAGGGACAATGAATAGCCAAAACAATCTTGAAAAAGACAAAAAAAAGTTGGAGGACTCACACTTCCTGATTTCAAAACTTACCACAAAGCTGTGATAATCAAAACAGTGTTGGTACTGGCATAGAGACAGACATATAGACTATAGTAGCACAACAGAGAGCACAGAAATATACCCCCCCATATCTGGTCAACTGATTTTGACAAAGATGCTAAGACCATTCAATTGGAAAATGATAGTCTTTTCAACAAATGGTGCTGGGACAAATGGATGTCCACATGCAGAAGAATGAAGTTGGGCCCTTACCATACACCATATGCAAAATTAACTTAAAACAGATCAAATAAACAAAGACCTAAAACTGTAAAACTCTTAGAAGAAAACATAGAAGAAAAGGTTTACATTGGAAATGGCAATGATTTCTTGGATATTACACCCAAAGCACAGGCAACAAAAGAAAAAAGTAAGCTACATCAAAATTTTAAACTTTTCTATCTCAAAGGACACCATCAACACAGCGAAAAGCAACCCACGGTATAGGAAAAAAATATTTGCAAAGCATATATGTGATAAGGGTTTAATATCCAGGATATTCAAAGAACTCTTACAACTCAACAAAAAACCAAACCAAACAGAAAACCTATTAAAAATGGGCAAGTACTTGAACAGTTATTTCTCCAAAGAAGAGACAAATGGCTAATAAGCATATTAAAAGATGTTCAGCATCACTATCACTAAGGAAATGTAGCTCAAAACCACAATCAGATACAACTTCATACCCTTTAGGCCAAACAAAAAAAAACAGAAAATAACAAGTGCTGGTGAGGATATGAAGATCAGAACCCTTGTGCATTGATGGTACAGCAGCTGTGGAAATGAGTATGGCAGTTAATAATACGGTAATTCTAAGTTTAAAAAGTTAAAACTAGGGGCGCCTGAGTGGCTCAGTCATTGAGCTTTGCCTTCGGCTCAGGTCATGATCCTAGGGTCCTGGGATCAAGCGCCGTGTCAGGCTCCCTGCACAGCGAGAAGCCTGCTTCTCTCTCTCCCATTCCCCCTGCTTGTGTTCCCTCTCTCGCTGTGTCTCTGTCAAATAAATAAATAAAATCTTAAAAAAAAAAAAAAGTTAAAATTATGTTGGGGTGCCTGGGTGGCTCAGGCGGTTAAGCACCCCACTCTTGATTTCCATTCAGGTCATGATCTTGGGGTCATGAATCAAGCCCTGCAATAGGCTCCATGCTCATCATGGAGTCTGTCTGAGATTCTCTCTCTCCCTCTCCCTCTGCCCCTCCCCCCCGTTCATGTACTCGCTCTCTCACTCTCTCAAATAAATAAATAAAATCTTTTAAAAATTACACTATGCTTTTAAAATGCCTATTTTTTTTTTTAAAGATTTTGTTGATTTATTTGACAGAGAGACAGCCAGCGAGAGAGGGAACACAAGCAGGGGGAGTGGGAGAGGAAGAGGCAGGCTTCCAGCGGAGGAGCCTGATGTGGGGCTCGATCCCAGAATGCCGGGATCACACCCTGAGCCGAAGGCAGCTGCCTAACAACTGCGCTACCCAGGCGCCCCATTAAAATGCCTCATTTTTAACAAAGAATTACCATATGATCCAGCAATTCCACTTCCGGGTATATACCCAAAAGAATTGAAAACAGGGACCTGAACAGATATTTGCACATTCATATTCATAGCAGCAGTATTCACAACAGCCAGAAGGTGAAAGCAAACCAATCCAGGTGTCTATTGCTGAATGGATGAGTGGATAAAGAGAATGTGACATATATACACAATGGAATATTACTCAGCCTTAAAAAGGAAGAAATTATGGGGCGGCTGGCTAGTTCAGTTGGAACAGCATGCAACTCTTGGGGTAGTGAGTTCAACCCCATGTTGGGTGTAAAGATTACTTAAATAAATACAACTTAAAAAAAAAAAAAGGAAGGAAATTCTGACATATACTACAACACGGATGAACCCTGAAGAAATTACACTAAGAGAAACAAGTCAGTCACAAAAAGACAAATTTTGGGGACACCTGGGTGACTCAGTTGGTTAAGTGTCTGACTTCAGGGCACCTGGGCAGCTCAGTTGGTTAAGGGACTGCCTTCGGCTCAGGTCATGATCCTGGAATCCCAGGATCAAGCCCCACATCGAGCTCCCTGCTCAGCAGGGAATCTGCTTCTTCCACTGACCCTCCCCCCTCTCGTGCTCTCTCTCTCATTCTCTCTCTCAAATAAATAACTAAAATCTTAGGGGGAAAAAAGTATCTGACTGCAGCTCAGGGCATGATCTCAGAGTCCTGGGATGGAGCCCAGCATGGGGGTCCCCACTCGGGGAAGTCTGTCAGCCCCTCATCCTGGTCGTGCTCACACTCACTCTCTTTCTCTATATTAAAAAAAAGAAAAAAGAAAAAAAGTTAAGGGGCGCCTGGGTGGCTCAGTTGGTTAAGCGTCTGCCTTGGGCTCAGGTCATGATCCCAAGGTCCTGCAATGGAGCCCTGCATCGGGGTTCCCTGCTCAGCAGGAGGCCTACTTCTCCCTTTCCCTCTGCCTGCTGATCTCTCTGCTTGTGCTCTCTCTCTCTGCCCAAATAAATAAAATCTTAAAAAAAAAAAAAAGACAAATTTGGTTTGATTCCACTTATACAAGGTACCTAGGGTAGTCAAATTCATAAAGACAGAAAGTAAAATTAGGTGTTTGCCAGGGCCTAGGGGGAGAATCAGGAGTTACTGTTTAATGGAGACAGTTTCAGTTTGGGAAGATGAAAAAAGTTCTGGAGATGGATGGTGGTGATGGTTGCACAACAATGTGAATGCACTTAATGCCACTGAACTGTACACTTAAGAATGATTCAAATGCTAAATTTTATGTTATGTATGTTTTACCACAATAAATAAATGAATACATATCAATGCAACTGCCCCTCCTCCCCAAAAAAGGTTCAAGTTCACTATCATCAGCTATATTTGTTATTACATAAAATCTCTTCCTCTCTTCAAGCTTGGGGATTTAGGATCCAGGGAGACAATACCCTCACTTTCTTTCAGAGGTATCATCTCTGGCCAAAAACCTAGCATGTGGATATGTGTTTATTCAGTTCTGATATCCCCCAAAGACCAATCCCCCAAATTATCCAAACACAGGAGATGGAGCCTAAGTTTACAGGCTCAAACCCTATGTCCTATGCCACAATGAACAGAACTGATTCAAGGCCTATTGTCTACCTCAGGATGCAGGAGTTATAGGAAGGAGCCCCCAGCCCTCAAAGGAAAATCACAGAGCCACAGCAGTGCTGGGCACATAATGAACATTACAAACCCCTAGCGTTCATCCACTCATGGTCTGGTGAACTTTATTGCCAAAGTCACAGGGTCTTTCCCAGCCACAGTTCAAGGGAACCTAAACTTCTAGCTGGTATGAAATCATAACAGAGCTACCTGATAGGTTAAGTGAGCTCTGAACTCAGCCACAACACCCCCAGTGCTATTCTCCCCTCTTGCAGACACTGGACTTCAGCAGTGAGATTAAATGACCACTAGTGACATTACAGGCATAGGGGTAATCTATTTCTCCATCCACTCATGAAAAATCTAAGGAGGCCTGAGGTTTCCTCTCAATCACCAACAAAGGACATGTGTAGTGCTTTGCCAGGTCTCAGACTCATGTGGTCCCAGCTCTCTGATAGGCTGACAAAAATGAGGTAAAACAATAAGGAAAGAGCATAATGAAAATCCCAAACCCACATATGTTCTCCTGGACACATACAGAAGTATCTCTGCATCTAAGCAGCAATGACACTACCTCTCCTCTGTGGATCTCTGGTGGTATTTGAAAATGAACGGGTTGTTAGGTGCTGCTGAGTCCTTGCTAAAGTTGAGTAATTCAGTAAAAACAGATGTGATAAGTTTCTTTTTAGAGAGGCCCTTGAGATCATTCACCTACTCCATAAAGATCTTCTGTGCCCAATACGGTGCTGGGGACACAAGGGTAGGGGCCTGAATTCAGTCCCTGCGCTCTGACAGGTTCCAGTGGCAAGTCAGGGGCAAGCCAAAGACTGAGGGTGCACTAACTCGGGGATTCCCAAAGGAAGTGAAGGCTGAGCCAAAACCTGGTAAGCAGTGAGGGGGGAAAAAAGGAGCACATTCCATGCAGAAGCAACAGAATGTGCTGAGGCGGAGTGGCAAGAACGCAGCCCCATAGTCAAGGAACGGTGAGAAATTAGTGTGGCTGGGTCACAGCTTGGGCAGACCTAAAAAGAGCCAAAGCTGGCACAGGAAACTGGCTATTCATGCACAGCCTGCATGCGAGCTTAAGGAGTTTGAACTTCTTGGAAGGTAACAGGAAGCTGCAGAAAGGATTTAGAGAAGGGTGCAGCTGATCAAACCCACTGATATTTGTAAAACCGACTAAAGAGGCAAAACTAGAGGCTACCCAAATTATCCCAGTGGAAGATGACAGCGCTGGACAAGGACAGAAGCAGTAGGGATGGCAAGGCACAGAGAGAGAGAAGTGCTTTTCTTTTTTTTTTAAGCTTTAAGGTTCTGTCTTTAAGTAATCTCTCCACCCAATGTGGGGCTCGAACTTACAACCCCGAGGTCGAGAGTCACGTGCTCTACTGACTGAGCCAGACAGGTGCCCCTGAGCCAAGTCCTCTTTAGAACACAGTGAACTTATGCAAGGGGGAGGAGCTGTCCCGGACACAGCCCAGCACAACCAGTCACCATAGAAAGGGCAATTCTCTGAGATCCACTTGCAAACTTTGGAGCCCAAGTGGTTGGCCTGTCAGTAGTAACCTTTCTCCAGCTCTCCTCCGACCCTAGCATTTACACTGTGTGCAAACAGCCGAAGAAAAAACATACCTGCACCAGAGCAAATGTACCAGACAAGGCCAGAATCAAATCTCACCCCTGCCACTGAGTTCACCGTATGCCCAAATCAGCTTGTCAGAAACTGTTCCTCAGCTATCGCCATCAGTCCAGAGAGCCTTCAGGGTAGCCACTGAACAGGATCCTGGACGTGGTGTCAGGAGGGCTGCTGGTGGGCCCAGCACAACTCCACTGTGCTTTGGTTCATGCACTAGAGGCTTTTCTACCACTGGAATCAGGTAAAATAGGCCATTTTTGAAGGACTGGATCTTGGGACTTCTAAAAACAAAGGCCTGTTTACTGGGGATTGCCAAGGAAAAAAGAGGTAAACATTTGCTTCCTTCTTGGTAACGTGTCAGACAATGCTAAAACACTAACAGATACAAGCTACCTTGGTCACCTGGGAGGGAGGCAACAGGGGTTCTCACTCCCTAAACAGATAACTGGAATAGACAGAGCTTAGCTCCCCTATATTTAGCATCTCCACTAGGGCTTTCTTTTCAAGCAGCAGGATATATCTGAGGAGCTTGGGGGCAAAGTTATTACCCCACAACATGACTGAAAGTAGGGTAAACCCATCTGATATACTCCTCTCTTCCATATGGCAGCAAAATGGAGAACATCATTTGTCAGAGAGGTGAGACAGCCAATAAGTGTAGAGAGACAACAGATGATGAGTTCTTCATGGCAATGAGACCATGAGTTAGCCTCTAACTTCTTAGTTTCTACTTCACTGCCAAAACCACAACACAAGCTAGAGCTAGAAGAGCAACTCCATCTCTCTGTGGGGCTCCAGGGAGAAGAGGGCAGCAAGCAAGCACAGCTCAGGCCGAGTGGGAGAGCAGGACAGAGGATAAGCAGCAGCTATAGCAAGACCCTCAGCTGACCACACAGCCAGGTCCCCCTTGAAGCTGTCACCATACACTGCAGGCAGTGGGGGTAACCTGGGGCCTGGAAAATGACCTACTTGAAAATGGACTGGTGGTTTCTGGGACCCATGCTGCCCTCCACCCGCCTCTGCTGACTCTCCCACAAAAGCAACAGTCTGCTGAAACCCTGCAATCACGTGGAGATGTGAGCACAGTCAGCTTGGATTCTTCTTTTCTCTTTGGTTTTCCAGATTTTCTACAATTACTTTGATAGTCACAGAAAAATCATTTTCCAGAGCCAGTTGATGGCCATATACTGAGGAGGTTGTTGGCTCTCACCCATCAGACTGTCCCTGGATTGTCCCAGGACAATATTTCAGTGCCAGAGGGACACAGTGGGGGACCTGGTTTTCATGGTCAGCTCCTCAGTACACCCACTTTCCTAAGTCTTGACAGGAGGGCAGAGGCTGCATGGGAAGAGCACACTTTCAGAAACAGGAGGAAATTGTCAAAATCCCTGCTCAGTAAAAGAGCCGGGGCTCTGGCTCACATAGTACCAGGTGAGTCTCAAGTGCAACCCAGAGCACACACCCAGGAAACCCTCCTTCCTGCTCAGCACAGTGACACTGGCTCGGCACGGCTCCAACTGACTAGAGATTCTTCCATGACCCAGACAGGTCTGGTGGTGAACAGAGGACAGGACTTTAGAAACCACACCTCTGGAGTCTCACACCCTCCAGAGACATACAACAAGGCATGGGGCCAGGAGACCACACTTTGCTGTTATCACCCATCCAGTCCTGAGAGAGAGCCTGGAGCACTCTACACTACACAGGGAACCTCTTCGGCAACAAGTCTAACCCTCCTTTCCTGCCTCCTGAAGAGAAGTACCTAAGAGTTTGAAAGTGACAGGAACACTTTGCAGCAGGGCTCCAGAGACAACATCCCAGACTCTTGAAGCCTGGTCTTAGACACTCCAGCCTAATTCAGGACTGTGGGTCTCAGATTTCACCCCACATCTCAAGTTCCCTATCAGAAGGGGAGAGGGTTGGACTACAGGGCTTCTAAGATCCTTCCCTGCTTTGACCTAAAGACTTCAATTCTTGGCAGAATAATGTCTGGGTACTGTTACAAATGTGCTGTACCATATGCAAGCCCAAGATGGGGTAGACCCTGAAACAGAAATCAAAAAGCCACCAAAAAGACATCAAAAGAAAAGGAAATTACAAACCAATATACTTTACAGATGCAAAAATCCTCAACAACATTGTAGCAAACCAAATCCAACAATGTATTAAAAGGATTACACACCATGACCAAGTGGGATTTATCCCATGAAGGCAAGGGTGGGTGATTCAACATTAAGAAAATCAACCAATATAATAATCCACATTAATAGAACTAAGGAAAAACACATTCATATAATCATCTCAATTGATGCAGAAAAAAAAACAAAATCCAACACTCCTTCATGATACAAGCACTCAGAAAAGTAGGAATAAAAGAGAACTTTCTCAACAAGATAAAGGGTATTTATGAAAACCCAATGGTGAGAGTCTAAAAGCTTTTCCCCTAAGATTAGAATAAAACAAGTATCCCCACCTTTCACCACTGCTATTCAGCACTGTACACTGGAAGTCCTAGCTAGAGCAATTAGTCAAGAAAAAGAAATAAAAGGCATTCAAATAAGAAAAGGATAAGTAAAACTATCTCTATTTGCAGATGACATGATCTTATAAAAAATCCCCAACAGTATACAGAAAGCTCATTAGAGCTAAAAACTGAATTCAGCAAAGTTGCAGGATATAAGATCAATACACACAAAGCAGTTGTATTTCTATACACTAACACTGAACAATCTAAAAAGGAAATTAAAAAATAATTCCATTTATAATATAGCATCAAACAAGCAAAATACTTAGGAATAAATTTAGCCAAGGAAGCAAAAGACTCCTACACTAAAAACTATAAAACACTGCTAGAAGAAATTAAATTAAAGAAGACACAAATAAATGGAAAGACATCTTATGCTCATGGACTAGAAGACTTAATATTGTTAAGACAGAGAGTATTGTGAATATTCTCCAAATTGACCCAAAAAGTCAATGCAATCCCTACCAAAATTCCGCAGTGTTTTTTGCAGAAATGGAAAAGTCAATCCTCAAAATCATGTGGATATGCAAGGGGCCTCAAGTAGCTAAAACAATCTTGAAAAAGGAAGAACAAAGTTAAAGGATTCACATTTCCTGATTTTAGAACTTACTAGAATACTACAGTTAATCAAAACACTGTGGTACTGGCATAAGGTAGACAAGTAGACAAATGTAATAGAATTTAAAGTTCAGACACCAAAACCCATATCTATTGCCAAATTACTTTCACCAAGGGTGCTGAGTCCATTCAATAGGGAAAGAATCGTCTCTTCAACAACTGGTGCTAGGGGGCGCCTGGGTGGCTCAGTCGGTTAAGCGTCTGATAAGCGTCTGATAAGCGTCTGACTCTTGATTTCGGCTCAAGTGATGATCTCAGGGTTGTGGGATGGAGCCCCACCTCGGGCTCCACATTGGGCTGGGAGCCTACTTGGGATTCTCTCTCCCTCTGCCCCTCCCCCATTCTCTGGAGAAAAAAACACAACTGTTGCTGGGACAACTGGACTTCTACACGTGGGTGAATGAAGTCGAACCCCTCCTTCATACTATATATAAAAATTAACAAAAAATGGATCAGCAATCTAAATATAAGAGCCAAAACTATAAAATTCTTAGAAGAAAACAGGGAAAAGCTTCATGACCTTGGATTTGGCAATGGATTCTTAGATGAGACACCAAAAACATAAGCAACAAAAGAAAAAGTTAAATAAACTGGATTTCATCAAAATTAAAATTTTAGGGTGCCAGGATGGTTCAGTCGGTACAGCACACAACTCTTGATCTCGGGGTTGTGAGTTCAAGCCCCACATTAGGCGTGGAGCCTATTTAAAAAAAAATTTTTTTTTAAGATTTTATTTGAGAGAGAGAGCACTGAGGGAGAGGGAAAAGCAGATGCCTCACTGAGCAGAGAGCCTGATGCGGGTCTAGATCCCAGGACCCCGGGATCATGACCCAAGCCAAAGGCAGCTGCTTAACTGACTGAGCCACCCAGGCACCCCTAAATTTTTTTTTCATTTAAAAAAAATTAAAACTTTTGCACATCAAAAAACATTATCAAGAAAGTAAAAAGATAGGGGCGCCTGGGTGGCACAGCGGTTAAGCGTCTGCCTTCGGCTCAGGGCGTGATCCTGGTGTTATGGGATCGAGCCCCACATCAGGCTCCTCCGCTATGAGCCTGCTTCTTCCTCTCCCACTCCCCCTGCTTGTGTTCCCTCTCTCGCTGGCTGTCTCTATCTCTGTCGAATAAATAAATTAAAAAAAAAAAATCTTTAAAAAAAAAAAAAGATAGCCTAGAAATTGGGAGAAAATATTTGCAAATCATATATCTGATAAGGGTTTAATATCAAAATATATAAAAAGGGACTCGAGGGGCACCTGAGTGGCTCAGTGGGTTAAGCAACTGACTCTCGATTTCAGCTCAGGTCATGATCTTAGGATCGTGAGATGGAGCCCTGTGTGGAACTCCATGCTCTGTGCTCAGCGCTCAGCAGGGCGTCTGCCTCTCTCCCTCTCCCTCCCCCTCTCCCTCTGCCCCTACCCAGCTTGTGCACTCCCTAAAATAAGCAAACAAATCTTAAAAAAAAGAAAAAGAGGGACTCAAACAAAAGTTCTATGCCAATGTTAGCTTCTATGCACCATTATTTTTTTTTAAAGATTTATTTATTTATTAGACAGACAGAGACAGCCAGAGAGAAAGGGAACACAAGCAGGGGGAGTGGGAGAGGAAGAAGCAGGCTCCCAGTGGAGGAGCCCGATGTGGGGCTCGATCCCAGTACACCTGGATCACGCCCTGAGCCGAAGGCAGACGCTTAACGACTGCACCACCGAGGCGCCCCTCTATGCACCATTATTAACAATAGCCAACAGATGGGGAAAAAACCCAAGTGTCCATCAACAGATGAACAGATAAACAAAATGTGGCACATACATACAGCCATAAAAAGGAATGGTTCTGGCACAGATCACAACATAAACCTTGAAAACATTATGCTAAGTGAAATGAACAAGACATAAAAAGACAATATTGTATGATTCCATTAATACGAAATATCTAGAACAGGCAAATTCATAGAAACAGAAAGGTTACTAGGGGCTGGGAGGAGAGGGAAATAGGGAATTATTGCTTAATGGGTACAGAGTTTCTGTTTGGGGTGATGAAAAAGTTTTGGAAAATAGATAGTGGTAATGATTGCATAAGACTGTGAATGTAATACCACTTAATTGTACACTTAAAAATGGTTAAAATGACACATTTTATGTCATATATATATCATACCACACACACACACACACACACACACACACACACACACACACACACCTGGGCGTGTGCATGCAACACAGTTACCAAGAACACCCCCCAGGGCCCTGCATGCCAGCATTAGCCTCATCTGGCTTTTCCAGATGAGAAAGGAAGTCTTGGCACAAAGCGCGGTAGAAAGCATCAGAGTATTCTGGCCTCATGTCAGGGCCAGAAGAAGGAAGTATTATAAGGAAATGGCAGATGACAAGAGTGAGGAACACACACCTAGCTCTTTTTATTTTCTATCAATTTCTTCTTACAGAGGAAGTGGATTTTATGGGCTCTCAAGCCCACAGGCACTTTTAATAAATACTGCTTAAGATATATGAACCAATGACCATGGGACCTGAACATTTTAACTTTAAGCTCCATCAACTGAATGTCTCCAGGCTCACAGAGCTCTGTAGGAAGTGACAAAGAGGAGAAAAAAAAAGACAAGCTCCTCAGCCTCAGAGCTGAGATAGCTCTTGGGGACTGAGGGAAGGTACCAATCTGCTGCCAATCCTCTCAGTCACCAGTGCCCCTGTCCCTTGCCCCAGACCCCCAAGGAGCTACTGAAATCTTACCTGATAGTTTCATCTTGACATCTAACACCTTAGCCACAGCTCAGCAGCCTGGCAATCTTGTTCCTATCAGAACCTGCCCTAGATAAAGAAATCAACAGCCTCCATAACAGAGGAAATCTCTGGGATCATGGTTACAAAATGGTCCCTGGGAGACATTTCAGGGAAAACACCAACTGACGTTTAGGTCTGAAATAAGGGCTAATATTTGGTGCTAAGGATTCTATTTCATACTCTGATGGGCCTGCTTGAAACCACAGGACACTGGCTGCTGTGTACAAGCTGCTCCTCCAGTAGCCACACCCCCACTTGGCAGAGGATACCAGTTACCCACTGAGCCCAAATCTGTGCGGGCCCCACACTGAGAGACAGGCCATTACAGAGATGAATGAACCCAGCTCAGCACCATCCAAGGAAGAACAGGCCTGAACGAAAAAGGACCTAGAGTCAGAATGTGCTTGTAGGGAGAAAGGTGGTTCTGAACGTGGGTCTGGAGACCCTCATACATTCACTGTGAAGAGCACCATCAAAACACCCACAGAGCCCACAAGACAGGAAGGGGCAGAACAGTCCCCATGGGTGGCCCTGGGCAGGTTACTCATACACTCCAGGTTCTGGCTTCTTCCCTAAGAATCTTGGGAATCTCAAGTACCAAGACTTTCCGAAGCCTGTCACATTCAGAAACCAAATATACTGCCCTTAACCAGAGGGTATAGCTATCGGTACCCCCAGCTTAATAGGAAAGCTTAATATGAGTTTGGACACAGCAAATGCCCTTAGTTACTCAGACATTATCCTTAACTTTCTAGTTATAGGTATTCATCCAGGAACTGGCCTTGAGTTTGCTGGTTTGTAACTTAGCATCCTTCATTATTTTCAGCAGAGGATCTTATTCAAGTAACCTAGCCCACCATTACCTGGAAACTCTAAGTCCCAGTGAATTTGAAAACATCAAATTCCATGTATTAAACCCCTTTCTGCTTAAAATATCTGGAATGGTTTCTGCTTTCTGCAACAGCCTCAACTGATACACATAATGGCTATAAACTACATTTGTTTAAACCCGCATCTCTCTGTCCCTCTGCTTTTTTTTTTTAATATTTCATTAATTGGCTGATTGAGAGTGTGCGCACCTATGCACAAGTTGAGGGAAGGGCAGAGGGAGAAGGAGAGAGAAACTCAAGCAGACTCTGTGTGGAGCCTGTCCCGGGGCCTGATCCCATCACCCCAGGATCACGACCCAAGCTAACACCAAGAGTCAGATGCTCAACCAACTAAGCCATCCAGGTGCCCCTGTCTCTCTGCTATTTTTTATTTTTTTTATTTTATTTATTTATTTATTTTTTTTAAAGATTTTATTTATTTATTTGACAGAGATAGAGACAGCCAGCGAGAGAGGGAACACAAGCAGGGGGAGTGGGAGAGGAAGAAGCAGGCTCCCAGCGGAGGAGCCTGATGTGGGACTCGATCCCGGAACGCCAGGATCACGCCCTGAGCCGAAGGCAGACGCTTTAACGACTGCGCTACCCAGGCGCCCCTCTCTGCTATTTTTTAAATGTACACTGTGTCAGGTGTTGAAAAATCCTATGTCATATTCACATTTTGGCAAAAAAAAAAAAAAAAAAAAAAAGCAAACATAACTACTAATAAACTCCCGGCACAACAGCTGTTATTAAAAGAGAGCATTCTACAAAATAGTCCATGTCAATTTCAGATACATGGCTTTGTAAACTGGATTATAACCAGTTCTACCCAGCAAACCATCCCCTCTGCTTCTTTCCTTATGGTTCAGCTCCACCTCAGCAATGTCCTCCAGAAGAGACGAGCTGAGCACTTAGACCATCTGGGCACAACTGCTTCTATCTTCTCTCCACTGGTTCTCATCTTCCACGTTCTATCTTCCAACTGCCTCCTTCTATCGCCCCTCTGATCAAAAAATAGCAGCTGCCTGGAGCACTGCACATTAAGAAAACTTCTAGGGCTCTGTGTGGATAAGGATGAACACTGTTATCAATCGTAACATGTGCCACAGAAGCTGAGTAGGCAAATGAGGTATCTGAGCCTTGACACTTGCCATCCCCATAACCTAAAATAAACTTCCCTGGAATCCCAGGCCATCCCTAAGGTCCAAGAGGTAGGAGAGGAAGAGAGAACAACCGGGGTGCAAAAGACTTACCCAGCCCCTCCCCCACTTCCCTACACAGTTCAGAGCTGTTCTTTCTGGCCCCTTCATGACAGAAGAGCTGGGTTCTGTTCCATCACCAAGTTTCCCGGCCTTATTTCTAGCAATAGAGCCATGACCTCACATTTCAATTACAACAAAACACCAAGACCCTGGAGCTACCAAGACATTTCATATGGATTTTGAGCAGAATTTCTGGAGAGGCAGAGTGACATCCTTGCATTTAGACATGGTGTTATCTACCCCTCTCCCAGTGATCAGTCCTTTCTTTCCAATTTGACCCCTGACCACAGAGACCCACACTGGGAACCCTGATTTTTTCCCAATGGCCCCAGAATAGGATGACACACCATGTTTGCCATGCAGAGCTACTAAGTCCATCCTCCTAAGCTCTATTCCGATGAGCTCCTGCTTCCCCTCTAACAGAGAATCTCCCTTACATGGTGACCCATTTAGGGAAAAGAGCAAACATTCCAGAAAAAAAAAAACAAAAAAAACAATGAGGGCAGGAATTGGGGAGAAGGGATACACAGGGAATTCTAGGAATTTTTCAAGAGGCTGATGCTCGACTAAGGAAGTCCCCAGTTATTAAGAAGGAAGCCATATTCCCCACTCTCAGCTCCCAGCTTGGAACCTAGGCAACGACACACAGTGAGCAGGGAGGTCCCGGGGAAGCCCAGATGTGTTCAGCGCAGGAACAAGTCCTTCCAGAAAAGTGGACATCATGTGAACTCCAGTACTCTCACCCTGAATCAGAGCTACACCTCAGTAAGCCCAGCTAGACCTGGGCTTTAACCCCCAACTCAGGTATGCAATACAAACACTCCAAGATGTTCCAGAGTCTAAATACTCCATGTCTCCAGAAATAGTGCAATGTGTTACCAGGGAGAGATGCAGCCCGCAGCTCAGCATCTGCCCATGATGCCATCAGAATTGGAGGGCAGGGGGCGCCTGGGTGGCACAGCAGTTAAGCGTCTGCCTTCGGCTCAGGGCGTGATCCCGGCGTTGTGGGATCGAGCCCCACGTCAGGCTCCTCCACTGTGAGCCTGCTTCTTCCTCTCCCACTCCCCCTGCTTGTGTTCCCTCTCTCGCTGGCTGTCTCTATCTCTGTCAAATAAATAAATAAAATCTTTAAAAAAAAAAAAAAAAGAATTGGAGGGCAGTCAGGAAGAACAAGGCACAACTACCATCTGTATCTGCCTTGGGCAAAGGCAGAAACTACTTCTCAGGGCAGGCAGGACAAAGCCTTCCCCAGATCCACAGATGAGCACCTACTTCTCAGTAGCACTGCATAATACATAGACTGGAGTGACAGAACCCAAGGTGAGGGGCCAGACACATGCTCTCTCGAGGTTGGAGGGCCTGAGCTCAAGTTGCTCTCCAGATCAGGAATATGGCAGGTGAGATCTTGATTGAGTGAGTGGCTCTCTGGGTCTCCATGAAAAATTATGGACAGTGTTGTCTTTTAGGTGGGACTTGGCAAAAACCAAATACCAAAGACCAAGCAAAGACCGAGTTCTTTCACCCCCAGGAAGCCTCTCTGGCCACCAGTCTTCAACATCCCTCCTCTATATCTTACCATACAGGAGAAAGACCAGCCAAGAGAGAGAAGACATATGCTTTGGGAAAACCATGCCTGGAGTATGGGACCTAAAGCTACTGGCCCACATTGGCCAGGGCTCTCAGCCTGAGAGACCTGATAGAACCAGAGCAGCAATCTCTTCTGCCCTAGCCACTCTCAAAAGTGTGGGCAGATCCAAAGTCCTCAAACACTGCAACCGCCCTCAGGATAAAGCCCATGCTCCTCGGCCAGAGCATACAAGGTATTTCTAATCTGGCCCTTGCCTACCTCATGCTCTGTATTCCTCATCTTTTTATACACTACTCCTTCTGCCTGGAGCATCTGTTTCTCAACAAAGTGAAAACCTGGAACCCTCTAATTCATCCTTCCAGATTTAGCATCATCACCTCTTCTATGAAGGTTTCCCCAAACTCTCAGGTACAGGAGGAAGCCCAACCTCTGGGCCACCCCTGCATATAGTGCACAGTATGGAGTGGCCTTTTTGACACTACCCTATAAGGTTGTATGTGTAGACATATCTGCCTCCTTTCTAGATGAGCCTCCCGTGCTCCTGAGGCCCAGCCTGGCACTGGGACTAAACAATGGGTGCCTCACTGTGGCGTACAGAATTAATGATGAGTGATTTGCTGCCTGGCCAAAGAAGTCAGCTGCAAGTTCAAGCAAAGGGAGGCTGGCTATGGCCAGGGCCTGGGCCTGGGCCTGGACACCAGCTGCAGAGAAGAGCCCCCCCCCACTCCATCCAGTGCTCCAGCCCAGGCTTGCTGTTCTTGGGTAGAGCCACCCATCACATGTCAGAAGGCTGCTGCTGCTGGGATGATGTTACAGTCTATTTTGAGGGTCACACTGGAGCATCTGTCGGCCTGGCCAGCCACACCCTCCATGTGTCATCACTAAGAGCTGGGGACACCCACAGGTCTACAAACTCTGCCTGAGCAAGTCATTTCCCCTAGGGACCCTCAGCTTCAGAGCCTCACTGGCTTTCTAACAAGATCAACCCAAATGCCCTTATCTCCTGGGCTCTGATGTCTCCTCACCCCACCAGACCCAACTCCTGAGGTTCCCAGCACTGGTGACTCGGCAAAATGCAGCTGAAGCCCATCAGTGTGTACCAAGCTCTTAGCTCAAACATAGGCCCTCCTTCTTTAGCTCTCTCTTATATTTAAGGAGTGCCCAGAACACCCAGCGCCCTGACTTCAAGCCAGTTACCAACCAGATTCATTTTAGGTGCAACAGGTCTCAACCTGCTAAGAAACTTCTACTCATCCCTCAAAACCAAACCCACAATCTGCCTCCTCTTGGAGAGAATATTTCAGTCTACTGTCTGCTCAGGGGCCAAAGGCTTCCTGAGGACAAAGCTGGCCTGTGCTGGCTTTACCTTTATTCTCCTTGTACCCAGCCTGGCACATAGTAGGTATGAATAAATACTTCATGAACCCCTGAAATGAAACTTTCTAACTAGACTAGATTAGTATGTTCTTATACAAAAGGCATCATCAGAACAAAGGCCTTTCTAGAAAATGACATTGATAACTGGGTTCATAAACACCTTTTACAAATGTACTCAAATCTACAGAAAAACAAGTTTACAGATTCAGTAAATCATGCCCCGTACAGACTGCCACATTTCTCTGGCCCCACTCAGCACTAAACACCTTGTAGCTCTGTCTCCTAAGAACACTGTGATCCCCTAAGAATCCAACTGGACATTCCTTCACTCTACCCAGGGAATGAACTCAATGGGGAAAGGCAGCAGCAGCATGGACACATATGTCTGGGACCAGGCAAGGGCATCCAACAAGTTAGGCTACTCCACTGCAAAACCAAAACTGTGCTGCCAGGGCAGGTCACCAAACATCCTAGGGGTTCAGGACTCACTCACAAAACAGATACATTATCAGGGCGCCTGGGCGGCTCAGTCAGTTGAGTGGCTGATTCTTGATTTAGACTCAGGTCATGATCTTGGGTTCCTGGGATCGAGACCTGCTTCGGGCTCCCTGCTCAGCGGGGACTGGGCTTCTGCTTCTCCCTCTGCCTCTGCTCCCCCCTCCAGGTCGTATTCTCTCTCAACTAAATAAATAAAATCTTTTTTCTAAAGATTTTATTTATTTGACAGAGAGCACGAGCAGGGGGAGAGGCAGGCAGAGGGAGAAGAAGAAGCAGGCTCCCTGCTGAGCAAGGAGCCTGATGCAGAGCTCGATGCAGGGCTCAATCCCAGGACCCTGGGATCATGACCTGAGCTGAAGGTGGACGCTTAACTGACTGAGCACCCAGGTGCCCACCAAGATCTTTTAAAAAAAAAGGATTTTCTCTCTCTCCCTCTGCCCCTCCCCACCCTTGAGTGCGCGCACTCTCTCTCTCCCCCTCTCTCCCTCCTCCCTCTAAAACAAATAAATCTTTAAAAAATAAATAAAATAAATAAAATCTAGAAACAAATAAAAAAAGATACATTATCATCTGCTCCAGACACTTTACAGAGATGCTGTGAGGCTGGAACTAGATCATACAGGAAAGCTATTCAACCGGTTAACACCTGGGTCACAGACCAAACCCAGGTCAGAAACACACCTCCAATATCGACAGGAGACAAAAAATGAGCTGATCATTTTCTGCCCTATAACTACTTTTGGCCTCTTCAAAACCATACCTGACCCATACTAATATCTGGCTACATTCTAGCCATGAGATGGCTTTCAGGGATTCCATAAAGAGGCCACAAAGAGACATTCATATACTTGCTGACAGTGGTCAATTGAAGCAGGCCACTACAAGCATATAGGACCTGAGGCCCTGTTAAAACTGAGGTTTCTAGGTCAGCCTAATGGCTATATTTACCACGTATAAAAATGCTGCGTATAGAAGCTGGGAGAAGATACCCAACTTTCTTTAAATTTGCAGGTAAAAACTATAGTAAGGCCAACTAACAAGACACAGGGCCTCTTCCAGCAAGATCCACTTACAACTGAAATGTGAAAAGCCAGCTGAAGAAATCCAGGTCTCTACATTTAAACACTCTCCTTCTGAAAAAGCGTTCTCTTCTCTCGCTAGCTCAGCGGTTATCTATGATTAGGATTATAGAGAAAAAAATTAATTTTCCTCCCTAAAGTCTAAGAAATGCCCCTCAGTCTCTTTGACAATATGAGACTCCAGTCACTGCCATTTCAGTCTCCACCAAAACTACTTTTGCACAGTTTAAGAGGCCATTCTCATTCACACTAGTTGAAGCACATTATATGTATATATGTGCTTTGATCAGATGGTGGGAAGGGAAAATAGAAACTTTAAAGCCCTCCAATGGTATGTTTCCTATCTATAAATTAACTAGATAGGGATAAAAATGAAAAGATGTGATAGCATGCCATGATCACAATTTCAGAATCATAGAATTGTGGGGTTAAAGGCAGCTTGGGTGCTGGCCTAGCTCCCCATAGTATAGACAAAGAGATTGAAGCTGCACCATCTATCCACAGCCACACAATCGTCCCAGGCAAGGATGATACAACTTCACTGAGGAAGCAGGCAAAGCTCCAGCTACAGCAGTCCTCCCCCAGCATAAGCCCTTGGCTGGGCATTTTGCATGCACCACAAGAGGGACAGTCCCTAAGAGAGAGGAAGTATTCTGAATGCTCAAGAACACATATCCAGGGTTGGCACGAAGGTCACTAGTGTAGTTGGCAAATTTCCCACATCAGACCTAAGGTCTGATGAGGAAAGCCTTTCCAAGACAGCTGAAATAACGATATTTCATAAGTTAAACACCTGCTTTGTCACAATCAATGGAAAAAGGGAAGACTAGAAGAAAAAGGAAAAAAAAGAAAAATGCGAAATCTCCCCTTCTGACTTCCGGGTGTCTGCTTCGATCACCCTAAAATAAGGAGCCTCCCTAATGCTAACTTTAATGAGGACCTTCTTAAAGCTGGTCCAACTGGTGTTCAAGTCCCTGGACTGAAAAACAAGTTTATGAGCAGCAAGGTCACCTGATTCTGACCATGTGCATGCTGTTTACCCTGAGATGACAGGCCAGTGGCTGCCACAGCCATGATGAATGCTGTGAAGACTCTACTATCCCTTTGAAGCCTACAGGGGCCTCTATGTGACTAAATGCCATAAAAAATAACCCTGAATACAGCAAGAGCGTGAAAGGAGGGAAGTCACAAATGCCACAGGACAGTGGGGAAAATCCCATTTTCGACACTGAATTGTTAATGTAAACTTGTTACTTGTTTCCCTGACCTGTGAGGTATCTCATTACATAATCACTAAAGAGAAGTCCCCTCGTCTACTCGCAAAGCACCTACTTGCCATCAAGGGCTGCTGCGTAGACCAGGCCATGCCCACAGTCAGGTAACAGAGGCAGCACACTATTCAAGCCCCTGCAGCCCAGACCCATGCAGCTCAGCAGCTCACATCAGTCATAAGTGTCAGCCAGGAGACCCCAAACTCTGACAAGGAACAGCTCAGTGCTGGGGAAAAGAAGGTGGTAAGAAGGGGCTTACCCATCTCTTCCTTTGCTGACAATCTTCACCTCAAAGTAATAAATGCCACAAGCAGCAGGTATGGGATGGGTGGCACGCACTGAGGCAGCATCTTTGTGATTTTTGCCATGACCTAATAGGAGAGAGCAAGGAAGAAATTTCAGCAGAAAGAAATGCAGACAGAAGCCTTGTTCTTTTCTGCTCCATGGCATCCTCACCCCTTCATGGCCGGAGAAAGCCCTTACATTGTTTGAGGAATAACTAGACAACAACTAAGCAAACACATAAGCCTCCTACCTTTGGCTCACCTCCTCCTGTGAATAGCAGCCGTGCCAGAGACACTTTCTCCCATACAAACTAAAGGAGGGTACAGACAACGTGGATCCACGTGAGAGATTCCCAAGTGCTGCTGGCAGTCTCTCCAGAATACAGAGAGCCCACCTGGAAGATCAGGGGAGGAGAAGGCAGCTCTGGAAGTCCACCCCCCTCAACTTCAGCAAACAACTGCAAGCTCTGGCTGTGATGTCTGGCAGGTGAGCAAGCCCACGGGCCTCTGGCTAATGGAGGGGATGTGACCACCCCCTTCTGACACTCCCAAAACTAAGCAGTGATGAAAGGCCCGGCTGGAATTGGAGCTATCCCAGTATAAGCAAGAAGGCCCTCCCGTGTAAGGTCCACACCAGCACTGGGTTTGGACACCTGTTGCAGTTCTCTTAACATCGGGTGTCTCAGGGCACAGCAGTCTAGGCAGTCGACCCTTGGCCTGGTCAGCCTCAACACCTTGGACACCCCGCAGGGGCCCAGGCCTAACCCGGAGCACCCAGGCCGGGGAAGCGACGTGATGGGGCAGGCGCAGGGCAGCATAGCCGCCCGGCAGATGCTCTGGTGTTTCCCCCCACCCCCTGGGCCAAACAGGCCGATACCTTTGTAGTGGACGCGGAGGTTGCCCTGGGAGAGGCCGATGTAGTTGTACTTGTCCTTGGGGCTCCAGGAGCGCGGCAGTGGCGTCTCATGCTGGTTGACCGCGGGGTACAGGCGCTGAAGGCGCCGGCTCAGCTCCTGCTCCCCCGGGGACGGCAGCCCGCCCCCAGCACCCCCGCCAGAGGAATCTCCAGCCTGCGGGCTCCCAGCTCCCGGGTCCGCCGTCGCCGCCGCCATCTTGGAGGGAGCTGCTATTGTGTCACTGGGGGCGGGGAAGAGCGGGACCAGATCCTCCCCTCTCAGCCAATGGCCGACGAGCCTACCGAGGCCGCAGGGAAACCGAGTCCAAGTCCGACACCTCTCTTTGGACACTGCCACGCCTCGCCACATTTCGGACTCCATATCCCACAATGCAGAGCTCTCCAGAGGCGGGACAATCCGGGCTCGTAGGGAACTTTGGGAGTTGTAGTACAATCTGCTCAGTCGTAAGCCTGTTTGGCTGAGACGGAGGAAACAAAAAACTACAATTCCCTCTGGCAACGCGGCTCCAGGCCCTCAGTTCACCGCCCTCCCTCATGGCCTCTGCTTATCCCCCGCCTCAGTTCTGATAGCTAGGGTCAAATCTACTGTAGTGATTGACTGAGGGGACCATGCTCCCGGGTCCGAGGCCAGCTTTGCTAATTGGCTTTCCTCCTCGCCTGCGGGCTCGGGGTGGGGGGGGGGGGGGGGG
>NW_024424341.1:22935974-23083513 GCF_017311325.1 Ursus maritimus
TGGGTGGCACGCACTGAGGCAGCATCTTTGTGATTTTTGCCATGACCTAATAGGAGAGAGCAAGGAAGAAATTTCAGCAGAAAGAAATGCAGACAGAAGCCTTGTTCTTTTCTGCTCCATGGCATCCTCACCCCTTCATGGCCGGAGAAAGCCCTTACATTGTTTGAGGAATAACTAGACAACAACTAAGCAAACACATAAGCCTCCTACCTTTGGCTCACCTCCTCCTGTGAATAGCAGCCGTGCCAGAGACACTTTCTCCCATACAAACTAAAGGAGGGTACAGACAACGTGGATCCACGTGAGAGATTCCCAAGTGCTGCTGGCAGTCTCTCCAGAATACAGAGAGCCCACCTGGAAGATCAGGGGAGGAGAAGGCAGCTCTGGAAGTCCACCCCCCTCAACTTCAGCAAACAACTGCAAGCTCTGGCTGTGATGTCTGGCAGGTGAGCAAGCCCACGGGCCTCTGGCTAATGGAGGGGATGTGACCACCCCCTTCTGACACTCCCAAAACTAAGCAGTGATGAAAGGCCCGGCTGGAATTGGAGCTATCCCAGTATAAGCAAGAAGGCCCTCCCGTGTAAGGTCCACACCAGCACTGGGTTTGGACACCTGTTGCAGTTCTCTTAACATCGGGTGTCTCAGGGCACAGCAGTCTAGGCAGTCGACCCTTGGCCTGGTCAGCCTCAACACCTTGGACACCCCGCAGGGGCCCAGGCCTAACCCGGAGCACCCAGGCCGGGGAAGCGACGTGATGGGGCAGGCGCAGGGCAGCATAGCCGCCCGGCAGATGCTCTGGTGTTTCCCCCCACCCCCTGGGCCAAACAGGCCGATACCTTTGTAGTGGACGCGGAGGTTGCCCTGGGAGAGGCCGATGTAGTTGTACTTGTCCTTGGGGCTCCAGGAGCGCGGCAGTGGCGTCTCATGCTGGTTGACCGCGGGGTACAGGCGCTGAAGGCGCCGGCTCAGCTCCTGCTCCCCCGGGGACGGCAGCCCGCCCCCAGCACCCCCGCCAGAGGAATCTCCAGCCTGCGGGCTCCCAGCTCCCGGGTCCGCCGTCGCCGCCGCCATCTTGGAGGGAGCTGCTATTGTGTCACTGGGGGCGGGGAAGAGCGGGACCAGATCCTCCCCTCTCAGCCAATGGCCGACGAGCCTACCGAGGCCGCAGGGAAACCGAGTCCAAGTCCGACACCTCTCTTTGGACACTGCCACGCCTCGCCACATTTCGGACTCCATATCCCACAATGCAGAGCTCTCCAGAGGCGGGACAATCCGGGCTCGTAGGGAACTTTGGGAGTTGTAGTACAATCTGCTCAGTCGTAAGCCTGTTTGGCTGAGACGGAGGAAACAAAAAACTACAATTCCCTCTGGCAACGCGGCTCCAGGCCCTCAGTTCACCGCCCTCCCTCATGGCCTCTGCTTATCCCCCGCCTCAGTTCTGATAGCTAGGGTCAAATCTACTGTAGTGATTGACTGAGGGGACCATGCTCCCGGGTCCGAGGCCAGCTTTGCTAATTGGCTTTCCTCCTCGCCTGCGGGCTCGNGGGGGGGGGGGGGGAGGGCGTGGAAGAACCTTGACCCCGCCCCCGCCGCTGGGATGCTGGGGCCTGGTCGCCATAGCGACGGGCTGTACACTACTACAGCTTCCCGGGCCGCGGGTGCCGGCTGCCCGGCTGCCCGAGGGTCATGGCCTCCGCCAAGCCGCGGTGCTCCAGCTTCGCGACCACGTCGAGGTAGGAGCTGACCGGACTGAGGGCGGAGAGGAGGGTTTGAGAACCTCCAGAAAGAGAAATGCCTCTGTCCATTGGTCCAGGGCTTCAGGCCCCACAGGATCGGTGGTGCAGAAACGGATCCGGACTGATGTAGCCTGCTGAGGACATTAGGTGCTAGCAAAAGGGTCGGCGCATTTTATCATCAGTAAGAGCCAGCATGTATTAAGCATATATTATGTGCCAAGTGCCTTATATATGGCACATTTAACTTCACAACTCTATGAAATAGTAATATCTCCGTTTTACAAATGAGTGGAAGCCTGGATGTGTTTTACACGTTTATAAGTGGTGAAGCTAGGATTTGAATCCAGCCATGTGAGACTTCTGAACCCGAGCTCTTAGCCACAGGGATAAACTGCCTCTTCACCCATTGGTTTATGGCAAAGATTCTTGTCTATTCAGGGGTTGCAGCCTCTGGGCACTGCAAAATATGACAACAAGTTCTATTAGCCAGGAAAGCCACAAAGTGTACATATTAAAACAAAAATGTGGGACGCCTGAGTGGCTCAGGTGGTTGAGCGTCTGCCTTTGGCTCAGGTCATAATCTCCCCGTCCTGGGATCCGCCCCAGGTGGGGCTCCCCGCTCAATGGGGAGTCTGCTTCTCCCTCTCCCTTTGCCCCTCACCCGGCTCATTAGCGTGCTCTCTCTCTCTCTGTCTCAAATGAATAAAATATTTTTTTTTAAATTGAAAATTAAAAAAAGATTGGCTAAGTATCTTTCTAGCTTTGGGAACTCAGAGAAGTCTCTTGAGTCCCGGGCCTCTGCTTCTGTATCTCAAAACATGGGGATGATACAACCCACTTCACAAACATTGTTGAGAAAATATAGGCAGAGTAAGTGAAGCTGTCATCACAGCTCTTGCATATACTAAGCATTCAGTAAGTGTTTAATGAATGTAGTTTCTCCCTTCTATTCATTATCAATGCAAAAACCTGATCTCACCTAAACTCTAATCCTTCAGGGTTTGCTGCCCCAACAAAGAAAGCCTACAAAAGTCAGGAGGGGCGCCTAGGAGGCCCAGTCAGTTCAGTGTCTGACTCTTGATTTTGGCTCAGGTCATGATCTTGGGGTTGTGGGATCCAGCACCGCATCAGCTCTGTGCTGGGCATGGAGCCTGCTTAAGATTCTCCCTCTGTCCCTCCTCTCCTCACCTCTCTTAAAAATAAAAAAAAAAAAAGTCAGGAAATTATTTGCTAATTTAATTATTTTATCCAGAGCTAAAATGAATCTACAAGAACCAGACAGCAGGCTTGAGAAAGACTGTCGTTACCCAGCACAGGAATGATATAGGAAACTGCAGTCATGTTTGAAAGGGATATGAAACAGATTCAGGAGAATAAATGCCCATCTATTTTAAGAAGAAAGCATAATGGGGGCACCTGGCTGGCTGGTTGGTGGAGCATGTGACTCTTGATCTCCAGGTTATGAGTTTGGGCCCCACATTGGGTATAGGGATAACTTAAAAATAAAATCCTAAAGAAGAAGGAGAGGGAGAGGGAGAAGGAGAAGAAGCAGAAGCAGCAGAAGCAGAAGCAGCAGCATTATGCAATTACTGAGGCTGAATTTGGTGGTAGTACAAAATATCATTGATTCCTGTCCATATTCTTTACCACTATTGTACATTGGGCCAAGCTGTTTCCTTTAGAGGCACAGTACGGGTGTCCTTCTCTAGCTCCCTTTAGAGCAAAGCCAGGATGATGAAGTATAGGCCAGACCTTAGTACTATAAATATGTCAGCAGTTTCTCTAAAAGGGATCTTCAAATTGTGTATTTCCTGGGATGCCTGGGTGGCTCAGTTGGTTGACCATCTGCCTTCGGCTCAGGTCATGATCCCAGAGTCCCAGGATCAAGTCCCAGCATCGAGTCCCAGGAACAAGCCCACATCAGGTCTCTGATCAGTGGGGAGTCTGCTTCTCCCTCTGCCCCTCATCCCACTCATGCTCTCCATCCCTCCCTCCCTCTCTCTCTCTCAAATAAACAAATAAAATATTTAAACAACAACAACAACAACAACAAATTGTATATTTTCCCTGAGGGAGGTTTCTGCTCCCCATTGGCTTTCTCCTTTCATCCTCACATCCCTGACACAGTAGCTTTGTGGATAGAACTCAGCCCCTTGAGTTCACTCAATGCCAGGACATACCCCTGTCAAACCCATTGCCTGCCATCTGTTAGATAACTTGAGTTTTCTCCACCTTTAAAGTAGAAATATAGGGAGGTGCCCAGCTGGCTCAGTTGGTAGGGCATGTGACTCTTGATCTTGGAGTTGTAAGTTTGAGCCCCACATTGGGTGTAAAGATTACTTAAAATAGGGGCGCCTGGGTGGCTCAGTCGATAAGCGTCTGCCTTCAGCTCAGGGAGTGATCCTAGAGTTCTGGGATCGAGCCCAGCTTCTTCCTCTCCCACTCTCCCTGCCTGTGTTCCCTCTCTGGCTGGCTGTCTCTCTCTCTGTCAAATAAAATAAAATCTTTTTAAAAAATTACTTAAAATAAAATCTTGAAAAAAATAAATAAAGTAGAGGGTCACCTGGAGGCGCCTGGGTGGCTCAGTTGGTTAAGTGTCTGCCTTTGGCCCAGGTCATGATCCTAGGGTCCTGGGATTGAGTCCCACATTGGGCTCCCTGCTCAGCCAGGAGCCTGCTTCTCCCTCTGTCTGCCACTCCCCTGCTTATGCTCTCTCTCTGTCTCTCTGTCAAATAAAAAAATAAATAAAAGGGCGCCTGGGTGGCACAGCGGTTGGGCGTCTGCCTTCGGCTCAGGGCGTGATCCCGGCGATCTGGGATCGAGCCCCACATCAGGCTCTTCCGCTGTGAGCCTGCTTCTTCCTCTCCCACTCCCCCTGCTTGTGTTCCCTCTCTCGCTCGCTGTCTCTCTCTGTCAAATGAATAAATAAAATCTTTAAAATAAATAAATAAATAAATAAATAAATAAAATATTTTTAAAAAATTAAAAAATAAAGCATAAAGTGTTAGAGTAGCTGGGCAGCTCAGTCAGTTAAGTGTCTGCCTTCATCTCAGGGTCCTGGGATGTCGGGCTCCCTGCTCAGCGGGGAGTCTGCTTCTCCCTCTCCCTCCACCCTGCTCATGCTCGCTTACGTGCTCTCTCTCTCCCTCTCTCTCAAATAAATAAAATCATAAAAAAGAAAAGAGGGGCACCTGGGTAGCGCAGTCGTTAAAGCGTCTGCCTTCGGCTCGGGGCGTGATCCCGGCGTTCCGGGATCGAGTCCCACATCGGGCTCCTCCACTGGGAGCCTGCTTCTTCCTCTCCCACTCCCCCTTCTGTGTTCCCTCTCTCGCTGGCTGTCTCTCTGTCACATAAATAAATAAAATCTTTAAAATAAATAAATAAATAAATAAAAAAGAAAAGAAAAGAAAGACTTGTCTCCATTTCCTTATGTGCAAACAAGGCTGAGAGAGGTTAAATGACTTGCTCAGGGGTTCCTGTTGAACCCCAGACGTCAGCCCCCAGGACCTTCAGCGGGCAAGTGCAGGATGGGGACTCACACCCCAGCTCTTGGACCCCAGGCCCTGTGCTTCTTTTCCTATAGCACCTGCCTTTGGTATCACATCCCTAGAAAGTGTCAGAGTCACAAACATGAAGCTCATCTGAACACTGAATGAAAGTGTAAGCCTACAGAGTTTTCTGGGCTCATGGTGAGACTTTCCTATCACTGCAGGAATTGGTGAGATTCTCAGCATGAGAAGGGTTCCGGGAATGTAGGAAAATGTTTTGGGCTCAGGGCCAGGAGTTTGTTGGCAGCATCTCTGGGAATCTGTAGGCAGTGCTGGGAAGACCCAGAGCCAGATCTGCAGAGAGAAGAGGCCATGTCTTGTAGATTTGGGAAGGGTGGAGGTGCTCTTCCCACTCAGGGCTCTGTCACCTACCACTGTCTTCCCCTTTTCTGTGCAGAACACACATGCGGCCTTCAGAAGGGACCATAGATGACTCCTTCCTCACAGAAACCAAGAACACCCAGAATCGCAAGCTTTCTCAGAAACGAAAGACGCTGGTTAGTGGCAATGTCTCGTCTTGTTGGAAACCCAAATGTCAGATCTCAGACCCTATCTGCCTCCCTCTCTGCAACCCCAAAGCACCACCCATCTGAAACATGCCTCCCAGAGTGGCTTCTCCCCAGTTAAGGGAGTGTGGCTCACAGAGGACAGGCCCATCAGGCTCTGAGGTAGGGGGGTGCACACTGGCTGCTCCTCATCTGAAAAGCCCTTCCAGACCTCCCCTGACAGAGAGAGATGCAGCTGCTGTCCATGGACACCCTTCCCCTGCAGCTCAGCATTCTGGAGTGGACCTCATTTTTTCATTTAGCCTGACATATGCCAGGCATTGTGCTACGTGCTGGGATGGTTATACCAGATCTGCCAAGGTCCTTCAGGGCTGTGACTGTATCTTTTTTTCTGTATGGCCCTGGTTTCTGATAGGGTACTTGAGTTGGTAAGCATATGTTGAGAGCTCCATAATGCTGTGTGTAGGTATGTGAAGGCAGGAGTAAAGGGCTATTCCCCCCTTGTGTTGCTGGCTCTGGGTTGGAAGTAGAGACTCTATTAGCCTCAGGAAATGTCCTTCCTCCATTCCTCTTCTTTTTAGTGTTTATGTAAAAATGAATGCTCTCTCTATCTTGGGGCACCTGACTGGGTCAGTTGGTAGAGCATGTGAGTCTTGATCTCTCGTTGGTAAGTTCAAGTCCCAGGTTGGGCCTAGAGCTTACTTATAAAAAAAAAAAAATGAATGCTGTCTCATTAAGTACTTTTGGGGTTTTGTTGATATGATCATAGGATTATAATTATTTAATTAGCAAACAGCCATTATCAGAATTAGATGAAAAAACATTTTATTAATTTAATTTTTTTGAAAAACAGTTTAGCAAACTTATAACTCCAGCTCACAGTAGAGCATTATTGGGCTGTGTGGTGGTTTTCTTTGTGTGTGTCCTGTATGGGCAATTTGGAGACACATGGGCCCCATACATTGTGAGGCTGGAGACTCCCTACATGGGGATCCCGACTCCAGAGAAGGAAAAGGGGTCAGTGTGGATTCTTCGCGGAGACCAAACGCAACCACGGCCCCAGAACACTGGGGCCCACGCTCCCATGACTTGAGGCACACGCTCCCCACTCCACTCAGCTGCCACCCATACAGTGTATCTGGGTCCCAGCTCTTTCGTGCGGCCGCAACATCTCCATTCTTAACCACCAGGGGGCATTGTTCCCTCCCGCCACCCGGCAACCCTTCCCCACCCCCTACCCCTGCCCCGCCCTGTGGCCGCCCTTCCCGTTTCCACCTGCAGGGAGAAACAGCATGTAGCGCCCGGGAACACCTCTTTCCACCCATCTGCTGGTGGAGGCCAGCTGGTAATGATAACCAAGACCTACCTGGAAGCCGCACTTGCCCAGGAATCAATGTAGGGGGACCACGTTTTCTCTCCACAGAAACGGCAGAGCACAAGGACTGGCCTTTTGAAAGTCTGAAAAACTTAATTCACTAGGGTCAGGTGCTTGTTTGACAAATTCCCAGGTGTCTTTCAGGGTTACTCGCCACTTTTATATAAATCACATCAAAAAAAAAAAAATCACATCGATTTTTGACAAATTTCAAAAACATTATTTTTAACAGTTTGACTTCTCTCATTTTTCCAATTTGTCTATTTATACTTTTATTTAGTCTTTGGTTTGGGGGTTTTTGTTTTTACTATTTAAAAAATGTTATTATTGATAATACTTTTCTGTTTTTTAATTTCAGAGAGAACACCCAGTGGGGAGAGGAGCAGAGAGAGAGGGACAAGCGAACTCTGAGTTGAGCAGAGCCTGGGACAAGGCGCGGGGCTGGGGGCTGGAGGCTCAATCCCACCACTCTGAGGTCATGACCTGCGCTGAAATCAAGAGTCAGGCACTTAACCCACTGAGCCATCCAGGTGCCCCCATAGCTCTTTTCAAACAGAAAGAAAGCTTAAGGCTTTCTTTCCTAATAGATAGCAAAAGTATTTTAAGCAATTAATATAAATACCGGGGTGGACACCTGGGTGGCTCAGTTGGTTAAGCGCCTGCCTTCAACTCAGGTCATGATCCCAGGATCCTGGGATCTAGTCCCCCATCGGGCACCCTGCTCAGCGGGGAGCCTGCTTCTCCCTCTCCCTCTGCCTGCTGCTCCTGCTTGAGTTCTCTCTCTCTCTGTGTCAAATAAGTAAAATCTTTAAAAAATACATACATACATACATACATACATACATACATACCAGGGCATATGGCAGGCTCAGTCAGTAGAGGAGTCGACTCTTCATCTCAGGGTCATGAATTCGAGCCTCACATTAGGGGTAGAGATTACTTAAAAAATAATTAAAGGGGTGCCTGGGTGGCTCAGTCCATTAAGCATCTTACTCTTGCCAGAACTCAGATCTTGATCTCAGGGTCATGTGGAGCCTACTTAAAATTAAATAAATAATAAAATTTTTTAATTAAAAAAATAAAATAAATACCTTGTGAGTGCTGCTCTGACCATGTCCCAAACATTTTGAACATGTAGTTTTAACATTCTTTCTTTTTTTTTAAAGTTTACTTATTTTTAGTAATCTCTACACCCAACATGGGATGTGAACTTACGACCCTGATATCAAGAGTCCCATGCTCCTCCAACTGAGCCAGCCAGATACCCCCAACATTCATTTATTCTTTCTTTCTTTTTCTTTCTTTCTTTCTTTCTTTCGTTCTTTCTTTCTTTCTTTCTTTTTCTTTTCTTTTCAAGATTTATTTGTTTATTTATTTATTTATTTATTTATTTATTTGACAGAGAGAGAGACAGCCAGCGAGAGAGGGAACACAAGCAGGTGGAGTGGGAGAGGAAGAAGCAGGCTCCCAGCGGAGGAGCCTGATGCGGGGCTTGATCCCAGAACACCAGGATCACGCCCTGAGCCGAAGGCAGATGCTTAATGACTGAGCCCCCCTGGCGCGCCCCCCCAACATTATTTCTATAACATGTTGTATTCTAAGAACTTAATGGGTCAAGAAAAATAGGAATTTCTTGTTAAAATTCTAAATAGTTAAGGGTCACAGAGGGAGCTCTAATAGTGAATTCAACATTGAACTCTAAATTTTCTTTTCTTTTCTTTCTTTATTAAAGATTTTATTCTTAAGTAATCTCTACACCCCAACATGGGGCTTGAACTCACAATGCCAAGATCAAGAATCACACACTCTATCAATTGAGCCAGCCAGGCGCCCCCAATTTTCTTTTAAATTGGAAAATAATTTATGTGCATTATAGAAAATTTTGAAAAATGTTCAGTTACAGAAAAATAAGCACCTAATGGCCTATCACTAGAGAATAATAATTGCTGATAACCTTCTAGACTATTTCTTCTGTCTTTTCTGGATATGCGTTTTTACCTAGTTGTACTTATTCCCTAATTTCAGGGTTTATTTAACCCTTAGAGCTATAGCATTAGCATATTTACAGTTAAACCTTTATGTAATCATTTTGTGACTGCTTCTATTTTTAGACACTTAGGAGTTTTCTAATTTCTAGGCATTTAGGACTTTTCTAATTTTTTCGCAGTCATAAGGCTTTGAGGACTGCCCCTTCTGCATAAAGTTGCTACTCCATTTCTTTCTCCCTCTACAATGGCCACCCCAGGCCTCAGCCTCAAGCAGCCTGCTGTCCTTGGGCATTCACCCCTATTCACAGCTTTTTAAAACACCTGCTATTTCCCTGAGATGTTGGTGCTACCCAGGATGTCTTTGTGCCCCACCTCTAACCCTGACACACACACCCTCTCCCAGATGACCTCAGCTCTTCTTATATACTCATTCAAGCTTTACTGAATAAACATCACAGACATTACCATCTCCTACCAGATGATTAGCTTCCCCTGGTCCCCTGGTCCCTTCCACTCAGGGCTTGTCCCCTCCTGGTAATCTGTACTGGCTTTAGTGCTGACTTGTGATTATCAGTTCACTTGTCACCCCACCTCCATCATACCCCCAGCTTCCCTCATGTCCCTAGAACCCAGCAGGTCGAGAATGTACTATGGTCCCAGGAATGTCTTATGAACAAATGGATGACTGGATGGATGAACTATAGAAGTGAGCTTCGCTGAGTCAAAAGCTCACTTTTTTCCCCTAAAGTTTTTAGTATTTTCATGAAAAGCTTAAAAAAAACCAGCCCATGGGCGCCTGGGTGGCCCCATTGGTTAAACGTCGGCCTTCGGCTCAGGTCATGATCCTGGTATCTAGCCCCACATCCAGCTCAGCAGGGAGCCTGCTTCTCCTTCTCTTCCCCACTTGTGCTCTCTCTTGCTATCTCCATCTCTCTCTCAAATAAATAAATAAAATCTTTAAAAAAAAAAAAAACAGCCCATACATATTAACTGCTTCCACTCTCTACCCCTGCTCAATGTTCAAAATGAGATCCCACTGCTTCAGGGCACTCCCACCTACCTTCTCCCCACTCAGGGGGTACAGCTCAGTCTCCTCCTAGGGTCCACAGCTCTCCCTGTTGCATCTCTGCAGTCTTATCTGTGTGTCAGTCCAGGCAGGAGGCTGGGCCTGCCCTCCTCTTTCTGTCTCTTTCACTGGACTGTGTTGTGGGGCAAGGGCTGGTACAGATCGCTATTCACATCTGTTTTCATAGTACAGATATGCAATACTCACTGACATACCTACAGAAGAGAAGAATAGCTCACCTTTACTGAGTTCCAAGTAGGTGTCTGAGTCTGTGTAAACCAATTTCATGTTTTCTCACTGCATCCGCACATTAATACAGTGCAGTGGGAACTAAAACCATCTGCATTTTACAAACGCAGACACTGAGGTTCAGAGAAGTTAAGCCTGTGGTCACACAGCCAATAAGGGATATCTGGCTTTTTAACCTAAACTCTACCTCTAGGGCCCATTGTCTTAATTATGAACCACATTAAGAGATGTTGTGGAGGGGTGCCTGGCTGGCTCATTTGGTAGGGCATGCGACTCTTGATCTCAGGGCCATGAGTTCAAGCCCCAGGTTGGGTGTGGAGTCTACTTAAAAAAGAGACAGAGAGAGATGTTAGGGGAAAAAATCAAGAGTAGAGGGAGGTGGGGTGCCAGGGTGGCTCAGTTGATTAAGCAGTTAAGTGTCCAACTCTTGGTTTGGGCTCAGGTCATCATCTCAGGGTCATGGGATTGAGCCCTGAGTCCGGCTCCATACTTGATATGGAGTCTGCTGATATTCTCTCTCTCCCTTCACCCCCCCACCCTCTCCTGTGTGCACACGCTTTCTCACTCAAATAAATAAGTAAATAAATAAACAAACAAACAAATAAAATCTTCAAAAAAAAAAAGAGTAGGGGCTCCTGGGTGGCTCAGTTGGTTGAGCTTCCTACTCTTGGTCTCAACTCAGGTCATGATCTCAGGGTCATGGGATCAAGCCCCGCGTGGGCTCTGCACTCAGTGGGGGTCTGCTTGAGACTCTCTCCCTATGCCCACCCCCCCACGCTTGCACATGCATGCGTGCTCTCTCCCTCTCTCTCTCAAATAAATAAATCAATCTAAAAAAAAAAAGAGTAGAGGGAGGAGGATGGAGAGTAGCATCAGGAAAGGGAGCACTGTTGCCATGGTAACACCATCTGTCTCTTCCTGCAGTCCTGTCAGTTCTCCATTGGTGGCCAACTGTCCCCATGGCCCACATACACCAGTGGTCAGACCATTCTGCATAATCGAAAGCCCTGTTCATATGATTATCGGAAACGAGCAGGGTAAGCTGGGGTCAGCCCCGTGGTGGATGGGCTGGTACAGATCCAGCATTGAACCCAGAGATAGCATAGGGTTGTGTGCTGCCCCAGACTAATGATGCAAGAGCCCTGGGGGTGCCCATCACATCTCATCCCGCCACCCCCTGCAGTAGCTGGCAGAAGCAGCCCCTGGGAATTACTAAGCCAAGGTACCTGGAGCAGCTAGAGAACTACCTACGCAAGGAGCTCCTCCTGCTGGACCTGAGCACAGATTCTACCCAGGAGCTGAGGCTGCAGGTTAGAGCCACAGAATAACTATGGGGAGGGTGGGAGGACAGGTGGGAGGAAACCTTACTCACTAGGACTGAGCACTTCAGACTTCAGGAGAGACCAGCCTCTCCCAGCTCTTTGGGGTCCCCATTCCTGGTAAGGGAAACATGTTCTATGACAAAGTTAGTGAGCAGGCAAAGCTGCCAGTATAAAACCAAAACTCTACTGAGGTTTGAGTTTCCACACCTGAATCAGGTAGTAGACTGGATGCTGTCTCCAGTCCCTTCAGCTCTGTGATCTTCAGTCTAGAATGGGTTGTTGGACATCAATCAGTGGAGCAGTTGGGCAAGAAGGTGTCATACAGTGTTCACCAGCCTAGGGATGACAGATCCAAGCTTTAGGAACTCAGCCCAGACACATAGAAAAACCTAGATGCAGATTAGATTCTAGTACATATTAAGGAGGGAATCAGCAAGTTCGTGCTCAAACAGGGATGATGACAGGGAATCCCTCACTTCTGACTTAGTCACTGACAGAAGCATTTGATGAGCATCATCTGCATGCCAGGCCCTGAATGGGGCCTTGAATACCATCTCACAGGCTGAAGGTACCTCATCAAGGAAGCAGAACTTCAGAGAAGGCAGATCGCTATGAAGTGGTGGGGCTGGGATGTGAACTCAGGGCTAATTCCAGAGCCTGTGCTAATTCCAGTATGTAATGCTGCCTCCCAAAACTTCTGTGTCCAAATGGAACAGGAAAACACACCTCTATTTGGTTAGAATACAACGCTAGAGTGTTTGATCTCCTCCTGCCTCTACAGGTCTATAAGATGGCAAGAGGTGAGAGGCCAACTGAGGCACAGTGCTTGGAGAAGGTTGGATGCCTGGAGAGCCAGAGTGGGGCAGCCCTGATCCAGGTCATCTTTCAGGCTTCAGAGATAGTACCAGGAGAGACCTCCAGAGAACAGTTGAGAGGGACAGAGCTGCCCTCAGCTTCCTGGCACTAAGAGACCCAGGTGGTGCCCTGGGGCATTTATTTGAATATGGGTCACCTGGCAGTTTCATGCTACAGTACTTCTAAGCTCAAGAGAGTGGCAGGTATAGACCAGGAGGTGACAGATCCCCTTTTCTTGCCAGCCTTACAGAGAAATCTTTGAGTTCTTCATAGAGGACTTTAAAACGTACAAGCCATTGCTATCCTCCATCAAGAATGCATATGAGGTGATGCTGGGTAAGACTGCATGCAGCCTCTGTGCCCAGATCCAGTCTGGAAGGCATGGAGAGGATCCTACTCTGACCTTCTGGGGCTGTGCAGAAGTATTGGGGCAGCTACTAACTGGGCCTTGAGGTCACCAAGCCTTGCTCAGCTTTTTTGCTTACACTGTCCTGTGTGATAGAGCACCCGACTACCTCCTGTCCTTGGGAAGCATGGTAAGGGAGTATCTGTAGGAAAGAAAGCAACTTTACTATTGAGAGTGAAACCCAGGAGGGAGTGAGTACCTCTGGGAAGTGATGAGCCTCCCCAACCAGGCATGGGAGGTGCTGGTCATGGTACACCTGCAGGACTAAAGGCTATAGGGAGGGGCGCCTGGGTGGCTCAGTCGGTTAGGTGTCTGCCTTCCACTCAGGTCATAATCCCAGGGTCCTGGGACGGAGGCCTGCATCAGGCTCCCTGCTCAGCAAAGAGCCTGCTTCTCTCTCTCTCTGCTGCTCCCCCTGCTTGTGTACTCTCTCGTGCTCTCTCTCTCCCTCTCTGTCAAATAAATAAAAATGTTTGAAATTAAAAAATAAATAAATAAAGGGAGAAAGGGCATAGATGAAACCTCAGTCTTCAGCCAGACTCTGTCTCTGGTTTAAAATCAAATGCAGGAAGGCCTTAAGCAGGGGCCATGCTTTGAACAAGGCATGCATAGACTCCTGGAGTTTGCAAGGCACATAGCCACTCACTGTGACCTTAGGATCAGTGTCTCCTGGCTGTTCTCTATGGTCCCAAAGGGACTCTCCCACCTGTCCCTGCTTAGCCCACCAGAGGGAGAAGATTCGGGCTCTGGAGCCCCTGAAGGCCAAGCTCATCACTGTGAATGAGGACTGCAATGAGAGGATCCTGGCCATGAGGGCTGAGGAGAGATATGAAATCTCCATGCTGAAGAGAGAGAAGATGAATTTGCTAAAACTCATTGACAAAAAGAATGAGGAGAAGATCTCATTGCAGAGCGAGGTGAATGGGAGTAGTGTGGTGACCAACTCCCTGAATTCCTGCTACCCCCACCCAGGGGTGATCTGAGGCCTTGGGCACCAAGGTGACTCCCTAACTCTCTACCCTTCTGCCTGGAATGATATACTGAGCCACCACCCCCCCCAGAGGCCCTACCTCCACATTCTGCCCCTTCCTCCTCAGCTTAGCACTGGCTTCATGTGGCCCCAATTGCCAGCAGTCCTGCTTCTTGGCTGCCAAACTTTCTCCACAGGAGGACACATTGGCATTTCGCTGGATTCTCGGGAATGGCCTGTCTCCTTCTCCCTCCAACTTTCCTGTTTCCAGGCCCTGATGGGGCCACTCAGCACCCATCCCATCCCTTTTGATGGCTAGCTATAGCCCCTGACCCCATAGCCACCTTCCCAACAGGTATCCAAACTGAGAAAGAATTTGGCTGAGGAGTACCTGCGCTATCTCAGCGAGCGAGATGCCCGCAAGATCCTCATTGCAGACCTGAATGAGCTGCGGTACCAGAGGGAGGACATGTCACTAGCCCAGTCCCCAGGTAAGCCTGAGGTGGGTTTCTCTCCCCTGAGGTGCTAGAGAGGAGTCTCGCCACTCATCCCCACTCATTCAACTCTCTTAATGTCTGTTCATTCCATGCCCATTCACAAAGTGGGGATGTTTCTGCTGCCACCTGAATCTATGGATCTTTTGAGCTGGACTGAGAATCATAGACTCATTGTTTAAGTAGGAAGCAATTGTTGCCTGCTGAGACAGCCTAGACTCCCTGAGAGCAGGACAGACCTGGTACCCCATGTCCTGGGCTTCTCTATTTAAACCCAAAGTCCTAAGCTGTTAGTGCTGTGGGAAAGATGCAGGGCTTCCCAGTCAGGGAGAGAAGGACCTGTGACCAGGCCCCGAGGGACACTCTAAACCTGTCCTAGGCTACAGGCCCTAGAGCCAGGGTGATACAAGCTGGCGGGTGCTCTGGCAGGCATCTGGGGGGAGGACCCCGTGAAGTTAACACTGGCTCTGAAGATGACCCGGCAAGACCTGACCCGCACGCAGATGGAACTCAACACCATGAAGGCCAACTTTGGAGATGTGGTGCCCAGGAGGGACTTTGAAATGCAGGAGAAGACCAATAAGGATCTGCAGGAGCAGGTACAGGTACTGGTGGGCAGGGAGGGCAGGGCAGGGTCATGCAGGTAGGTAGCAAGGATCAATCACCTTATCCACAGCTGGACAGCCTGAGAAGTGACTACGAAGAGGTCTGCAAGGAGCACGAGATACTGCTGCAGTTGCATATGACCACACTGAAGGAACGGGACCGGTTTCATTCTGAGCTCCAGGAGATCCAGCGCACCTCTACACCGCGGCCTGACTGGAGCAAGTGCGAAGGTAATGATGGCCATCACGCTCCCAGGGACTGCTCAAGGATGTGGTTTGGACTCCAGCTCCCTCTCTCCACCTGCAGATGTGGTGGCTGGGGGCCCAGATCGCTGGCAAATGCTGGCTGAGGGCAAGAACAGCGACCAGCTGGTAGATGTGCTCCTGGAGGAGATTGGCGAGGGGCTGCTCCGGGAGAAAGACTTCTTTCCTGGTCTGGTAGGGGTCCCTGGGCTCGGAGGTTTGGGGACAGAGTCAGAATAGCCAGGCCTTGCTGCTAAGACTTGAGGTTCTGGGAGAACCATCTGGGGCTCTGCCTTGGCCCAGAGATGAACTGACGCTCTCCTTTCCAGGGCTATGGGGAAGCCATCCCTCCTTTCCTTAGATTTGATGGCATTGTGGAGAACAAGAAGCCAACCAAGAAGGATGTGGTAAACCTCCTCAAGGATGTCTGGAAGCAACGTCTCCTTGAGGAGCAGGTCAGATCTCGTGGGCCACTTTGGCTTGGTGTGGCCTCCAGAGTCTTCCAGGGGGTTCCATTGAGGTGTTAGGGAGAAGGGCCAACCCATCATGGGGCAGGCTTATCAAACAGTCATCTCCCACCCTGCAGAAAGAGAAATTCCCAGATTTCTTCTTCAGTTTCCTGGAGCATCGCTTTGGACCTGGTGAAGCCATGGCCTGGGCTTACACCATTTTTGAAAATATCAAGCTTTTCCGCTCTAATGAGGTCATGAGTCAGTTCTATGCAGTCTTGATGGGAAAGGTGAGGTTGGGCCTGGCCCTCCCTTTGTCCCCAGCATAGGCCAGCTCTATCCCTACCACTCCAGGAAGCAGCAAGTTAGTCAATGCTTCCTTCCCTGTAGAGGAGTGAGAGTGTATACATCAAGCAGAAGGAGACAGTGGCACAGTTGCTGAAGGAGATGACAAATGCTGACAGTCAGAACGAGGGGCTGATAACCATGGAGAACTTAAGGTGAGAGGCTGGTCCAGCCACCCCAACTCCTGTTCAACATTTCATATGGCCAGGCTCCCAGATGTGCAGGGTAAAGGGAAGCCTGGCAGGAAGGGCTCACAGCCTCAACACCTGTTGTTCTTTTTGAGCACTAGTGGGGCTGACAGAGGAGTATAGGAATATGGGTAAGCAGGCCTCAGCCAGGCCTCTTGGCCCTTTTGTTTCCCCACAGCACTGTCCTCAAGAGCACCTTCCCCTTCAAGAAGGAAGAGAAAATTCAGGAGTTGATGGAGGCAGGAGGCTGGCATCCCAACAGCAGCAGTGCAGACTTGCTTAACTACCGCTCTTTATTTATAGAGGTGGGTATGTATGTGTTGGACAGCGGTTGTCCAGGAACTTGCCCAGCTCTGCCCTAGCCTCTGCTAGACCCCAACCAATGTGATTCTCACCCTGCCTTGTGGGCCCTCCCAGGATGAAGAGGGCCAGAGTATGCCCTTTGTACAAAAGCTGTGGGAACAGTACATGGATGAAAAGGATGAATACTTAGAGGAGCTAAAACAGGAGCTGGGCCTGGAACTGTGAGTAACTCCTGAGGCCCTTAGGCCCACTTAGCCGTAGGCAAGTCCCTATCCCACAGGGTGGTGTCTCAAGGCCTTGGGTCTCCCTGTGCACTACGCTTGCTGCTGGGTACTATATACTGCTCAAGCTCAGCAGAGGGCACCTTGGGGTCTGGGGTGCAGAATGGAGGGGTCAAGGCCTGTCTCTCTTTCTTTGTGGGGTAGCGATGATGAGGTAACCCTACCCAAGGTACGTGAAGCCCTGATGAACATCGATCCCAGCCTGGACAAGCGGACCCTAAATGGCTACTTGAGCTGGGCCTTCCAGCTCCCCATGACAGAACTGCCTGAGGAGGGTGAAGAGAAGGAAGAAGGCATTGTGGTACAGCTCAAGATTGCCCTGCAGCGGCTTCAGATGACTGACATCAGGCGCATGGGGTCTCGAGAGCAGGAGCCTGCAAGCTAGGGCCACTATGGGCAGTCTTAGTGCTCCAGTGCTGCTAACCTCTGACCTTTAGTATAAAATTATTTGTCTGAACCTATTCTCCAGGTTATGCTGAGGAGTTGAGGGGAGGGAGGGAGGGGAATTGGTCCTGGCCTGGCTGGCCCCAGGATATACACCAAAACACAACACATTCTGTTTATGACACTTTATTGAGGCTGGGGAGGTGGGGAGGAGACCTGGAAAAATATGTGGGGCAGTCCCCCAGGTGGGGACAGGGCAGGTGTTGAGTCCTGGACACTACTGGGCGGGGAAGACAGAGTTGCCACTGAATGCACAAGGGATGAGCAGCTGCCGGTACTCCAGGGGCAGGTACCGCTCCACAAGCACGTGCAGGGAGACTTGGTCGTTGACCAGGCCCTGCCTGTAGCAGAGGAGGAGACAGAATCAGGGCCAGCACTACCACACCCAGCACCTTCCTGTTTCTGCCCACTTACCTTCGCATCAGCAGTTCCAGGTCCTCTGGCTTCACAGTCTTACGGCCAGCGTGAGCAGCAAATACCTCCAGGTCATCACAGAGATGCTGGAAATACTTGTCCAGGCTGCCAAAAGGGTTAGGGTAGCACAGACTGAACAGTCTATTGATGATCTGAGGGATTCCTCTCCCCACCCTGAGTGTCCAGGACTCACCACTTCTCCACCATCTCAAGAGCCTTCTTCTCCATGGGCATCTTAGCATAGAAGCTAAAGAGTTTCACATAGTGGCTCAATCCAGTCTTGTGGGGATCTTGACGGGGTCTGGGGCCAGGGGTTCGGGCCCTGGGAGGAAGCCTGGTTGGCAAAGGCTTCAGAGGCTCTGAAGATAAACTGGGGGCAGGAGTGGATAGTTAGCTAAAATGCGCCCAAAGAGGCCCCTAATAAAAAACAAGTCTTATTGGCTCCCGCGAAGACTAGGGCCCATCTGCTCCTTGGCTTATCTGGGCCAATAGCTCTAACTATCTGCTGGGGGTGGGCAGTGGGGACAGGGGGCCACACAGAGGCCTGGTCTTTCCCTGGGGCCCTGATCCTCCAATCTGGACCCAATGTCCCAGTCTAGACTCATTACACAAGCTAGTACTTCCTCAGGCCCTTGACCCTCAGGCCTCTGCATAGATATTCTTTCCCCTCAGCCTATTGCTACCTATCTGGTTCTGCTAATTGTCTTCCAAGAAGCCTTACTCTGACTAGGTAATTCCCCCCTACCCAGGTTCCTCTAAGAACCTGGAAGCATGGGGCGCCTGGGTGGCTCAGTCCTTAAGCGTCTGCCTTCGGCTCAGGGCGTGATCCCGGCGTTCTGGGATCGAGTCCCACATCAGGCTCCTCTGTTGGGAGCCTGCTTCTTCCTCTCCCACTCCCCCTGCTTGTGTTCCCTCTCTCACTGGCTGTCTCTCTCTGTCAAATTAATAAATAAAATCTTAAAAAAAAAAAAAAAGAACCTGGAAGCATGCACCAGGATGACACATGTACTCAGTGAGCCCCACCCAGTCCACCTCAGGGTGTTCTCTTGAATGATCATCTGCATACCAACAGGAAGATGGATAACCCTTTGGTGCTCAATGCCAAGCTCAGAAGCTTGTCCCCTTCCCAAGAGGTCCATGCAGAACAAGGTCATGGGATCTTACACTGCAGTGCGAGGCGGTAGGGCTGGCTCAAGAAACTGAGGTTGTCTGGCCTGAAGAAACTCAGTGGTGCTGGAGGCCAACTCTGGACTTGCTGTAGAGAAAGGGCAGGATTATAGGGGGCTTGGGCTTGACTATCTCACGCAACCATCAAAGCCCACAGCTTCCTTGTCCTATTCCTCAAGGGGCCCATCTAGCTTTGGTCAGCCAAGCAATGGGCCCCTCAGAGTCTCCCTGACCCAACATCACTTGTGCCCAGAAACACAACCCAGGGGTACAACTCCCCAGATAAGAGACTGAACACCACTGTCACCCATTCACTCCCTCATCCCCACACTGGGCCCCTTACCTGTCCTACCAGAGATGTCCTCATCTCCTGAAGATCCTTCTGGCTCCTTGGCCTCAACAGCTTCTGACATTTCTCTATGTCTCTTAGACTTTTCTGTCCTGACAGATCCTTGTGTTCCTGTTGTGTCCATCACTTCGCTCACACTCAAACTTTCCTCCATCCTTTCCTCTGCCTCCTCATCAACCCCATCCTGTAAGGGCTCCACTCCATCTTCTCCAGAGATAGTACTGCTGTTGTTTGGGAAGCTCACAGCATGGGCATCAACCTTCTTTGCCTTTCCTGCCAGAAGTTGAGCTGGTTTTCCAGGATCTGAATCAAGAGAGAGAATATAGGTTAGAGAAGCAGTAGGCCAAGGCTGTAGCTCTGAGAAGGATAAAGGTAGAGTAGTAAAACCCAGTCTAGCTCCCTGAGGAGAAATGTCCAGAGGCAGACCCACGGTACTTGTTTGGAGTATCCTGGTCCAAAACCGACTCTGCTCTGACATGTAAGAGGAACCAACAACCAGGGGACTCTGCAGGGCACACATACAGGCCTGAGGAGGGAAAAGCACCAGTGCCAATTTTCATCCAAGGCTTAGCTCTGGGCCACGTGCCCCATGTACTCACTATGGTTCTGCAGCCTAGGCCCACTGCTCTGTGTCCTGTGACTGATAGCCCTCTCAGCATCTTCAACCTCAGTGTGAGAGAGACAGGGCAGGGAGTGGTACCCACTGGGGGAACGGCCAACCAAGGGCTGGGAGAAGGGCTGAGTGTCCTCCAACACAGTATCCGTTGGCAGGGTGGCAACAGGGGTTCTGAGGCTGTCACCTGGAAATGAAAGGCCAGTTGACACTCTGTTTTCCAGGCCCACCTGCTGCTACCCAGTCACCAGGGCCTGGGCAGCGGGCCCCATGAGTCTGCCCCAAGTGGCCTTCAGAAAAAACTACCTAGTACTCTAAGTCCTACCCTCCTTCCACAGTTCTCTTTGCTTACCTTCCTGCTTCTTAGCCTGGCATTCCCACCCTCCACAGCTTGTCCCACCAAAACTGCTCACCTATGCCTCCACACTTCTCACTCTGCTAGGAATCCTCCTCTTACTCTCATGAACTTGACTTGTTTTCTGGAAACGGGCTGTCTGGGCAGTTCTGACTGGCCTGCTGATCCTGAAACCTAACCCTTATCTATCTCCCAAGAAGCTCCAACCCCCACACCACCTCTTTCCTACCCTCAGCCCTATAGCTTCTCAAGAATATGGGATCCTAGAAGATACTGGGACCAAGACCGGGGCCTCACTAAGACATGGACCAGCACCTTGGAGAAAGAAAGCAGAAACTCCTTATAGACCTACTGGCAAGCTTGCTCACTGTCCTTAACTTGACAGAGAGAGGAGTAATCCTGGACTCAGCAGCACCTCACGGGGGTGGGAAAGGGAAATCTCAACCTTACCTGGAGAAGCCAAGGCCAAAGAAGTGTCTCGCAGATCCTGTAAAAATGCACCCACATCTACAGCTCGGTGGGTAGGAGGTCTGCGAGCCAAACCAGGCCTCTGCACTGACTGTGGCTGGAGAGGCGTGGCAAAGGTCAAATTGAGGGAGCTGGTGGGAGGGAAGAGGCACAAAGGAAAGTCAGGTATCTGAGGCCCAATTTTCAGGGGAATTCCCCCATCTGCCCTGGGACTCTCATCTCTTAGAACAAAGCCATGATGCTCTAAAGCTAAAACTGGCAGGGACCAGTATGGCCAGATTCCATCCCAATCAATATCTCCCTCTCCAAGCCTTTCCACCAACCCCAGGACAGGCAACAGCACCTGGTGAGGGAGGAGGCACTGGCATTCCCACGAGGCTCTGCAAGAGAATTTAAAAAGAAACCATGGTAAGTTACCAGGCTCATGAGAGCCCTCTCTCAGGCCTCCTCAGCCTCTCTAGAGGACAGGAGAGGGTGGCCAAAGGTGTTGTCCAGGGTCTTACCTTGGGAGAGAGGCAGTCCCTGGTCCATTCCTTGCTGAAACACTGACAATCTCAGCCTCTGCTTCCGCCTGCCAGGAGCCAGAAGACCTAGAGCCAGGGTTGTGGAGGGCTCAAGCTCAGGAAGTTGCAGCTCCAGGCTACAAGGATGGAACTTATCTCAGACAGGCCAGAAGCCCAATACTGGCTTCTGGGGCCCTCAAGAGACTCCCTGATTAGAACTGCCCAACAGCCCAGTGCAAGGGAAGAATTCACTGTTCACCTGCCCCGACTGCTATCCCGTCTAGAGGACTGGACCACTTGCGGTGTCGGCACTGGCTTCACCACAGACTCTGGCCTCATGATGGAAGATTCTGGGGCTGCAGAGACAGACAGCAAGGAGAGGGTAGGGTTGGCAGGGCAGGCTGCCCTGAATGAGGGATACCAAGGGACTGGTGTCTAACCCTGATCAGCAAGTTAGCATTCACGCACCAGTTAGAAGGATGTTCTTCAGCAGAGTCCGGGGTGTCTGTTCCTCCACGTTCCCACTGGTGTGAACATGGGCCAATCTGCCAAAAGACTAGGTAAAAGCACCAAGCAATCAGTCTGTTCCTTTGTTTTGAGATTCCCTCAAGGTGGGCTCCAAACAGAGCTAGACCTCAGGGCCGCCTGAAGGCAGAAACAGCACTGTAGTGGTCAATGGGCTGGGCGCTTACCCTCACTCTATGGGAACGTCGTCTCACATTCATCTTTGTTGGGCTGCTCAGCCTCCTGGAGGAAGGTGGTTCAAGTAGAGCTTTCTGGGCACTGTGTAAAGACCAATAGCTCTAAGAATTAAGTAGGGAGAGGGAACTAGAGGATGCAGAGATATGCTTTCATCAGGGATCTTGGCCTGAAGCCCTTTGCCCTCAAGGCCGGGGACCCAGAAACCACTTGCCCCTCACACAGCCTCTGTTCCCAGCTCTCTATCAACAGCTCTGTGGGTGAAGGGGACCCTAAGGGATATGGGAAGAAAGAGGGACTATAATGATCCAGCCAGAGGGAGGGGCTGAGGAAGGGTTTACAGAACTGACTCTGTTAGAAGTAGAGGTCAGCCACACAGACAAGAGGAGCAATTAGAAGAGTATTCATTCCCGACATTAAAATAACAACTCAAGAAGGCTATTTAAATTATTTTGAAACCTTTTAAGTACTTGTCAGGGTTTCACAGCAACTTCTACATTGGTCACTCCAGCTCTCGTTTCTGTTCCAGTGCCTCTCAGATTCCCAAGGCACAGCTTCCAGCTCATCACCTATAGGTCTAAAACCTACAATGAATAGCTTCCCAGGGCCTATAAAAGAACTGCACTGCCCCAGTGGCAGATGCCAACTTCCACACCGTCTGCACCAAGAACTCACCACAGCCCTCATCCACTGACACTGCCACCAGGTCAGGCCAAATTCCCTGCTCCCTAGCAAAGCATCTTTCTAGTTCCTGCCTCCCGAATTCTGCCCAGGCTGTGCTCTCTAGTTCCTTTCCCATCTTCCAGCTGGGAGCTACAGGGAAAGGGGATTGAATGTGCAGGGAAAGTTGGGGACCACAGAAGAGGCAGTACAGGGCAGATGCCTGGTCACACTTTGGGCTGGTGTGGGGGAAGGTGTGGTCCAGAGAACAGGACAGAAGGTCAGATTCTGAGCGCCTACAGGCAGAAACTAAAGACGCGAGCAAAGTTGAGCTGTGTAGTAGCTTTATAGTCCTGAGACCTGGCAGCCTGGAGTCCGGGAGCACAAACAGCTGACCTGAACCCAGTAAAGGGTGGACCCAGTTCTCAGGACCCTGGGCCCTGCCGCTCTCCGAGACTCGGTCTCCCTCTCCAAACAGACTCAGCGCTGGATCCGGCTGAGGCCTGACCCGTAATCCGTATGGTTGCTCGCACTCTCGGACAACGCCTTCTCATACCCAACTCTAGCACTTCGGCGTCGCCGCGGGGTGCGCGTATCCGCAGTATCCAGCACGCGCCGCAATAGCGTGCGCGTCGTAGGCTCGCTGTCGCCGTCGTAGCTATCCGCCATCGCCTCAGCCATCCGCCTCCCAACCGCTGAGGTAGCCGAGGCCGCCGCCTTCCCGCCGCAGCATTTAAGCCAACTCTCGCGAGGCTGCCGCACGGCCTCACGGGAGTTGCAGTTCTAACCCTACCGCCCAGAGGCGCGTGGAATGTGTAGTGGTCGTTGCAAGCTCTGGATTTGGAGGCACTTTGACCTGGGAGTGCACCGGGGCAAATGTGTGCAACCAGTCGAAGACTTGGTTTCTTCATCTGTAAGTTGAGGATGATACCCATCTAATAAAGGACTTGTATTGATTCAATAATTTTTTTCAAGGTTTATTTAAGTAATCTCTACACCCAAGGTGGGGCTGGAACTCACCACCCCGAGATCAAGAGTCCTCTGCACTACAGAGAGCCAGCCAGGCGCCCCTCAATGAGATAATATTTAACGAAGGGTCTGACCTATTTTAAGCCCCATCTTCAATAAATAGCAGTTAGTATTAGAATGACTTATTCCTATCTCCCTCTGGAGTTGAGACCCTTGGGCCAGGAAAAAAATAATTTTATCCTATACATGACCTGGTCAGACTTGCACTTGTGAACATTACTCTGCCTTAGAAGAAACCAGTTTGTAGGCTCAAAGTCTAGTGTGCTGTTTGTGATCCAGCAGAAATGTTATGATCTCCAAACATGTGCAATTTTGACATGAATTTTGGCTCTCAAAAGTTCTGATAATGCTAGGGACTCTATTACCATATTTTCACCAAGACAGCCTCCCCACCTTTCTTAAATTTTCATGGAAACTTAATTAGAACTTGAGTTCTGAGTCTCCCATGGAGTTATCTTTTTGCTCCTAGATGAGGTGCCTATGTGTTTTACATAACTGATTAAATTTTATATTTGCTACTTGTTAAAAAAAAATACTGGGTGCATGAAGTGAGGGAGGGAGGGAGGGAGGAATGAGAGACTGGCAAGGACCAGATCATATAGTGTCTCACAGACTCTGGAAAGGAGTTTGGACATTATTCTAAATGCAATAGACCATTGGAGGTTCTTAAGCAGAGGAATCACATAAATATATATAAATATTGGTAGCCATGTGCACAACAGATTTTGTAGAAGAGGCAAGATTGGAAGCAGGGAGGCATGTGACAAGGTTCTAGCCTTTCTCCGGAGGTGACAAGATAGAGGGTGGGCAGGGCCATGGGGGTGGGGAGAAAGCTATGCATTCTAGATACGTTTTAAGTGTAAAGGATTAAGTGTAGATTAGAGGTGATTTTATGTACTGGAAAGTAGAATTTCTTAGAAGATTTTATTTATTTATTTGAGAGACAGAGAGCATGAGTGAGGTGAAGGGCAGAGGGAGAAGCAGACTCCTTACTGAACAGGGAGCCTGATGGGGGACTCTATCCAGGGATTCCGGGATTGTCACCTGAGCCAAAGGCAGACACTTAACCAACTGAGCCACCTAGGCACCCTGGAAGATAGAATTTCACTGAACATAATCTTCACTGTCTGTACATAAAGAAATGATAAAATTTGACTTCTCATTAATATTTTTTGAGTAAGGTAGGTTTTGAAACAGGTAGGAACAGAAATCTATCAGTAATAGTAGGACAATGAATATACAAAATAACAGATAACAATAATCTTTAGCTTAATTTTGTCTCTACTGCACACATTTTATAAACATTTAATCATATAACAAAGTGTATATTCATGTTTTTACTATTGTATATTCACCCAAATGAATGCACATCTTTCACCATGGACTGCATTTCTGAGTTTGAAGGGGTTCAAGCTGTGGACCTCAGCTGCATAGGCCAGGAAGAATGGGACTTTTTCCTGTTATGGGTCTGTGAAGCCCATGCCAATAATCATAGAGCACATTGATTGTAAATAGAAAATGCAATGGTGATGTTTGGATGTTGAGGCCAGACAAATAGTTCACTTCCTATTGTCCTGTAATTTTCTAAAACATTTTAAGATGGGTTCCTTTTATAATAAAGCACTTAAAAAAAAAGTAACAGTTAACTTAGGGTGTTATATTTTTTCTTTCACAAGCTTTTAAATTGCCAGGTCTTTTTTGTTTTTATGTCAAATAATTAGAAATAGTATATACTCGGCTTCAATTTCATACCCATGGTGTGTAATCAGGAGGGAAAAAATGAGAAGGGAGAGTCTGGAGAAAGGGTGAAGAAAGGCAAGAAGTGGGAGAAAGGGGGAACTCAGCAAAAGGAGGGCTAGCTTGCAGGTAAATCCCAGGAACAACTTCCTAGCCTTCCCCCTGGTTTTCCACAGCCTCTCTTGCCCTTTAGAACAAAAATTTTCTCCATAGAAGTTGGGGATTGGGGAGGTGTCTCGTTACAATACAAATTCTGTCCGTCCTCTGGTTCAACACTCTTCAACAGCTCCCAGTCGTTGGCAGAATTAAATCCCAAATCTTTTCACTTAGCCCAGTTCGGTATCTTTCAGTGCTTCAGCTACCCAGCCTGTCCTTTCCTAGGCTTTTTAAGGGCCTAGTCTAGTTCTTTCCTCAGGGCCAGCTACTCCCCGCCTCACTCAAGCTTTTCACCGTTTTTTCTTCCTTGGCCTCCGCTTCCCATTTTCTCCTGTCCTGTTCATTAGTTTGTAGCACTTATTTCTGTGATTAGACATCCACTCCGGTGCATTCACATCTATTATCTAAAAGTCGGACCCTCATCCCTTTGGGTAGTCAGTCTTGGTAGGTCAAGCTCCTTCAGCAAGGTTTCCAACTCACTGCACGGTACCCGCCACACAGTAGGCACCTACTGGTGACTGTGTTTAGGTGAGTAAATGAGTCAACTCAAGCGGCTGAATTAGGCGAGGCCTCAACGCAGAGAAAGGGGCTCCTGAGGTCTTTCTGGACACTGAAGCGCAGGTCCCGCACCCAGTCCCCGCGGGAATGCCACCGACTCACAGCCTCCAGGATTAGAGAAGCGCTTCCGGCCGACACACAACCTCACCCAAATCCTAGTCCCCTGTAATCTGACCTCTCCCTTAGGTGGCGCTCCAGGCCGCAGCCGCCGAGTTCAGCGCACGGCATTGCGGGAAGCGTAGTTTCCATAAGCAAACGCCCAAGGCGCTTGCGCACTACAGAGGCGCGCGCCTCCCGATCCTCCCCCTTAGGATTCCGGGTCCTTGTGAAGGGCGGTCCAGGCGACAGCGTTCCAACCGAATACGCCTCTATAGTCGGCCGGGGATAAGCCGGGTGGGGGTAAGAATCTGTTCTGCGTGGGCCGTCACGGTGCCCTGGAAAGCGGCCGGAATAATCATGCCCCCGCTCCGGAAGTGAGCAGCTTCTGGCGCGGTGCATTGTGGGGGGCGTAGTCCTCCTTCCCAGGCGGTCCTTCGCGGCGTCCCCGGGGCCGACTCCGGAGCGCAGGCGGGCGGCCGGGCGGGCGGCGCAGCGCGGGCCGGCGGGAAGCGTATTCTGGGCACGGGACGCCGGGTTTGGCCGGCCGCGGCGGGCGGCAGTAGTGGGAGGCCGCCTAAGGTCCCGCGCGGCGCCGCCCGTCGAGGGGCGGGCGGCGGCAGACCGACCGGGCCGTCGAAGGGCTCAGGAGGCCAGTGGGCCGGGCCGAGTCGGGCCGCGCGGCGCAGCCATGCCAGGCTTTACGTGCTGCGTGCCGGGCTGCTACAACAACTCGCACCGGGACAAGGCGCTGCACTTCTACACGTTTCCCAAGGACGCTGAACTGCGGCGCCTGTGGCTCAAGAACGTGTCCCGTGCTGGCGTCAGTGGGTGCTTCTCCACCTTCCAGCCCACCACGGGCCACCGTCTCTGCAGCGTCCACTTCCAGGGCGGCCGCAAGACCTACACGGTGCGCGTCCCCACCATCTTCCCGCTGCGCGGCGTCAACGAGCGCAAAGTAGCACGCAGACCCGCGGGGGCTGCAGCTGCCCGCCGCAGGCAGCAGCAGCAGCAGCAACAGCAGCAGCAGCAGCAGCAGCCGCAGCCGCCGCCGCCGCCGCCACAACAACAACAACAGCAGCAGCAGCAGCCGTCGCCGTCAGCCTCCACTGCCCAGGCCTCCCAGCTGCAGCCGAACCTGGTGTCTGCCTCTGCTGCTGTGCTTCTCACCCTTCAGGCCGCTGTAGACAGCAGCCAGGCTCCGGGGTCCGTGCCCCCAGCGCCCACCACTCCCACCGGCGAAGACGTGAAACCCATCGACCTGACCGTGCAAGTGGAGTTCGCCGCTGCAGAGGGCGCAGCCGCCGCAGCCGCCGCGTCGGAGCTAGAGGCTGCTACGGCAGGGCTGGAGGCCGCAGAGTGCCCTATGGGTCCCCAGTTGGTGGTGGTGGGGGAAGAGGGCTTCCCTGATACTGGCTCCGACCACTCATACTCCTTGTCGTCAGGCACCACGGAGGAGGAGCTCCTGCGCAAGCTTAACGAGCAGCGGGACATCCTGGCGCTGATGGAGGTGAAGATGAAGGAGATGAAAGGGAGCATCCGCCACCTGCGTCTCACCGAGGCCAAGCTACGAGAAGAACTCCGCGAGAAGGATCGGCTGCTGGCCATGGCTGTCATCCGAAAGAAGCACGGAATGTGAATGGCTCCCCCTTCGGCTTGCTGGACTCCTGGACCCCTCTCAGCCCATAGGGACCTTAGGCCGCTGCTGTTGAACTCCCCTATACTCCTGGGGCACTGGTTGACAGTACTGAAGCTTAGGGCAGCTGGACTCTATTGCTGGTGACCTGGCACCCTCTCTTGTTTTCTTCTGAAGCAAGGTCCTGAAGTCTGGGACCTCAGACTCTGCACAGGTGACACCAGCAATTATGACTTTGTCCCCCACTCCCCACCTCACCCCCAGTTTATGTTGCAGGTTCTGGTTAAGCAGAGGCTTCAGAACCACTGAACTTGAAAATTACCATTCAGGATGCAGGTTGGATGCCCAAGACTATAGGTTTGGGAAGACAACACCTTGAGGTTGGCCAGCATTGAGAGAACTCTTCTGTGTGTAGTGATAAGAGATCCAAGTAACATCAGTTCTCCTTTTCGTGCTTTTCCTTCCCAGGTGTAGCCTGTGATTCTGATGGGAACTGGCAGATCTGTGCCTCTGCCTATAAGGACCTCCCTCCCCAGGAGGCCATCTACAATGGGATCTAGGTGACCTGCTGATGAAGATCCAGCTTGCCAGGGACTTAGGTTTATCCTGTTATGTTTGCTACTGGTTACAAATTCTATTTTCTGTACAATTAGTCAGACTAAAGTTTTCACTGTGTTTGTTTGGCAAAACGAATTAAAGAGAAAGTAAGGTTTTAATTTGGGTTTCGCCATTTTATTCTTATAAAGACTCATTTCAGTATCCCTGAAAGGTGGGGAAGTAGACCTCCCAACAGGTCTTTACCTTAGGTCTCAAGGACCAGGCTGATTCTGAGAGTAGAAATGCTTCATTGACCATGTTTGTCCATAAAGGGACCCTGAGCACATGGACCGTGGCCTCATAAGGTTCTCACAGTTCTGGCCCAGCCCACTCCAAAGAGTTTGGAAACTGCACCAAATGGTCCCAGTTTGCCGTGGGTTAGGAGAAGGAGCAACTGAGAACTAAACCAAATTGTGACTGCTCACTTCTCTTGAGGGTTTTGAATTCCTCATGAATTTTCACCTGCGGTTGAATTTCACTCACCATTTTAGCCGTAGTACAGTGGCACACATGGGCTTGCAGTTACTTAGTGAAGATCACAGCTGGAACCAGCCATGCTTCCTGCACACATAAGAACTCTTGTATAGATAGATACCTTGGCCTTGGTACGTTTTCATTGTGAAGTACTTGGGATTTGTGACCCCTTGACTCATTCTCTTGGCTGTTTCTATTCTTTAGATAAGGTAGGGGTGAGGTGACATTTTTATGTATAGGTCCAAATAATTTAGTAGCCAGTGGGGAAAGGCAAGCCTTTAAAGCTAGCCCTATTTACTATGGGTGCTTGGGCACAAATGGACATTTCCTGGGCTCCAAAAAAAAATGAATCCCTTCTCTTACTTTAGAAAAAGCCATTTCCCTGGAGGCTTTCCCTGTATCTGTGAACTGAAATGATAAATGTTTCTCTAGTCTCTGATCTCCTCCTGGCCCCTTGGTACTGACTTGAGAAACAAACAAGTCTCTGGTGGGGAAAAGGGGTGGAGTATAGGTTGTATAGGTGCTTGGTTGGGGAAGGGATTGGATGTCTGCCTTCCCAGTGTTAGTTCTGGCTAATCATAAATAAGGTGATGGAAACACAGCATTGCCCTTCCAGGCCAGCTGGGAGTGAAGCCGTTTGTGGGCAGCTATTGAGCCACTCTCTCACATGTCCCCACTCTCCACTAGGAGTGAGGGCTTTCGCAGACTCAGTCTATGCTGTGTAGTGTATTCTAGCTCCTGTTTGTTGAAGGCACACTTTCTGCTTTGGCTCACTCGGACCTCTCAGCAGCACTCCCAGGACAGGCTCTGGCCAAGACTCTGGTGTCCGGGGGATGTTATGTGCATACAGTCTATCCAGGGGGTGTTTTAGCTTCTTGGGGGTGGGGGAATGACTGCTCAGAACAAGGGCGGTCCCAGATGCACCACAAACAGGACAATGCAGAGCTCTCACTGGCTAAGCAATAAGCATCTAGTCAGGCAAATTAGTGCAGACCTGGTCTTACCAGCCATCCCCAGCAAGTGAGTGAGTGTGTGTGTGTATAGGTGAAGGTGCAAAACTTATGGAAGAACAGGAGTACTGAGATCTCTGGCCAGGAGGGAAAGCTGAAGCTGCCAGGATAGTATTTTCCATACCTGTGGTCCGCCTGGGTTAGCTGCAGAGCACTTCCCCAACAGGCATGACTTAGACACAGGCTTTCAGATGTTTGCATTGCTCAGGAAACGATGGAAATGGGTGATGAAAGGGCAACGGGTGGGACACAGATCATTGACAATCTGGTCGCTTAAATCACGGGAAATTTTTGGGTGAGCCAGTTCTCTTTTCTCGTTAATAGAAATGAAACTCTTAGCTGCCCTGCCTGATACAAAAATAAAAACAAACAATAAAAAACTTATGAGAATGTTTTTGGAAACCCCAAATGTACAAGTGTAAGAGTAATCATGTCTCCAGCTGAGCCCCATTTGAGCATTTGAGTCTCCAGCCCAAAGGAAAGGCTCGACAGCTCGAAACCAGCTTTGGGCCGGGCAGGGCGCAGGAATGTTGGGACAGCAGACACTACGGGTTCCGCCCCGGCTGGCTTTAGAGCACCGCTCGGAAGAGATGAAGGGAGGGGTGGGGGGGTGGCTAGAGCACCAAAGGGGAGGAGAGTTCGGGAGCGGAAACAGCCCAGGGGCCCCGGGAGAGGCGGCTGGGCCTGCTTAGGGCCAGGCCGGACTCCCACGGAGGCGGGGACTGCTCCAAACCCCAGCGCAGCCTGGGCGGGGCTGGACCAGCTGGGACCTGGCGACAACTGAGCCCTGACCCTTGCCTGGCTCCAACCTCGGGTGTTCCAGAGGCTTCCGCTAGACCACAATTCTCAGGGGCTCGCCCTGGCAGCCTCCCTCCCCGGCTTAGCCTCACCTCCCGCGCAGCGGGCCGTGGCTGGTCCTCGGCGCGTAGCACACCGGGAACTGTAGTTTTCTCCTGGCACACCTATGCCAGAAAGGAACTCGGGGAGACTGCGTTTCCCAGAGTGCAGCGGGGTGGCGAGGGAAGGCAGGGGGGAAGGGACAGTCGGTCGCAGACCGCGCTGGGTTGCCGCCGCCGCCGCTGCCGCCATCGTGCCAGCCCCTCGGGTGAGTGTCGGGGCTAGTGCGCCGGGGCGGGGGCTGGGCCCCTGGAGCCGCGCTCTGGGCCCCTCGGAGCCTCCGCTGCCAGTCTCCGGGCGCCCCCCTCCCCCCCACCGGCGGCCCGAAGCCGCGCGGGGACGGGGCCATGTGTCGCGCGGCTCCGCCTCCCGCCGGTCCTCTGAGGCGGCGGCCGGGGGGAACACAGAAAGAGCCAGCCAGGCGCCTATCCGGCCGTATCGTGTCAATGGCGGGTGCACCGGACTGCGCGGCGGGCGGGCCTTTTTTTCTCTGGTCCAGACCACCCGGATGGGGCTCTCCGGGCCCCGCCCCGTCTGGCCTAGCCCGGCCTGCCCGAGTCCCACAAGCTCTGCAGGCAGGCTAAGGGACGACCCCAGCCCCACGTCCTGCCGCTCGCCAGCGAAGGATCCGGGGATGGGCAAGCGCCACCCGGCCCGCTCCGGAGTCAGCATTGGGTAAGGGCGCTTTCCTGTCGCAGCCCGGGATTAGGACTCTCACCCGGTTCCCGACCATAGCCAGGCTAGGATGTAGGTACTCTCCCCTGCTTGTCTGCCGGTTGGGAGTGCACAAAACCTAACTCCCACTCTGGAATTCATGCGTAGGTTCCTGCGTGGAGGGCAGGTCAGGGAATCTGGGGCGGGAGGGGGTTCCACATGGGACTTCACCCCCCGCCAGCCTGGGAGGATCTGGCCTGATGGCGATGAGCGGCTCTGGACTGGTAGGCTCAGACCCCGCCCTTCCATGGGGGACCAGGCCCCAGCTGTGGGTGGGTTGGCCGGCCTAGTTAGTGGAGGAGGGGAAGAAGGGAGACAAGGAGGTGAGGTTGGATGTGTGAGCCCCCAACACGTTATTAGACCTCCCGGCGCAGCCTCATCCTCACGTTTGCCCTTCTCAGAGCCATCCGCCCTCCTCCCACAGAGAACTCCAGGAGAACGGTGGTGATAAGGTGGGATTTAGTGGAGGGGAAAGTAGAATCCAGGTCTGAGGACCATGAATCCAGTGCCAAACTAGAGACTGGATTTGAAGCCACCTTGGTGGTGGGGCACATTTAGGCGGTGGGGCTCAGATTCAGACTCTCTGGGGCCCTTCTGAATCCTGGGTGGGAGAACTAGAGCTGAAAGCTGCAGAAAGTCAGACTTCCCTCACTTGCTTGCTCACTTCCCACTAGCTGGAGTAAGCTGTGTACAGGCAGGAGGCTGGTTGAGCCTTGGAAAATTGCTTTCAATGATGGCTCCAGCCACCCCTTTGAGTCCTGAGAGAAGAGGAATATCTACCCTTAGAGTAGTCTTCTGACTAGCTTTGTAAAGGCATTTCTGATTGACTGATGATGTATTAAGGGACCAGTCCAGAGAGAAACTTGGGGCTTGGGGAAGAAGCATCTTGTTGAGCCTTGATTTCCTCTGACCCAGTATAGCATCTGAGCCATATTTCTTGCAAGGATTAAAGAAACATCTAAGTCTCTGCAGGCCTGGCCTCAGCAGCAAGCAGGTCTCCTAGGAAAGTTGAGTTAGGCCCATTATGCAGAAAGCCACCACCCCTGGACTTTTTTTTTCCTTGAATATTTCCACAGGTGATGTTTTTCTGGTCACTGGGCTCTAGCCTTGGAAGTTTTCCTTTTCCTGCTCTGTCTGGTCATTCTCCCTGGTTAAGGAGGACAGGCAAAGATCTGTCCAGATCTCCTAACCAGCACATCGCTTCACTCTGAACTTAAACCTCCTTGTCCATATCCTGGCCCGTAAGCACATGGAAGTCAGGTTCATTCAGCAGGTTTAGAAGGGTCTGGTTTGCTAGTGGAGATGGGCAACAAGGAGGGACTGCCCACAGGACATACATAGGATAGCTGTGATAGAATCTCTTAGTGTTAGAAGCAGTTGTTTCAAGACCCTCTCTAGTTTGTCAGGGTTGGTTCTGTCTAGGACACAGGTTTCAGGCGAGCTAGGCTTGTATCTATGGATTAGTTTGCATTCCAAGGCCTTAGGTGACTGGATGACAATGGTTTCCTTCAAGGTCAAAAAGATAACTGTTCCTTCTTGCTACTCTTCCGTCACCACTGACAATGGCATCAGGAGTAGAAGGAATTCTGGTCTCTCCCTCTCATTCCAACCCTAGAAGTTTTCTATAACTTCTGTGTCTGGGCTTAGCTAGCATTGGTAGGCATGCTGAACCCCAGAAGTCCTTGACCTTTCTGGCACTTGCCAGGCCATCTGTATCTCGGAGATAAGAGGAGAATCCTGAGTTTCTTCAGAATCTGTCTGCACCTTCTATTCATGTAGGGCTGACTTGGAAGTGGAGTCTGGCATGGGGCAGTTGAAATGCGGCTGCATAACCATGGCAGGGTGTGAGGGTGCCTGGGTTCTCAGAAAGCTCAAAACTAGGTCCTTTAGTGACATGCAGTGTACTTCTCCTCTCCAAGCCACATCTCACTTTATTCTGCTGTCTTTGCAATTGGTGGGTTGGGGTGGCATGAATGGTTTAAGAATGACACAGAATTCTCAAATTTTAGAACTGGAAGGCACTTGTATATATATAAAAAAAAAATTCTAGGATTCCCTTACTGGGGCATTAGTATCTTGCTTGGATTTTTTTTTTTTTTTCTTTTCCTTTCTCACCAATGATTAGTATTAGTCAGCAACCATTCTTTGGCACTTTTTGTGTGTCAGGCTCTGGGCTGAGGCTGAAGGTAGAAGAATGAATCCTGCCCAGTCCTGGTGCTGGGGAAAGGAGTAACGTTGTTATTATGTATTTAGGGCTGAGTTGAAGGAACCTGCAGGGGCTTTGGCCCTGTGCAGAAGAGGGGGATCTGCAATGATTAGAGCACTGAAGAAGAAAGGTTGTTAGTGAGCCTTTTAAAATTTAAAAAAAAGAAAAAAGAAAGTTAAGCATGATTTCTGGTGGGCTGGGGTTGAGTTGAACCTCCTCATGGAGGTTTTTTGCTTTTTAGTTTAGTTTTTTTTTTTAATTTAATTTTTTTTTTTAAGATTTTATTTATTTATTTATTTATTTATTTATTTATTTGACAGAGTGAGAGAGAATAAGCAGAGGGAGCAGCTGAGGGATAGGGAGAAGCAGGCTCCCCGCTGAGCAGAGAGCCCCATGCAGGGCTCAACCTCAGAACCCTGGGATCATAACCTGAGCCGAAGACAGACGCTTAACTGACTGAGCCACGCAGGCGCCCCTGAAGGAATTTTTATATGTTAAAGTAGACTTACAGGATCCTGGGGGGCGGGCTAAGATTGCCTTTTGCCCTTAGCAAAATACTAATACCGAGTCCTTGTATGTTGCTGGTACCTACTATGTGCCAACTCCCTAAGCCCTGAGACTAGAGAGGGGCTTACCCCGGAGGAGGAGAACCTCCCTCCTGAGGCAGGTGCATTTGACGTGCCTGGGAACTCAGGGCTGCTTGCTTCAGTAAACTGGGAGATTATGGAATGATTATTTTTTAAAGCCTCGCATACTTCGTCAGAGCCACTGGGTCTCACCAGGGCAGAGACTGCTGCCCCCTGGAGTGATGTCTGTGTGTAGAGACATTGGTTCCACTGGCAGAGGTGGTTTCAGATGGAGGTGAATGCAAGTTCTCACTTGTCTCTATGGTGTAGTCCTGCTTTGACCAGCTGAGCATGCACTCAGGGCTTTCTATCCTGAAAGGCATGGAACTTGCTGATTTCAGAGGGCAAGAAAATACCTAGGCTCCATTCCTCACCATCTCATTTGTTACCTCTATGCTTTTTGTTACTCGGCATTGGCTCTCAGCTGTTCCAATCCAGGCCATTTTCGGAGACATTTTAATGCTGGCTATGCCACTGGCCTTGTGTCGTCTTGAATTCTTTCTTAACCTCTCGGAATTTGGGTTTTCTCGTCTAGAAAATGATGATAATCATACTAGCTTTCTGGCTGTGAGGCTCAAATGAGAGAACAAATGTAACTGTTTGGCTTACAGAGAAGACGTTCCATTCAGCAGCCTAGAGACTCCGTGTTCATTTATTCCTCTGTTCACCTCAGTCTCGGAGTGTCATGACAGCATTCTCCAGGCAAGGTTGTAGCAGACCAGGGGGTGGTCACTTAGGAGTTTCAGGCCCAAGTGGGGAGCCAAGTCCATATATACCTGATCAGCAATTTCATAGCTTGGGGTTCAGTTCATGGATGGGAGCTATCTAGCACAGGGGCGCCAGAGATCTCTGAGTGATGTGGGAAAGGGAGGCTACTCAGGGACTGAGTACAGAGCGGAAAGACCAGAATGCAGGTCTCAGGATTCAGTTTCTGAGCCAGCCAGGGCAGCCCAAAATCTCTGGATCCCTCCTCTAGGCAGAAGAGGAAGAAAAAGCCCTCAGGGTGCTGGGGGCACCTAGGCCTTGGGTCTGCCCCAGGAAAGGGTTCTGTCCCGGCCAGCCATTCAGGCACCAGACCTTGGCTGATTGCTGTCCAGACTTCAGGCAGGAGAGTGATGGACTAGGCAGTTACCAGCCCTATGTCGAGGCTGCTCCACGATATGGTGGTATCCTTGCAGGAGGCTGAGGTAACCACCTTTTTTTCTAGTTCTTGACCTGGGGCTTCACTTAGGACCTGACTGACTCCTTGAAGCTGAGTCTTGCTTTATACTCTCAGTTGATTATCCCCAACATCCCCACAATTAGTGAGGAGACAGGATCTGAGGGTCATACAGTGAGGGAGAGGAGGAGGAGGCTAGAGGCCAGACCTTGAGGGTGTGGTTGTGTGCCTGCTGTTGAGCCACAGCTTTCCCTCAGGTGACCAGAGTCTGGAAAATGAGAGAGGGGGTTGGGCCAAGCCCCACTTGCCCCACCCTCAGACAGACAGATGACTGATGACAAAGGGTTGTTTCCTGATGACCTGGACAGAAGGTGGAGGTGGAGGGGAAGTGGGTCACTTGGCCACTTAAATTCAGCAGGATTTGTCCAGAATTCACTCCTCCAGAGAAGAAGGGCTGGGCCAGGCACCATGGAAACAGGGCTGCCTAGGTCAGGGAGCCAGGTCATAAACAAATACCTTAAGTGTGACTATTTCATGCGGTGATAGGTGCTAAGAAAACAAAACAAGATGGTGAAATGAGTAGCTGGGCAGTTACTTTAGACTGAGTGGTCAGAGGTGTCTGTGAGGAGGTGACATTTGAGCTGACACATATGTGACAAGGAGCCAGGTACATGAAGATCCAGGGAGAATAGTGATCCAGGTAGAAGGATAAACAGTTGCAAATCCCTTGGGTGAGAACAGGCTCAGCATGTTCCAGAAACAGGGAAATTCCCTGACTGGCTGTAGAGAAGGGGGGAGAGGGGGTGGTAGGAGATGAGGTTGGACAGCCAGGAGGGCAGGTCACCCAGGGGCCTTGAAGGCAGGCTAAGTAGTTGAGACTTTGTCAGTGGAGAATAGGAAGGGAAGTCACTGGGAACATTTGAGGGCCATAGGGCGTGTGAGGGTAATGGCCATAGTTGATGCTGATTTCAAGGATCCCACTAGAAGCTCGGCATATCTGCTGGCATTCCCTGTAGACCCTGGTGATGGGTGCTCGAAGAAAGACAAGAATGGGTCTTTCTTTTTATCTGTCTGGAGTTTGTGGCATTTTCTTCCCCATCACTCTCCTGCCCCATCCCTGCCCCAGGCCTAGTTAGGCCAGGATCTTTCTCTGATTTGCTGAGGTGGTAGAACGGAGCTGTGACTTTGCGGGTTTGGGAAAACTGTGAGATCATCCCCCATGAAAACGCCTATTGTTTTTTGGTGTGGAAATCTGCCTGGTGCCTTTGTTTGGAGGCAGAAGCCCTGGTTCAGTCCTGTCTTGCCCTTCTCTGAGAAAGTCAAGGTTAGAGGTCAGGGCTTCAGCCTCACTTGTCCAGGAGTACTTCTCTCCACTGGTGTGGTCTGCTCATTTTTATCTCTGACCAGTTGTCTCTGGGGGGCTTGCCCCTGGAGTCCACTAAACCCTGTTTCATCCAGTTCCACTGTCCATTCGGCTCATGGCCTTGAGTGAGTTAGCTAACCTTTCTGAGCTTCACTTTGCTGAAGTGTAGTGTGGGAGTTGACTCACAGGGTATTAGGAGCAAATGCACATAAAGCTCTTAGCACATTACTATGTCTAATATGCATTAGTGAAAATAACATGTTATCAGCTGGGCACTGCTATTTAAGTTTTATCACTGGAAACACCAGAATTTGAGGTTAGAAATGAAATTTTTCTGTTGTCTAATGGGGTCTTCTGGGACAGAGGTTTTAACCTGGGGTCTATGGCTGAACCTCACGGAGTGTGAACAACTTGAAATTATTGACAAGGCTGGGGCATCTCTACCTCTGTGCAAATTTATTGGGAGAGGGCCACAGTTTTTGAGACATTCTTAGAGGGTCTTTGCACCCACAGAGACCTAAAGGTCAGCGAAGGCTGATGCTCAGTGGGCGAGAGGTCATCAAGGTCATTTCTGCTCCTCGGGGAGCCTGGCCTCAGTCAGCCTGCGGACTGTTGGGGTGAAGCAGGAGATGGCGTGGTCAGCGGCCCTCTTGGAAGAACTGTAGGAGAAGCCGTCATGAAGGTCAGTCCCCAATCTGATGTGAGGCTGCTTCTGAGCCTTGGCATTTTTCTTTTCAGACTGTTCTTTCTGCGGTATATGTACTAGAAGCAAGGTCAGGGCTTGCTGGCCATCCAGGGGAACATCCTCCCAGCCTGGCCCAGACCCCTCCCTGTGTTGCATGGGGATGGGGGGGACGCTTTGCTCCCTGCTTCTTTTTCTGGATGCAGGAATGCTGCCTCCCAGCCATGAATTGAAAGCTTGTGGGAAATTTGGAGTCAGAAACTCTTAAGTCCTGTAGTTTGCTGAGCCACACTCTGTGCTAGGGGATTGGGGTGGGGTGGGATGGAGTGGGTGTTGCCAGAACCACACTGGAACCCTCCTAGCCCAGAGCTGCAGTTTTTAGGCAGAGAAGTGGGCCCTGGCTGTGTTGATACAGTTTTGCACATGGTGCTGGGGTCAACATTTGAGTCGGGGAAGGAGGACCCAAATAGATGGAGTCTGAACAGTGAATTGAAGGAAGAGCAGGAACTGACCAGGCAGATGAGGGGAGGGAAGACATCCCAGCAGGGGAATTCATAGAGTGGGAGTGGGGTAAAAACCAGTGAGCAAGCTCAGAGAGTTCTGGTCTGTCTGTGTGTGGAGCTGGATGAAGTTAGGAGATAATGGTATGGAGATAGGGACAGGTGTGGATGGCCACCTGTGGAGCTTCAGGGTTTAATCCAAAAGTGAGGCTGTTGTCGGGGCGCCTGGGTGGCTCAGTCCTTAAGCGTCTGCCTTCGGCTCAGGGCGTGATCCCAGCGTTCTGGGACCGAGCCCCACATTAGGCTCCTCCGCTGGGAGCCTGCTTCTTCCTCTCCCACTCCCCCTGCTTGTGTTCCCTCTCTCGCTCGCTCTCTCTCTGTCAAATAAATAAATAAAATCTCTAAAAAAAAAAAAAATGAGGCTGTTGTAGAGAAGGGACATGACCAGTTTTGTTGTTTAGAGCCCAGGAACAAAGTTAACAGGAGGAAAGCACTGGCTTCGACCAGGAGACTCAGTATCAGCCCTGATGTACTAGATGGGCTTGGGGCAAGACAGATTGCTGAACCTGTTTTCCCACCTGTGAAGTGGGATGATGGTGGGATCTGACCACATGGCTGTCATGATTACTACATGGAAATAAACACAACAGGGTCAAGCAGGCCAACAAGGTTGGTATTGGCTTCAGGGATCCTACTTGAAAAAGGCCTCAACCCACATAGTTTTGAAGGTTCCTTCTCACTCTTTCTGGGAGCCCGGAGCATCTCATTCCTTAGGAAAGCTCACTTTGCCCTGCTCTGCCCCACTAGACCAGAGTGCCCTTCTGTCCCTTTATCCCTCTACCCTCTTCACTCCACTACTTCTGCCAAGTATTTTCGTATTGGCAAGTTATCACACCTTAAGAACAATATTGAAAAAGGAAAAAAACACTCCCACATTTCCTCTGCATCGCTGTCCTACCACATGGCACCAGTTTTCTTGTCTTTGGATCAGCTTTTATTTAGCCTTTTTTCCTGTCACCCTTCATCTCCAGCTTCCTGGTTTCCTGCCCTTATCTCTTTTCATGTGCCCAGACACTTGCTTATGCTTTTTCTTTCAACGGGCATACTCTTTCTTCAAGACCTTCCCTGAGGGCTGCCCCACCTTGCTGAGGACAGAGGGAGAGATGGCCCTCATCCATTCCTCCAGCATTCCCTTTGCCGCAGAGCTCTTGAAGGCTGAGTAAGACATCTTGGGGTAAGGAACTGTAGGGCTGGGCCACAGTGGGTGAGCCAAACATAGTGAATACTAGGGTGGAAGGGGCAGAGATTTGAGATGCAGCAGAGATGGGGGGTGGGTATAGCCACCTTGGAAATGTGACCAAGACAGCAGCTGAGACTAGCTGTTGATCCTATGCTTTTCCCACTTGTTGATTTCTTTCTTGGCAGAGTATAAACTGGGACACACCTTGTGTTCCTGTGTAGCAGGCGTGGCCGGGTCCAGGCTTTCTCTTCTGCTTGTTTTAGACTTTCCTGGACATTTCTTAGTCATCCCAGCACTGAGCTTCTATTTTTAGTGCCACCACCTCCTATGGGACCTAAAATAAAGCTAGCTCATCTTCCTGGCCCCTCATTGGCTGGAGTATTGGTCATAGGCTGGGAGATTGGCTGGACTGGGGATAAGCCACTGCCCCCCTACCCTATCCATCCCAGCTGGCTCCCCTGGCATTGGGTGAGGTCATAGGGACTGGAGCGGACTAGCAGGTTCCCTTAGTGAGGCTTACAACCACTGGCAACATCAGGGTTCCACCCCCTTACAGAGGAGGAAGCTGAGGCCCTTCTTGGAGCATTGACTTGCATCAGATTCCTCCATAGTTAATGTTGTCTGTCAGAGTCAAACCCAGCTCCTCACCACTTTGGTTCAGAGTCCTGTTATCAGGAGATGGGGAGGTAGTCAGACCCAACTACAGAACAACATACAAGTCTGTTGTCATGGGATCCTTCAGTGAGATGTAGGCTTCCTATGGGGTGGGGGGCTGACTAACAAAACCAGAGTGGCTCTCAACTGGGGCTCGAGTTTGCCATCTAGCACCCTCGGAGCTGTGATGTTTGTAGCTGTGAGGGGGTCTCCCTTCCCCCTCAGAGACCAGAGAGGGGGAGCCCCTTCCAACAGAGGCAGTGCTGGGATGGGGGGTATGAACAGGATGACATGTTTCCCCCTCACAGCTTCCATTTCCCCTCCCAACACCCCTCAGTATTACTCTCTGATCTTTTGAACTCATGTCTGCAGCTCTGAAGTGGGTAGGGGTAACCCTGTCAATGAAGTGAAGAGATTGATCTGTGCTCAAAGAAGTAAACTGCTCCCAAGACTAAAATGGAGGGTCCCTTGCTGTTTTATTGCAAGTGGGGCATTGGGGAACCATCTCCCCCCTCTCACTGGGTCTTCCTTCACCTGCCAGTACAGCCCTGGGGCACTGTTGATGGGACTGGGGACTGCAATAGAAGACACTCTACACACAGACATCTGTAGTTTCTGACCTGCAAAGTGGGAAGAATAGTAGTAACTGGCCTTGCAGGTTGTTGAGAGGATCAAATGAAAAGATGTGGGAGAGTGGTGTGGTTAGCTTCTCCTTAAAAGCCGCACCGCCTTTGGGTATTGAAGGGCTTGCTTTGACTTTCCTTTGTCTTGGCTTCACCCTCAGCTCACATCCTATGTGCTTCACATCCCTGGCACCCCTTTGTTTGATCATCCAGAGCTCCTCGAAGGAGGGACTGAGTCTGGTCCACCTCTGGGCTCCATGCACTGGTCTGTATTGGGAGGGGTCTCCTACCAGTTCCCGAGGGCCTCTCTATGTTGCCTGGGAATACAGACCTCAGCAAAGGACTTTCTGCTCAAGGAGGCCAGGAGGGTTGGGGGTCAGTGAAGAAACAGCAGCTGGCTCCCTCCTGCTCTCTTGGTACCAACACTTCCCTCTCTGTCTTGCTGATCTTGCAGGTCTCAGCGAGGCCGGGTGACTCTCCAGAATGGGAGACAAGCCAATTTGGGAGCAGATTGGATCCAGCTTCATTCAACATTACTACCAGTTATTTGATAACGACAGAACCCAGCTAGGCGCAATTTATGTAAGTCTTCGGCTCTAGGGCCTGAATGGGACTCCAGGGGATCAATTTGGATATTGAACTAGCCTGTTCAGTTCACGAATTCTAGCAGCCCTCCCTGGGTTTGGCTCCACCTTTCTATCTGAGTTTCTGTCCATGGGACAGGAGGCCTGAGGCCAGCCCAACTACCTGGTCTACACTTTGCCTTTTGTCATCCCGTAAGAGTAGGGATCCAGGTGTCCTTGGGAGGGTGTTTTGGGCTTGCCATTCCATGGTCCTGGGAGTGCCACCAGTTCCAGATTGGGCACCAGCAGGCAGGTGCTAGGGCTCATGGTGCTCTCTGGAGGTGGCAGCTATGAGCATCCTCAATGCAAATCTTTTCTTTTCTTTTCTTTTCTTTTCTTTTCTTTTCTTTTCTTTTCTTTTCTTTCTTTTCTTTCTTTCTTTCTTCCTTCTTTTTTTTAAGATTTTATTTATTTGAGAGAGACAGAGAGCATGAGTTGGGGGGAGGCATAAGGAGAGTGAGAAGCAGACTCCTCACTGAGCAGGGAACCCGCCTCGGGGCTCGATCCCAGAACCCCAAGATCGTGACCTGAGCTGAAGTCAGACACTCAACTGACTGAGCTACCCAGGTGCCCGAGGGAAACCCTTCTAGGCAAGCATTATTTGGTGCTATTTTAATGATGTTTGTATACACCAAGAACTACTTGTATCTGACTCTGCCCAAGACTCAGTCACAGAAATGTAATTGACCGGGCCATGCCTAGCAGGTCTGCTCAGAATGGAAGTGATAGAAGTCATCCAGCATAGCCTTAGAGCCTGACTGTGGGTAAAGCACTCTGTATCTCTCCAAAAAGTCAGGGTCAAGTCTGAAGAAAAGAAAGGGATCTTACCAGTGGAAAGCCAAATTCAGCACATGTATTATTTGATTGTCATCATAGATAGAGAATTTTAAAGACTTGAACTTACCTGACCCTGGGATCCTGACGTTTCTGCCTCATTGCTTCTCAAACTTAATTAAAGAGTCCTGACCCAGAGAAGAGAGTTAGCAAGGTCCTAAAAGAGTGCTTTATCTATGTCATTTCTCCCTCCCTCCCTCCCTCCCTCCCTCCCTTCCTTCCTTCCTCTCTTCCCCCCCTTCCTCCCTTCCTTTTTCTTTAAGACTTCATTTATTTATTTGACACAGAAAGAGAGTACAAACAGGGGGAGCAGCAGGCAGAGGGAGAGGGAGAAGCAGGTTCCCCGCTGAGGAGGGAGCTGAATGCGGGGCTCGATCCCAGGACTCTGAGATCGTGACCTGAACTGAAGGCAGACCTGAACCAACTGAGCCATCCAGTGTCATTTCATATAATCTTCAGCACTTTAAACGGGCACCTGGGTAGCTCAGTCATTGAAGTGTCTGTCTTCAGCTTGGGTCATGAGCTCAGTGTCCTGGGATTGAGCCCCGTATCGGGCTCCCTGCTCAGTGGGGAGTCTGCTTCTCCCTCTCCCTCTGCCCCCCCGACCCCACTTGTGCTCGAGCTCTCTCTTTCTCTTTAAAATAAATAAAATCTTTAAAAATATATATAAATAAATAAAGATCAGGAAACAGACTCATAAAAATAAGTAATTTGCCAAGTGTTATGGCTGGTAAGTAGCAGAGGCACTTTTGAGTTCTGCCCCTGAAAGCTATGGCAGGGGAAATCTGGAGGAGAGGGGAGGAAGCTAGTGGGTTGCATGTTGATGAAAGGGGGAGGGTCCCAGGCTAGGCCTTGGGAGGCCTTGTCAGCTTCCATCCTTCCCTGACCCTATGGATGTCCCTATGGGAATGGCCTTAGTAGAACTTGGCCTCAGCTCTAGAGATAGTGATGACTATAGGTTGTTTCCAACTTACTTCTCATGGGCTTTTCTAGGACTGGTGCTGACTGACCACATAGCAGAATGACTTTTGGCTGAGCCTTGGCCATGTATAGCCAGCCTCCGACTCAGGCATATCAGAGACCATCTAAGTTCTTGAATAAAAACTGTGAAACAAACTTACTAAATACGTTTGTATTTTGTCAGTGTTTCAGAGCCTGGGCTCTGGGAAGATAGAGTCTAATTAAAGAGATTGTTGATAGTGTGAAGTATGGAAGCTACCTTCAGTTTCCTTATTTACAGATAAGGAAACTTAGGCTTAGAGTCATTTTTCCCAGACGAGGCCCTGACCCCGTGTTTTCTGGTTTTCAGATTGATGCATCATGCCTTACGTGGGAAGGACAGCAGTTCCAGGGGAAAGCTGCCATTGTGGAGAAGTTGTCTGTAAGTAAGGGCCAGGGCCATGCTGTAAGCAGCTACTTCCCTGCCCTGCTGGCCGCAGCACAGCACACACTCTTTCTCTTTCAGAGCCTTCCGTTCCAGAAAATCCAGCATAGCATCACGGCACAGGACCATCAGCCCACGCCAGATAGCTGCATCATCAGCATGGTTGTGGGCCAGCTCAAGGTAATAGTACTGCTGCCTCTTAAGACTGGTGGTAGGGACGAGTGGGCAGGCAGAGGAGAACCCTGCACCCCAGCCTTCTCTGTGATGTGACCTGCTTATCAGGGGACTCCCAAAGCATCTAGAGCTGTATAATTCAATACAATAACCACTAGTCACATTTTTAAATTATATTTTAATTTTAATGGTGGTTTTTAAACTACATTAATTAAAATGAAATAAAGTTAAAAGGGAGTTTCTCAAGTGAACTAGCCATGTTTCAAGTGCTCATAGTCCTTGTGGCTGCCTGTTGAACAGTGCAGACATAGAAATTTTTTTTAAGATTCATTTATTTGAGAGAGAGTGAGTGCGAGTGGGGGAAGGGACAGAGGAAGGGAGAGAGAAAGAAAGAGAAAATCTTGAGTACACTCCCCACTGAGCACAGCCTGACACAGGGCTCCGTCTCACGACCCTTGAGATCATGGCCTGAGCAGAAATCATGAGTTGGACGCTTAACCAACTGAGCTACCCAGGTGCCCCCAGACATAGACTATTTCTGTTGTTATAGAATATTGGAGAGTATTGGTCTAGAGCCTTTTTGGAAAAGGGGCAAGAGGTATAGGAGCAGGATGGAGCTATGGTGCCAAGCTCTGGGCCTCTGCACTGCCCTGAGGTGTAGGTGGGCTTTCTGCAGGCAGCTGCCCCTAGACGGGCCAGCTGGCTGCTGAGTCCCAGTCACCTGCTGGAGTCCGTGCTGCCACTCCTTGAGCTGGCTGCTTGCTCCTCCACGTGCTGAGAAAAGCAGATTCCTGGAACTCCTGCTTCTCTTTGCTCTTTCCTTTCTTCTTCTCAAGACCTGTCTTCTTCAAAGCTTTCAGCTCCTCAGTCCCCCAAGAACTCTCCCAGGAACTTCTGCCTCTTGTGCTCCAGCAGACTGAAGCCAGATTCTTAGTTTCCAAAAAGCCTCTCCTTCTCAAAGCAGGACAAATTGGTTGCCTCTTGACCAGGTCCCAATCTCCTGGGCCTGTGTCACCATGGGGCTCTGAAGGCCTATATGCCTTCTCCCTGGGCTAGGTGGGACCTTCTGAGTCAAATACAAGGGCAGAGAGAAGGGGTCTCTAGGCCTCTGCCATGGATCCAGAGGGACCTGCCTTCTGGCCTGGACTTTCCTGTCATGTTTTCCTGCCTGCTCAACATGCCCTGCCCAGAGTTTGTGCTCAAATAGGCCCTTGGGAGTGAAGAGGTCTCTCCAGGGGGCTCAGTGCCCACTTTCCAGGGTAGGGTCAGTAATCATTGCCCATTCCTACCTGGCTTTAGGTTCATTCTGGTGTTTCTCTCCAACTCAGAATCCCCAAAAGACTGATTTGCCTTCTTGCTGATGATAACTCTCAGAAAACCCAGCAATGTCGGAGACCAAGCTGGTTAACTGGGCTCCTACCCTAACTAGGCTTTATCCGGTCTTCTGCAGTTTGGCTGAAGGTGTTTTGCCTTTCTTTTCTAATTACAAACGTTATATATGACATGATAGGAAACAGCACGTGGTGGCATTGCTTCATTTTTGCTCCACAGAATTGTGATTACAGTGTGAAGTCAGTTTTGAGCCTTTTCTCACCTACCTGGTCACAGTCAGTATTATCTGTAGTTTCCCCTAATTGGACTAACTGGCATAGTAATCAGATAGACACTAAGATTTAGTTTTTAGGTACTGTAAGTTATGTGGTGAGCACTGCAGAAGTCTTTCCAATTGATCACTGTGCCTAGAGACATGAGCTCAGAGCAGGTATGTTCTCTGCTCTGTTGCAGTAGCTAACTGGTGACTTCCTCTGCGGTTTAATTGCATGCAGCAGTGTGAGCTGCCAACTGTAGCCCCTATGTGCCCAGTACATTTTATCAATTCCCATTCACAAGTATCCCTCGGCTATACTGGAATTGAAGTCCAAGACAATAGGCTCTGATCCCAAAGTCAGCATTCTTTGTCCTGTTCCGCTACCACTGAACTACCTTCCTGTTCTTTGGCCCACTAACTGAATCATTTTCTTTCTCCTCACAGGCTGATGAAGACCCCATCATGGGGTTCCACCAGATGTTCCTATTAAAGAACATCAATGATGCTTGGGTTTGCACCAATGACATGTTCAGGCTTGCCCTGCACAACTTCGGCTGACCTCCTCCCAGCCAGGCACTCATGCTGTTTCCTCCTCCCTCCTCTTCCTGATACTATTCACACTCCTCCAGATGCTCCAAATATCATACACAAACGAGCAGGGCCGCGGTGGGAGCGGGCGCAGTGCGCTGCTGCTACCGAGGTATTGTGCATGATGTTTGGATGCTAGACTAGTTGCATCTGACAGGAGAAGTTTGTGTTGTACCAGCGCATGCCTTGGAAAGACTTAAGTAATGCAAAAGGTTGTCTTTTTTTTTTTTTTTTTTAATCTACTGACAAGTTGCTCTAGTAACCCAAAGAAGTGAAGGAGAAAGCAGCTGCCTCACCGCCCAGATATTGATTTGTTCGGATGTTTCAATGCCTCATGATACAATAAAACCACAAAATTTTCTTAACAGTTTAAATTGTTTTAATTAGTTTAATAGTTGGCTGGGCATCAGTAATCACCCTGCCCCATTGGCTCTCTCATGTCTCACCTTCCCACCTCTCCCCCAATGCAGCAATACCTGTTGCAAAGAGAAGACTGCTGAAGCAGCACTCCTAGCTAGCTTCTCTCAGAAGCCCTATAGGGCATAGCATTCCCCATCTCAGCCCCCCGGTCTTGGAAAACTGAGCTGCAGACAGAGCTCCTGTCCGGCCCGAAGCTTTCTTTGCACTGAAGCCTCTGCAGTCAGTTCCGATGACTCCTACATTGGGTAGGATCAGGGTTCTGGTAATAGAGATGATGATCTAGAATCACAGTGAAAGTGACTCATCAGATTCAGGTGCTCTGGACTGAGGCCTCAGCCAAACTACCCTGTATAAAATGAGCAAAGGTTTAAGGGAGAGGGTCCTGTTCCACCCCTGCAATGGTCAGGATCACATCCAGGGTGCCCCATAAATCCCAAGCCAAGCAGAGGGTAGCTCAGATTTTGTACCACCTGCTTTGGATATCGTTGCCCAGAGGTGAGTGCCCAGAACACCCAGCCTCCATTGCCCACAGAGCCAGGTCTAGTTGGGTTGGAGTACAGACTTTAGAGTTATGAAAGTAGGCAATCAGAGTCTGAGTTTGAGGGATTTGAGCTCTGGGATTTCTCACCCCTCAGACCTTTGCAAGGCATCACTAGGCCTCCTGCTTCCTCCCTCATCACACACACCTTCACATTGTCTTCAAGTCCCAGGAAATCTTAACTATTGGGGCATTTCTGCTTCTCAATTTGGGGGACAGAGTCCTTGCCCGTTGCAGAACTAGCCCTTTAGCCCTGAGATGTCTGTTGGTATAAGCCTGGTGGCAAGGTAGCAACCAGAAGCTAGAACCAAACCCAGGTCTTGGGCTGGTGTCCTGTTAGGGGGTTCAGGATTGGTGAGGGCACCATAGTTATGCCTGACCTGCACTCCCCCTTCCCTCCTGCACTATGGATGGAGACCAAGGACTTCCTTGGACCCCCACAAGTTGCCTGGCTAGTCTGAGCACAGGACTGGATGATGTACTGTTTTTAGAAGACCACAAATTCAGGAGATTTAAGTGGGACAGATTGAGGATCCTGTGTGTTTGGGGAGTGGGGGTTGGGAGAGAGGTAGATGCCTGCTGCCTCTTAAACCACCCTGTATAAAATCTGCAATACAGCTTCTTCCATGTACCTGTGCCTGAAATTTCTGCAATAAAGAGGTGTTTGTAAACTCTGGTTTCTTTCTTCCTGCCTGAGGGTGTCAGGCCTGGGTGGGCAGGGGTTGCTGGGGGACGTTAACAATCTGATTTTCGTGGTGTGACTATCTCCCCTTGGAACCCCTGAGACTTTGGGTTGTCCTGCCCCGTTTCCCTAAGGGGAAACCTAGGCCTGTACAAATTCAGCCTTTTCCCTAAGACTGTAACCTGGGCGGCTGAGTTGATCCAGTTCCAGGCCCATCATGAGTCCACGTTCTGGGAATGGACATAGACTGGACGGGATGTCCTGAGGCGAATAGCGGTTTGGGCAGTCCAATACGTGCACTTTTGCTCTGCCTCAGCCTTGAGGAACTCCCGTTGACCAAGGGGTCTGGGAGGGGCGAGGCTTCCGCCCCCAGCCCGGAACCTTTCTTCTCCACCCCGCGCAGGTTCCGGGAGCCGGCGCTCCGGAGGGCCGGAAGTGGAGGCGGTTGGTGGGGTTGGTGGGGTACAGGGACGCGGCGCGGGCGGCGGTTTGCTGGCTGCGGGTGGACCGAACCGAGTGACCGGTGTCCTGCTGTCTGGTCCCGGCAGGGCTGTGCGCGGCTGTACGGAGGCGCCCGCGGCTGGGCCCATGGCCTCCTCCTGCGCGAGCATCGACATCGAGGACGCCACGCAGCACCTGCGGGACATCCTCAAGCTGGACCGGCCCGCGGGGGGTGAGCCGGGACAGCGAGGGTGGGCCTTTCGCGAGCGGGCAGAAGGGCGGTGTGGGCCTGGGCCGCCCTCAGTGTCTGCAGGTCCCTCAGGACCCATACCGCATCTTCCTGGTTGGTGAGGGTTGGAGCAGTAAATTCCTGAGCGTGCCCCCCAAGGGTTCAGATCCCTTCTCATCCCGGGGCCGGGCCGTTCTGCCTCGTCCTTCAGCGTCTCTGGTGAAGGTGAGGTTCCTTCTCTGAGTCCGCAGGGGGCCCTTCGTGCCCTGGCCCCAAGGCCTGAAGTGTTCCTGGGACTAGCTCAGGTGCCCCATCCTTATGCCATATAGTTCAGAGGCCTGGTCTGTATGGGCTCTGTATGCCGAGTTCTGGGTCTTGACCTAAGCACTGTCCTGAAGAGCCACTGGTCACCCTCTGCAATTTGCCCTTCACTCTGGAATACAGACTCCAGGCCTGCTGTTCTAAAACTGGTTTTCAGGAGGCAGGTGACCAGCCCCAGTTCTGTGTCCTTTCTGGGATTAAAGCAAATCACAGACTGCACGGCCCTGATTGGATTAGGCTACAAACATCTGCAATCCTTAGTTTATTTCCATTCATTTAAACTTTACTTGGGCTTGCAGTGATACCTCAGAGCTGCTCCTGCCTCAAAGAGCCCCCAGGACACAGAGAACTAATGAGGTTATAATATAATGTTGTTGTCATTGAATAAAAGGAGTATTTTGGTACTGTGATGGAGACAGGGTACCTGAGGTCGGGGCTGGAGAGTGCCTGAGAACAGATCTGAGAGAGAAGACAACATTTAGGCTAGGTGTTAATAATATGAACAGGTGATTCGGTGTCAGGAATGGCATTCTGCAAAGAAGAAATAGCATGTGTGAAGGCATCAAAGTTTCCTGACAGGTTTAGGAACCTGTGAAAAGTTGTAGTTGTTGAAAGACTGGCTGGTGATGGTGGTGTGCGGTATGCAGTGGCCACAGCTGAGAATTGGTGTTTCTTCAAACCCTGTTCTGAAACTTGCTGGGAGGCCCAAACTAGCTGCATTTCGAAGCAGGCACTGGTGCCCACACTGGGTAGGTTTTACTATCACTTGCCACCTGAGGAAAATCCATCTGCTCCTTTAAACCACTGAGCACTTTGCCCCAGACCTGGAGTCTGTGCTCCCTTTACTTGGGAGTTCAGCTTGCATCCTCTCATGCTCATCAGTTCTGTGCAGGCTAGACTGCCCAAACGTTTGATAGAGTCTGGCATGGCCAATATTTTGTAGGTTGTTTGTCTGTCCTTATGGTAGCCTGAGCAGCTAACGTGGCTCTGATCCAGATGAAGTGGCCTGGAGGCTTTCCACTTAACTCCTTATATATTGATTGGTACTTAATTGCCCCATTTGCCAAATAGCTCTTGCTTGTCTCCTCTGGAGGCACTGGAGGACCATGTCAGATGCCAGACTGTTTTGTGACTAGAAACTTGCCATGTTTTTCCAAGTGGAGCCCTAGTCTCCTTGTCATCTGGGAGTTTTAGGGTGGTGTCTGAGCCTATGAGGGTGCTTGAAATAGCCAATGGCAAACAACTGAAATGCATCCTTTCCTGACTACACACACGCTATCCTAGACTTTCTCTCCACTTTGTCCAACTCCGTCATTTCCATTCCTTTTGAGATTACCTGCCCAAGGTGGCTTCTTTTGAGCCATTTCTTTGAGGGGCAGGTTTCTTTCTTTCTTACTCCCACGTCTTTTTTTTTTCTTTTTTAAGATTTTATTTATTTATTTGAGAGAGAGAGACAGCCAGCGAGAGAGAGAACACAAGCAGGGGGAGTGGGAGAGGAAGAAGCAGGCTCTTAGTGGAGGAGCCTGATGTGGGGCTCGAACCCAGAACGCTGGGATCACGCCCTGAGCTGAAGGCAGATGCTTAACCACTGCGCTACCCAGGTGCCCCTCTTACTCCCACATCTTATCAGTGTCCTTTCATGCCTTAGGAGCCCATCTTCCCTTCTGTACCATCTGCCACTATCTATCTTGGTCTAAGACCTGGTATCTCTTACCTGGATTCTTAACTATCCTACATGCTGCCTTAGAGCAGTCATTCTTCTGGCCATAGCAGACTATGTCACCTTCCTGTTTAAAACTCTGTGTGGCTCTCAATGCCACAGGGAGAATTTAAGCACCCAGACTTCATGTCTGAGACCTCTGTGGCTTGTCTTTCCTTCATCTTTCCTGTATTTGTGTGTTCCAGCCACACTGGTTCTGATGGACCTCCTTTATGAAGTCTGTCCTGACCCTTCCCATGCCTTCCCTCAAGTACAGAGTTTCTCTGTGCTAACCGGGGCCTAAATATTAATTGGCTTCACAGGGTTCTTGATGGCTTTACTCCTCCCTCAGGTAGAGGAGCCACATGCAAGTCTTTGGTCCTGGAGGACATTGTGTTAACCATCAGTGTTTATGGAACAAAAGATGAACCAAGGGTCCTCCTCCCCACCGACATGGCTCCCTCAGTGAATGTTCCCAGGGCACCTCATGGTTCTTTTTTTTTTTAAAGATTTTATTTATTTATGTGACAGAGAGACAGCCAGCGAGAGAGGGAACACAGGAGGGGAGTGGGAGAGGAAGAAGCAGGCTCCCAGCAGAGGAGCCCGATGTGGGACTCAATCCCGGAACGCCGGATCACGCCCTGAGCCGAAGGCAGACGCTTAATCACTGCGCTACCCAGGCGCCCCACCTCATGGTTCTTAAATGAAGTTCCGCAGGAGGAGAGGCCAGGTGGAACAACCTCATCAGAGTGGAACTTTCTGTCCCCAGGTCCCAGTGGAGAGAGCCAGCGGCCATCTAATGCCTACAATGGGGATCTCAACGGGCTTCTTGTCCCAGACCCCCTCTGCTCAGGTGATGGTACTTCAACAAACAAGCCTGGTCTCCGGGCCATGCCACCTATTAACCTTCAGGAAAAGCAGGTCATGTGAGTCTATGGGAAATGGCAATGGTGGTGTTGGGGCCTTTGGGGTGGTGCACTTAACTACATAATATTTGTACTAGGATGAGGGGCAAGGACAAGCTCAAGAGCTTGGGCTGAATCTGAAGTTTGGGCTTCCATTTTAGCATGGAAATAGACCCATTACTAAGGAGGGAGGTGAGCAAAGGGAGCTGTGGGTTTGGGGACCAGTGAACCAGACAGAGTTGAGCATCTGGGATTTGACACCTTCTCCGGAGTGGTTGTATTCTCTCCCCCTCCCAACTCTACCCATTGAGACTTTGCTGGAACAGGAGTCAAGCTTGTGCACCCCTCCCCCTAGCTGTCTCACAGGAGATGACAGCTCTACGTGCATTGGGATTTTGGCCAAGGAGGTGGAGATTGTGGCCAGCAGTGACTCTAGCATCTCAAGCAAAGCCCGGGGCAGCAACAAGGTGGGCACCACAACGTTGTGGCATGTATGGTGGATGCGGGCACATTCAGCCTCTCCCTCCCCTTTCCCATGCTGCCAGTTACTGTGAGGATCACCTTGACAGGTAGTGTGCCTCAGTCTCAGGAAGCCAAAGTTAGCTGCCAAATCTCTGTGGGAATCTGGCCCCAAGAGTTGTGAATAGGTGGCTGGGCTCACACATGTGGCCTCTCCTATCCCCAGGGATGCTGGGGAGCAACTGGGCCCTGGCAAATCTACCCTAGCCCTCAGCCTCTACGATCTTCTTCACCCTTTGTTCTCAGGTGAAGATCCAGCCTGTGGCCAAGTATGACTGGGAACAGAAATACTACTATGGCAACCTGATTGCTGTGTCCAACTCCTTCTTGGCCTATGCCATTCGGGGTGAGTAGGGGCAGGAGAGAGGAGGGAGGTGTTCTGCTAGAAGCCCCAGAGATGCAGATCCAGTGTCAGGCCACTCAGCCCACTCAACCATTAGGGTACAATAGAAGGCTTGTCTGTACTGCCCCCACCTCTGACAGGCCTTGAGGAGCCGAGGGGGAAAACTGGGCTTGAGACTGGTAGTGGCAATGAGGCAGGCAAGGGCAGGGCTTCTCTGCTGCTGCCTGGGCCTGGATACTTCCTCAGGGCCTACCGCTCTTCTCATTTCAGCTGCCAACAATGGCTCGGCGATGGTACGGGTGATCAGTGTCAGCACTTCAGAGCGGACCCTGCTGAAGGGCTTCACAGGCAGTGTGGCTGATCTGGCCTTTGCACACCTCAATTCCTCACAGCTGGCCTGCCTGGATGAGGCAGGCAACCTGTTTGTGTGGCGCTTGGCACTGGTTAATGGCAAAATTCAGTATCCTTTCCCTGGGGTGGGATGGGAGACTGAAGAAAGGTGGGTGGGGCAGGGGCTGCCAGACAAACCTCATCATCCACCTGTTTAGCCCTTAACACCGTGCTCAGAGAAGAGATCTTGGTCCACATCCAGCAGCCAGAGGGCACACCACTGAACCACTTCCGCAGGATCATCTGGTGCCCCTTCATCCCGGAGGAGAGTGAGGACTGCTGTGAGGAGGGCAGCCCCACGGTGGCTCTGTTGCATGAGGACCGGGTGAGGGAACCAGGCATGGGAGGAGAGAAGGGGTCAGAGCAGCCATGGTGTGGGCAGGGGCTGAACACTCACCTTGTACCCTCCAGGCTGAGGTGTGGGATCTGGACATGCTCCGCTCCAACCACAGCACCTGGCCTGTGCGTGTCAGCCAAATCAAGCAAGGCTTCATCGTCGTAAAAGGCCACAGCACTGTAAGCCTGCAACTGATTGCCTCCCTGCCCTCCTTCCTTTGCTTATGCCCCTCATCTCTTCCCCAAACCCATAGCTGCACAGGCAGCTTTACTGGCACTCTGCCCATGGGAACTCTGAACACAAAGGGACCCTTACCTATAGAGTGCACACCTAACCTGCTGCGCCCTGGGGGTCTGGTCTTGTGTACAGCCCCCATTTAGTGAGGCTTTCGTACAGATGTACACATCCTCCGTGGGGCAGCTCAGCTCGCTACCATCCTCACCTGAGAAGGGCTTGCTCCCACCACTAGTCAGGTGGCAAAGCAAGGCTGTTTGGGTTCTTCCCAGTGCCTGAGTGAAGGGGCCCTCTCACCTGATGGGACTGTCCTGGCTACTGCAAGCCATGATGGCTTTGTCAAGTTCTGGCAGATCTACATTGAGGGGCAGGACGAGCCAAGGTAAGGCAGGGCCTGAGGAACCAAGAACCGCCCCCCAAGGGTGAGGACAAGATCATTCACTCGGGTCCCTCATCTGCCTTCTTGCAGGTGTCTGCATGAATGGAAGCCTCATGATGGGCGGTCCCTTTCCTGCCTCCTGTTCTGTGACAACCACAAGAAACAGGACCCTGAGTGAGTGAGTGGGCAGGCAGGCGGGTGGTGGGCTGGACCTTGGTTCTCCGGTAGGGGGGCCCAGCCCACTATTGGATGCCTTGCTGCTTTGCAGAGTCCCTTTCTGGAGGTTCCTTATCACTGGTGCTGACCAGAATCGGGAGCTAAAGATGTGGTGCACAGTGTCCTGGACCTGCCTGCAGACCATTCGGTAAGCAGAGGCTGGGCAGGGGCAGCAGAGTAACAGATGTGGGTTCTTTCCACTCTCTGTCTCATTAATCCTGCCTTCCCCCCCCCCCCACAGCTTCTCCCCAGATATCTTCAGCTCAGTGAGTGTGCCCCCCAGCCTCAAGGTTTGTCTGGACCTCTCAGCAGAATACCTTATTCTCAGCGATGTGCAACGGAAGGTAGGCTGTAGTGGGGCACCCTGGGCAGAGCTGGTATTGTCAGGGAAGCAGGGGTGTTGGGCACATCCCCAGCACTCGCAGCCTCTGAGCCAGGTGTGAGTGCATCGTGTGTGCAGGTCCTCTACGTGATGGAGCTGCTGCAGAACCAGGAGGAGGGCCGTGCCTGCTTCAGCTCCATCTCGGAGTTCCTGCTCACCCATCCTGTGCTGAGCTTCGGGATCCAGGTTGTGAGTCGCTGCCGACTGCGGCACACTGAGGTGCTGCCTGCCGAGGAGGAGAATGACAGCCTAGGGGCTGGTGAGCTGCTCAGGGTCGGGGAACATGTGTGTCTGTAGGGAAGTGCGGAGGCACAGAGGGCCAGGGCTGAGTGGCCCTCACTGTCTCTGTAGATGGGACCCATGGAGCTGGTGCCATGGAGTCTGCAGCTGGGGTGCTCATCAAACTCTTCTGTGTGCATACTAAGTGAGTATGTTGGGGAGTCTGACCTGTGCCCTCTCTGTGCCGCCCACCCACCCTACTGATGCTGGCCTCTTTGAGCTCTCTCCTATTCTCACCCTTCTCTGCCTATAGGGCATTGCAGGACGTGCAGATCCGTTTCCAGCCGCAGCTGAACCCTGATGTGGTGGCCCCGCTCCCCACCCACACTACCCACGAGGACTTCAGTGAGTGAGGTGTAAGAGGGAGGCAGGTGAGACTGACCAGAGTCTGAGATCTGACTCAAGTGTCAGCTTTCCCCATAGCATTTGGAGAGACTCGGCCTGAACTGGGCTCTGAGGGCCTGGGGTCATCTACCCAAGGCTCCCAGCCTGACCCCCGACGCATAGTGGAGCTGCCTGCACCCGCTGACTTCCTCAGTCTGAGCAATGAGACCAAGCCCAAGCTCATGACCCCTGACGCCTTCATGACACCTAGCACCTCCCTGCAGCAGGTGTGCTGGGGGCAGGGTGTGGGGCTACGGGCAGGGGGCCCCAGGAATGCCCCACCTGCAGGCCACAACCTTGATCTCCTGCATCTCTGCAGATTGCTGCGTCCCCCAGCAGCAGCAGCAGCTCCAGCTCCAGCTCCAGCTCCTCATCTCTCACAGCTGTGTCTGCTATGAGCAGTACCTCAGCCGTGGACCCCTCCTTGCCCAGGTGAAGCGAGGATTGGAGTTGGGGGATTGTAGGGGCTGGTGCCAGGTGATGCCAAGCTCTGGCTGCTACACCTCAGCCTTCCTGCCCTCAGGCCACCTGAGGAGCTGACCTTGAGCCCCAAGCTGCAGCTGGATGGCAGTCTGACAATGAGCAGCAGTAGCAGCCTGCAAGCAAGCCCACGCAGCCTCTTGCCCAGTCTGCTCCCAGGTCCAGCTGACAAACTGACTCCCAAAGCACCTGGGCAGGTATGTGTGTGGGTGTGTATGAAGTGCAAGGTGGCAGGTATGTGGTAGTGGGAAGCTTGGTGGCAGTTTTCTCCCACAGCACCTGAGGTCTTTCCCTGAGGTCATCCCAGCCTCCCCTGTTCTCTGGAGGGCAGCTTCTCAGCCTGTATCCATCCCCACGTCCTCTCCTCCTGGGCTGTGGAATTTTTGACCTACATCCCCCTTCACTGTCCCATCGCTACAGCCATCAGGCCTCATCTCTTGTGCTCCCCCTTCCTCACGTCCCACCACCTAAGTCCCATCTTTGTTCCACCTCAGGTGCCTACTGCTGCCTCTGCGCTGTCACTGGAGCTGCAGGAAGTGGAGCCCCTGGGGCTACCCCAGGCTTCTCCTAGCCGCACCCGCTCCCCTGATGTTATCTCCTCAGCTTCCACTGCCCTGTCCCAGGACATCCCTGAGATCGCATCTGAGGCCCTGTCCCGTGGTTTTGTCTCCTCTGCTCCTGAGGGTCTTGAGCCAGACAGTATGGCCTCGGCTGCCTCAGCACTACACCTGCTGTCCCCACGGCCCCGGCCAGGGCCCGAGCTTGGCTCCCAGCTTGGCCTGGATGGAGGCCCTGGGGATGGGGATCGGCATAGTACCCCTTCCCTTTTGGAGGCAGCACTGACCCAGGAGGCCACAGCCCCTGACAGTCAGGTCTGGCCCACGGCACCAGACATTACTCGTGAGACCTGCAGCAGCCTGGCAGAGAGGTGAGGAACCTGGGAGGGGAACATGGGCCGGTGGGAGGGGTCTCAGATAGAGTCATCTGCTGTTGAATTGGCCTGTTCCTTCAGTCCCAGGAATGGCCTCCAGGAGAAGCACAAGAGCCTGGCCTTCCACCGACCACCTTATCACCTGCTGCAGCAACACGACAGCCAGGACGCCAGTGCTGAGCAAAGGTAGGTGCCACCCTACACTTCCTCTCATGAGGGAGGGCCAGCAAGTGGGTTGGTGCTTATTTTTCTCCCTCCCCTTCCTACAGTGACCATGATGATGAGGTGGCTAGCCTTGCCTCTGCTGCAGGAGGCTTTGGCACCAAAGTTCCGACTCCACGGCTACCAGCCAAGGACTGGAAGACCAAGAGTTCTCCTCGAGCCTCACCCAAGCTTAAGAGAAAGGGCAAGAAAGATGACGGGTAGGGGGTGGTAGGGTCCTATGGCCAGGGAGAGGGGGTGGTCCTCTGGCTTCCCTGCCTGACGTGGCCTGAGCTGCTTCTTGTCCATGGCAGGGATTCGGCTGTGGGGTCCCGGCTCATGGAGCACCAGGTGAGTGTCGTAACAACCTTTCTATTTCTGGGACTCCTCCCTGCGAGGATGGGGAAGAGCTCTGGGCCGGTTCCTGGTCTGGTGTGTGGGAATGTATGTGGCAGGCATCACCTGACTGTCAGTGCTCTTGGCAGGTGGCAGAACCTCCTGAGGACTGGCCAGCACTAATTTGGCAACAGCAGAGAGAGCTGGCAGAGCTGCGGCACAGCCAGGAAGAATTGCTGCAGCGTCTTTGCACCCAACTTGAAGGCCTGCAAAGCACTGTCACGGGCCACGTAGAACGCGCCCTGGAGTCACGGCATGAGCAGGAGCGTATCCTTATGGGTCATGGTGCAACATGGCATAGGGGTAGGGACAGCAGCAGCGTTCTTGGCCCAGGAAGGGATGTGGGACCTGCCCCAGGCCTATTCCTTAGCTCCAGTGCAGAGCGGCGGCTGGAGCGGGCACTGGCTGAGGGGCAGCAGCGGGGTGGGCAGCTGCAAGAGCAGCTGACACAGCAGCTGTCCCAGGCACTGTCTTCGGCTGTAGCGGGGCGGCTGGAGCGCAGCATACGGGATGAGATCAAGAAGACGGTGCCTCCATGTGAGTTTGGCATGGAGACTTCTGGGTGGGCCAGGTGGGAGTGAGGCTCCCTGTCTGTCAGGCTGCTTTTTGTGGCCCCACCTGTTCCTCGTCATTGTGCCCCAGGTGTCTCTAGGAGTCTGGAGCCAGTGGCAGGCCAGCTGAGCAACTCAGTGGCCACCAAGCTCACAGCCGTGGAGGGTAGCATGAAAGAGAATATCTCCAAGCTGCTAAAGTCCAAGGTGCTGTAGGACCCGAGATGAGGGAGGTTGGTGGTTGGTGGGCCTGGTCATGCCAAGTCGGGCTTAGCCTTCCAACTCAGCCCTCCCTCTACTTCCAGAACTTGACAGATGCCATTGCCCGAGCAGCTGCAGACACATTACAGGGGCCAATGCAGGCTGCCTACCGTGAAGCCTTCCAGAGTGTGGTGCTGCCGGCCTTTGAGAAGAGCTGCCAGGCCATGTTCCAGCAGATCAATGAGAGCTTCCGACTGGGCACCCAAGAATGTGGGTGGGGTCCTATGCCTCTAGGTGGGAGGAGCTGTCCCCCTCTCCCCTCTCAGCCCTCTCATGGCCCCTGTGGTCACCCCTCAGACTTGCAGCAGCTGGAGAGCCACATGAAGAGCAGGAAGGCACGTGAACAGGAGGCACGGGAGCCTGTGTTGGCCCAGCTGCGGGGCCTGGTCAGCACACTGCAGGGTGCCACTGAGCAGATGGCGGCCACCGTGTCCAGCAGCGTTCGGGCTGAGGTGCAGCACCAGCTGCACGTGGCTGTGGGCAGGTGTGTGGGCAGGATTTGGGCAAGGTGCTGGGTTTGGAAAGCACCAGACCAGACTTCCTGTCTACCTCATCTCCCTCACTTCCCTTTGCAGCCTGCAGGAGTCCATTTTAGCACAGGTACAGCGCATCGTTAAGGGTGAGGTGAGTGTAGCACTCAAGGAGCAACAGGCCGCCGTCACGTCTAGCATCATGCAGGCCATGCGTTCAGCTGCTGGCACACCTGTCCCCGCTGCCCACCTCGACTGCCAGGCCCAGCAAGCCCATATCCTGCAGCTGCTGCAGCAGGGCCACCTCAATCAGGCCTTCCAGCAGGTATGCCAGGCAGTAGGTCCAGGTGAGGGTCAGGTGTCTCCTGACAGGGCCCACACACCATGCTCTACCTTCCAGGCTTGGGGTGGTCTGGCCCTAGTGCACTGTTCTTGGTTCTCTTTGGCTTCAGGCCATTTCCCCTGCTTTCCCCTCTGCCCAGACCCTTTCTTTCTACCTCCGCCTACCTTGCTTCATGACCACCCTTTTTAGGAAACCTTTCCTGATCCCCCAGAGTAACAACACAGCTCTCTATTACTGTCTCTAGGCCCCTGAGCATCCCCCCTCTGGAGCTCAGTGCCCTCTTCTGATCATCCTCACCCGAGCCACACAGCCAGACCAGCAGGTTCTCCATTCTGACCTTAGCTATAATCACCATTCTCTCCCTAGGCTCTGACAGCTGCTGACCTGAACCTGGTGCTGTATGTGTGTGAAACTGTGGACCCAGGGCAGGTTTTTGGGCAGCCACCCTGCCCACTCTCCCAGCCTGTGCTCCTTTCCCTCATCCAGCAGCTGGCCTCTGACCTTGGTACTCGAACTGACCTCAAGCTCAGGTGAGTGGACTCGGGGATCAGGAGACAGGCTGGGGTGAAGGTGGAGGAGTAGACCAAGCAGAGACTCCTGCCTGATTCTGCTTCCTAATTTTCTCCACCAAACCCCTCTGTCCCCACCCATCTCCAGTTTTGAGGCCCCCCTTTGTCAGCAGTCCCTCTGGGCCTCAGTGCCACTAGGGGGCACTCCCATCTGCTGGAGCCCACCTGCATCCTGTGCCTTTCTTCCACCACAGCTACCTGGAAGAGGCTGTGATGCACCTGGACCACAGTGACCCCATCACTCGGGACCACATGGGCTCCGTCATGGCCCAGGTGCGCCAGAAGCTCTTCCAGTTCCTGCAGGCTGAGCCACACAACTCACTTGGCAAAGTGGCCCGGCGTCTCAGCCTCATGCTGCATGGCCTTGTAACCCCTAGCCTCCCTTAGCTAAGCCTGCCTTGCCCTGGGGTGGGGAGGCACGGAAGGCCAGCAAACAGGCCTAGGCCAAAGCAGGGTCATGTCTACTCTTTTACCTGCTCAAGCTCCCATCTCAGGGGTGTTTGAGGGGAGAGCACTGGCTGTGGTCTACAGGTTGTGGTAGCCAGCAGGTTTAGGCTGGGCCCAGGGTGGGTATTGTGCCTTCTTGGGTTCTGCCATGCCTGGAGCATGACCCCTGAGATCGTGACACCACTTGAGTTGAATTTTCCATGTTCCTTTTTACCTCCGATTTGGATCTTTTTGTTTTTGAAAAATATTGAGAAATTCAATTAAATGCTTTTGGAATAAAATGGAGTATGTGTGTGCTTTTGGTGTACTTTGTTAAGGGCTTCTGTTCTCTCTCCCTTCTCTCTTCCCTGTGTGGAATTCTGTCTAGGCAGACCCAGGTGCCTGGACACCCACCCTCATCTGCACAGCTGCCTTCCTAGATCCCCTTTCCATCTCTGAGACAGGGGCCCTGGGGTCAGCTCTGCAATTGCCTGTGTCCCCAGCTCTTCCCTCGGGGGTTCCTCCCCTCCTTCGCCGCTCTGGGTACTGGGGCGGGGCCGCCAACTGGCTTTGGGCCCCGCCTCCGGCTCCCATCCAATCACAATCCCTTCTTTCGGGGGCTGGGCCGAAGGGCTGCGCTTGCAAGCTGCTTCCAAGCTGCTAGCTCCAGCACTAGGCTCCCAGCCGGGGAGGATGCGGGGATGATGCACAGCTACTGCTCCTGTCACCACCGCCAGCGACTACCCCGACTTTCCGGGGTGCTGGGACTGTTGCTGCTGTTGCTACCACTCGGTGAGTGCGGGAGTTCTGGACTGGGCTTAGTGGCTGGGCGGCACGCCCTCTCCCCAGTCTAGGTATAGGGTGTGTGGGAGCTGAGACCCATCCTTCCTCAGCCCTGGGAACCAGGCTGGAGAGGAGGTGCGAGGGCTTCAGGGAGAGGATAATACATGTCGGTGGCTTCAGGATGCAAAATGGGTGTGAACTGACAGCAAGTCATGGGGAAAGGACCCCAAAATTCTACATTGCCCATTCTGGTAAAGAGAGACCGAGGCTCTCGTGGGACCCCTAAACCAATTGTGGGACCCCTGAGGCGCTCTCTTAGTGTCTGATCTGGATCCTGACCCTGCCTATCCTGCTCTACCTGGCTGAGAACACCTGTTTTTTTGGAGCTGGGGTGGGATGGCCAAGTGAAGCTTGTCCAACCTGCAGGACAGTTAAGGGAGCCTGTAGCCATGGACCCTGCCCCTCTTCAATGTGTCCTGACTCCTTCACTGGGACCATCCTCACCTGACCTGTGACCCTAGAATCTCAGAGGAAGAGCCAACCCCTTGGGACAAGACACCTTCTTCCCCCCTCTCCACATATCCTGTCTGGGTTGTGCCTAGAGGGGACCCAATGCAGGTGGATCCCCAGATGTGCCCGCTGGTTCCCTTGGGTGCCTCTGTTTCACGCTGAGTCACATCCCTTGAGCACACCCAGGTAAACAAGCCCCTGGGGGCTTGGTGGTAAAGGGGGGAGGGGCGGCTCGTCCTATCAACCACTCTCCACCCCCACCCCTAGTCCTTGTCTCTCCCCTGGCAGCAGCTGCAACGGGCCCAGGGGGCTGTGACACCATATACCAGGGCTTCGCTGAGTGTCTCATCCGCTTGGGGGACAGCATGGGCCTTGGAAGCGAGCTGGAGACTGTCTGTAGGTAAGAGCAGGTGTGAAGACAGCCGCCTAACTGCGGGACCCCCACACCACCCTAAGGCCTGAACCTTTTCCTTCCCATTACAGAAGGCTCTTTGCCCCACCGAATTACCCTAACTCCAAGCCTTTAACAGGGCTTGGAATGACTTCCACGTCTGTGCCTCCCGAGTCCTGTTGCGCTGCCCGGAGGAGGCTGCCACTGTGTGGGAGTCACTACAGCAAGAAGCTCGCCGGGCCCCGCACCCAGATAACTTGCATGCTCTGTGCAGAACCCCTGTGCGTATTAAGGAGCATGGCACAGGCCCTGAGACCAACCAGGAGACGCTGCAGGCAAGAGCATCTGCACCCACCCCAGCCCCGATGCCCTCACTGCTGGCGGCTGCACTGGCGCTCACCTGCCTCCTGGGGCCTCTGGCCTAGCCAGTCTGGTGGAGTTGCAGCACCCCTGCCTCCTACCCTGCTCTGGCAGCTGCTGTGGGGTTTGCCGAGTGCCCTTGGCTTTCATTAAAGGTACTTATATTTGTACTAAGCTCCTTCCTTTCTGCTGGCCATAGCCAGCCCCACTTGGTTGGGGCAGAGCCTCCAGAAGCTGATCCCCAGGGGTGGATGGGCGGGGCCCATGGCCGCCACAGGGGACTCAATCTTTCTACTTACAGACACTCATTTCCCAGGGCTGGCTATGCAGAGTTTTCCATTGTGTGCAGGTTCCAGGAGCTATGGTGGTGACCCGAAATCTTCCAGAATGCACAGCCTTCCTCTGTTCTCCTGGGCTGGCATTTCTACCCCTTCCTTCCCCCCGCCCCCCATTCTGGCCTCTATGGGCATGTGAGGGGCTGAAGTGTACCACCCCGCCCTAACCCCCCTCGAGCCAGTTCACCCCCATCCTCACATTCATTCCAGCCTCCATATTCCTGGCATCTCTGCTAACTACCACCTTCACCTTCAAGACAGATTAAGTGCTCTGTCCTCTCCCTCTCTGGGGTCCTGGTCTACCTGAGGGGAGACTGTTCCAGAAGGTGGGGAGTCCCTGTTTCAGTCTATATTGCGGTGACCTGGAGCTGCAGAAGCTGGGGTCATGATGAGGATTCATCTGGCCTCTGTTGTACCCAAGCTTGTTCTTTGAGAAGAGGTATGCAGTGTGAAGTCAATAATTCCAGAAGACCTTCTGGAAATATGGAATAAGTGTGTGGTGTGTGAGGAAACCCTGTTCATCCTGGTGGAGAAGAGCAAGAATCTGCACGGGCAGAATCCTGAGGGAAGGAGGAGTCCTCAGGGAGGGTGAGACCCTCTCTCAATCAGTCCTCTACCACCACCTCTAGGACTGTACTCCAAGCCACCACCCCATGACTTGTGTGGGCAGTCCCATGGCTTCACTGACTTTTGCTCTCACTCCCTCTGCTTTATTTTCCTTTTTTTTTTTTTTTTAATTTAGAACCGATTCCGATGTTAAAGCTTTTTTCATTGTCTATGAGGCCCTGCATAAACCAGCTCTGCCCACAGGTGATTCAGTCCACTCCTGCGACTCCCCTCTGTCTGAGCATGGATCAGGGATCTACCTACTCAGTGCTTGGCATCAGGGGAGCCTTCAGGGAAGGCATATGATAGGGGCTGATAGAAGTCAGGATGTGAGGGGGCGCCTGGGTGGCGCAGTCGTTAAGCGTCTGCCTTCCGCTCAGGGCGTGATCCCAGTGTTATGGGATCGAGCCCCACATCAGGCTCCTCTGCTATGAGCCTGCTTCTTCCTTTCCCACTCCCCCTGCTTGTGTTCCCCCTCTCGCTAGCTGTCTCTATCTCTGTCAAATAAATAAATAAAAAAATCTTAAAAAAAAAAAAAGAAGTCAGGATGTGAGACTTACAGGTGGTAGAGGAGAGATGGGGCTGAGTTGGAGAGGGTTTTCAAGAGGAGCCCAAAGGAATCAGGGTAGGAATCTAGGTTGGCAGACTAGGTTTACTCTAAAGCCCATGCTGGGGGGCTACTGCCTACAGGAAGGAATCAGGCCTAATTGAACCCTTGTTTGGCTCCATGGTGACAGGTGCCTTCAGAGACCTCCATCTTCGTGTATAGGGGCCTTACTTCATCCATTCTTTCTGAACACCTTCCCATTCCAGTTAGCTCAGATACCTCAGTCAACTCTCTCTGCCCTACCTTTGCTCCTCTGCTTCATTCACCTGTACTTTTATCTCCACTTCTATTTCCCAACCAGTCTCACATCACCTAAAGGAGAAAGTTCAGGAGAAAATCTCTCCCACATCTGCCCCACTTTGACTACCAGAATTTTCCAGAAGGAAAGGCCAGGCTTTTATCCCTTTGGGTCTTTTATATTTTTATTTTTTTTTAAGATTTTATTTATTTATTTGACAGAGAGAGAGAGCGCGCACAAGCAGGGGGAGTAGCAGAGGGAGAGGGAGAAGCAGGCTCCACTGAGCAGGGAGCCTGATGGGGGGCTCAATCCCAGGACGCTGGGATCAGACCTGAGCTAAAGGCAGATGCTTAACTGACTGAGCCACCCAGGCTCCCTCCCTTTGGGTCTTTGTACATTTATTCTCTGTACTCAAAATACCCTTCCCCATATCCTCCTGGTGAACTCCTTTTCTTGATCACTATCACTTCCTTCCTAATCCTGACTCCAGACCTGAATCAGAAGTCTCCTACAGGTCCATACAGCTCCCCAGTTGTCTTCTGTCTCTGGCTTGTTACTGTCTGGGTCTGGGTCAGAGCTCTCCACTGTGGCTTCCCAAAGGTCCCCTTTATGTCTCTAGCACCCAGCTTAGGGCTGGGTATAAAGAGTACACTTGTAGAAGTGTGTGGAATCAAAGACAGAATCTCTAAGCCCAGCATAGAAAGTGTTATAGTCAGGAAGAGCTTGGACTGAGAATGACCTCAACATGGAGGATGTATCATTTGCGGCAGCCCCCTTACCTAGCCTGGGCATACTTTGGGAAGGATGATGCTAGGAATCCAGACCCTGAAAGTCTTCTCACAGCCCCTCTTGGTGGGTGGCCAGGAGCAGCCTGCTTCCAGGAGCAGGGACCCAACTGTTTGGCCAGCCATCAGGGGGATTACCATCCTCCTGCTGTGACCTACTTTACCCTGGTTTTTGCTCCCTAAGTTGCTGCTCTTCCCTGGAATTGAGTGACCTGGAGTGTGTGCATGGCGGTGGGGACAGAATCTGCTTTCTGGCCAGGGGCTTAAGAGCTTTGTATGTTTTATCCCAGAGCTGGAGGAGAGGGGTGGGCTGATAGCCAGACTGAGCCCTGGACACATCTGCCCAGGCCAGAGCATAATGGTGATGGTGTGTCTCAAATTTACAGCTCTGTGGACATGGAATAGCTTATTGCTCAGGGGACAGCCTACGGGCTGAATGTCTTGAACCCAGTCCCTCTGCATCACATACCTCTTCATCTTAGGACCCTGTGTTCTTTGCCAGAATCCATACCAGCATCTGCCAGTAGCAAAGGCTCAATAAATACTTGTTGGATTAATTTGCTGAATGTCTGTAAAATTGGGGTGTTGTGTGTGAATTTCTAAGCCCCACCAACCCTAGAATTCATATTACTTTTAACCTTCACAACAACTCTGTGGGGTCAGGATTATGATCCCCATAAAATATAAGAAAAATGAGGCTTAAGGAGGGGAGATGTCTTGCCTAAGGTTACAAAGCTGTGAAAAGTGTCAGAGCTTGGGATATGATCCCAGGTTTGTTTGACCCCAAAGGCATGCCCTTAGTCACTAGGCTTTTGGAAGTGATTTCTTTTCTTTTTTCTTTTTTTTTCTTTTTGGAGGTGGGGGAGCAATGATTTTTTTTTTTAAGATTTTATTTATTTATTCGACAGAGATAGAGACAGCCAGCAGGAGAGGGAACACAAGAAGGGGGAGTGGGAGAGGAAGAAGCAGGCTTATAGCGGAGGAGCCTGATGTAGGGCTTGATCCCATAACGCCGGGATCACACCCTGAGCCGAAGGCAGACGCTTAACCACTGTGCCACCCAGGCGCCCCAGGAGCAATGATTTTTAAAGGTGTTTTTTAATTTTTAATATTTTAAATTTAAATTCAGTTAACCAACACACAACACACATCATTAGTTTCAGATGTAGTGTTCAACAATCCATCATTTGCCTATAACACCCAGTGCTCATCACATCATGTGCCCTCCTTAATGCCCATCACCTGGTTACTTCATTCCCCCTTCCCCTCACCTCCCAAAGATGTTTTTTAAAATAAAAATTTTTATGAAACCCTGCTAATAAAACAGACCATGATGCTTTTTTGGTGTTAATTTATTTTTAGGTTTAAAGTATAACATTAGCTTATACAGTCAATTAAAGATAATTTCATGTATGAAGTAAAAAATATTTTAACAAATGAACAGACAGAAATGAGGTAGATGGAAGGAGGTTACAATGCCCTTATTACCTCCGGCATCTACCCCCCCCCCTGCAATTTGGGTTTATTGTAAAGTAGTGAGATAATTCTGATCTTATAGAGAAGTTTAATGGTAACAATTCTTTTAAATCTACTTGATTTGCAGTTTCAGAATACACTTAAATTCAATAACAATAACAAAAATTTAAAAAACCGTTACTCCGAAATTAGCCCAAGACTAACTTCGCTTTCACTGATCCTCAAGTTAACCATTTGGAAGTCCACTGTGATGAAGTCTAAATTTAACACTTCTGAGTGCCTCAATTATTTTAATTGCAGTTAAAAAAACTGATTTGCTAATGTAATTTAAATCGATCCTTTTCGGAGTTCCAGAGGCACTTCCAGAAACCTCTGTTGAAACGCACTACGCCCCCGACTTTGCACTACAGGTCGTCCTTCTGCCCTAACCAGAAATTTGACACTTTCTCTTTACCTTCCCGGTAGGGAAGTCCCTCCCGCTGCCTACCGTGGAGCCACTTTGAGGGTTACTTAGACTTACCCCGGGGAGAAAGTAAGTCCCCGCCCCGAAGGCGTTGATTGGCAGGCCACGCTCGAAGGAGCGATTAAACGCAAAGCCGGTCTCTCCCGAGGCCCGCCCCCTTCCCGCCCCAAGGGCGGCCTGGGTTTGTTTTGGCGTAAAGCGCGCGCTGTGATGACGTCATGACGCTGACGCCTGAGGATGGCGGCGGCGGCGGCGGCGGCGACCCTGTCCGCGGTCCGGAGAGGGTCAGCACAGCCGCCGAGACGCCGAAGACCCCGCCGTCCGCGTGAGGTGAGGCGGCCCGGCCCAGGGCGACGGCCCGACGGGCGGGAGGGGCTGACGACCTGCGGCCACGGTCGCTTCCTGGCGCCCTGGGCCTATTCCTGCCCAGCCCGGAGCCCTCGGCTGGAGCCCGGTGTGCCGGGGCCTACGGGACTGGGGAGCAGTCCAGGCGATGGCTGCTCGGGATTCCTGGTGTTCGAGGCTGGACGGGCCTCAAAACATGCTGCGGTGCTGGGTAGCCTGTGTCTGGGGCCGCGTGGGCCTGGTGGATGTGGTCAGCTTCCCTGCCTGCTGTTCAGCCAGCCGGCGTCGGTCAGGGTGAACTAAGCAGGTTGTCCTCACTGTCTTCTCGTGTACGGCACCTACTTCACACCCCTCCTTTGCGACTGAACGCTAGCAGTTGTCGGGGCAGCTGGTCGCTTTCGTGTTCAGGCTGGGAAAAAGCAGGCCTGAGCCTAGCCAGGTTGCCTGCTCTGCAAGCCATCATCCTTCAGCTTATAAGGGGAAGCCCAGCTCCCCACGCTCACTACTCCCTCCACGAAGCTGCTGAAGTGATAATTCCCACCTGAAAATTTGAATAAGTCCTTCACTGCCTGAAATTGGATCCCTGGTGCCTACAGGATGAAATCCAAGCTTCATAGCAAGGCATTCAGGGCTCTTCATAATCTGGTAGAGGCCTAACCGGGAAGTCAACACCTGGGCACTTCTGCCTTCTGTTTACAGTTTGTTGTTAGGGCATGTGAGCCCGCTGTGTTCCGTGTTTTAATACCCTTGTAATTTAGATAGGCATTTTGTAAGACTCTTCTTTACCCCCACGCCAGTCACCAGAATGGAAATTTACATCTGTCCTTTAAAATCCACCTTAGATTTCATTTCCTTTTCCAAGAGAAAAGCTTCCCTTGCTTCACGTGTAACCATTGGCTCCTCTGTACTTTTATTCACGTGACTACTGTTGAGTATATCATGTGTCTCCCGATGGTGGGTCTGGGTCTCTTGTCTGCATATGAGTGTCTGACTCTGTACCTGGCATAAAGTAGGAGCTGAATGGACTGGGACAGTTTGCTGGTTTAAGACTAGGAACAGATTCAGTGTATTACTGAGCCCCTATCAGGGGCCCAGGATCTGACATGTGGACAGCAAATGCGTATCTCCTGTTTGCACATGCACACATATTCATGTGGTAGGTGGTGCAGCCTTGTCAACTTTGATGGTCTAAAATCTCTTGGGATAGTTTTTCAATATACAAATTCAAGAATCTCACTCTCTGATACTTGGATTCAGAAGATCGGGAATCTTGGGGCGCCTGGGTGGCACAGCGGTTAAGCGTCTGCCTTCTTCGGCTCAGGGCGTGATCCCGGCGTTATGGGATCGAGCCCCACATCAGGCTCCTCCGCTATGAGCCTGCTTCTTCCTCTCCCACTCCCCCTGCTTGTGTTCCCTCTCTCACTGGCTGTCTCTATCTCTGTCGAATAAATAAATAAAATCTTAAAAAAAAAAAAAAAAGATCGGGAATCTGGTAGGAATCTGTATTTTGAAAAAAACACCTCAGGTGACTTTGCTCTGCTTCCTGGTTGAACATCTTTGCCATTGCACTAGGAATCTGTTGTGTCTTCTTTGTCCAGTAGGAAAGGCTAGCTGTGCTGTGTAGTCTCATTGCCCATACTTGGGAAGGCAGTGTGATTTCCTGGTTAGTAGTATGGGCTTTGGAGTCAGAAAGACTTGGATTCAGTTCTTGTTTGTGAGATCTTGAGGTCCTTTGAGTCTGACTTTGCTCATTCCAAAATAGCAATAATCATGCCTACTGTGTGTGGTTGCACAGAGGAGTGAGAGTGCATACAAGATGCTTAACACAGTTGGAACTCAGGAAATGGAAGGCACTATTATTACTAAGGACTTTTTCCCAGAGAGTGTGTCTTGTCAAAAGGAGATCTCAGGAAGCCTGTTTGCTCTCTAGACTGGGCCTCATGTAGGAAGCTGCCTTCTCTGACTTCCTGGAGGTCATTTCTGTGTATCAAGGAAAGCTCTGACAAAACAGTGCTTCTACTTAGGGCAGTTGCACTTGGTCATTCCTCTGGAAGAGATTTGGAATGCTGATTCACTAGACGTTGGGTTTGCTGCATAAGCACTTTGTCCCCGTCTAATTGCAATTCCTGTGCTTGTTAAGTTGTATAAATGAGCTAAAGGAAGTGCAGCTCTCAGGAAACCTGTTTGCCTCTGACACTGAGCTAGAGTTGCACCTCACCTGGAATGGAATACCCCTGCAGATCCTACTGTCCATGGAATCTGAAATAGATACTGGGGATCTCTGTCAGTCACAGTTCCGAGTTAAATGAGTGAGACTTTGGTTTGGCCTTCTGTCTTACCTTCTAAGTGATAGCATGTTATGTGGGCAATTTTACCCTTCAGAGCTTCCCGACTGTGTGATATGAATGGGCTATAGGTGTGCCAAAGTATTGAAGCCTTAAGCTTCCAGATAGCCCAGAACAGCTGTCCCCCTCAACCCCAGGGTACACAGAGAAAAATTTGAGAAATACTGCCCTGGAGGGACGGAAGCAATTCTGCTTGTTGAGAGCTAGAGAGAGACTTATTTATTTGAACTCTTTTTCCTTCCAAGAATCTTACTCAGTGACTATTAAGTGGGTTTGTGTTGGCTAGGTCATCACTGAGCTAATTCTTGGGACAGCCTTCTGTTGCCGTGGTGTCTGATATGCTAAAGTAGAAAAATGTAGTGTGTTCATTTTGTGGGGGAAAATTATCTTTTAGGGTCCCCTTCCAGACTGCCAGTCTTGAAGTGGCTTCACAGGGCATCATAAGAGAGACTCTTGGTGTGGAACCATCTGTGTGTAAGTTCCTTGAGAGCAGAGATTATGGCAGCCTTCTTTTTGTCTGTTACAGCCCTTGGCCGAGTTCCTGGCCCACAGCAGGAACTCAGTAAATATTTGTGGGTCGAACCTTGGGATTTTGGAAGGAGAACCCCAGGTACATTGCCAGAGTCTGTATTTCTGATGATTGGATGGCCAGTGGGTGGGATGTCTTAGGTGGAGCTAGGGTCATGATAAAATGAGGACACAGCAAACTTTTGAACTTTCTGCTTCTCTCAGCCCTAAGGCCGGAGTCTCTGCCCACCAGTTATTACCATGTAAAGCTTGGTACCTAGCTGGAGTCCTTGAGAAGTGGTGTCCCGAGTTACTATATTCTTTTTTTTTTTTTTTTAACACTTGAAATAAGCATTTATTTTTTATTTATTTTTTTAAATGTTTTTTTATTATATTATGTTAGTCACCATACAGTACATCCCCGGTTTCCGATGTAAAGTTCGATGATTCATTAGTTGCGTATAACACCCAGTGCACCATGCAATACGTGCCCTCCTTACTACCCATCACCAGTCTATCCCATTCCCTCACCCTCTTCCCCTCTGAAGCCCTCAGTTTGTTTCCCAGAGTCTATAGTCTCTCATGCTTCATTCCCCCTTCTGATTACCCCCCCTTCTTTATCCCTTTCTTCCCCTACCGATCTTCCTAGTTCCTATGTTCCATAGATGAGAGAAATCATATGATAATTGTCTTTCTCTGCTTGGCTTATTTCACTTAGCATTATCTCCTCCAGTGCCGTCCATGTTGCAGCAAATGTTGAGAACTCGTTCTTTCTGATAGCTGAGTAATATTCCATTGTATATATGGACCACAGCTTCTTAATCCAGTCATCTGTTGAAGGGCATCTCGGTTCCTTCCACGATTTAGCTATTGTGGACAATGCTGCTGTGAGCATTGGGGTGCATATGGCCCTTCTCTTCACTACACTGAGTTACTATATTCTAAGAAGAAGTCGTAACAATTTTTAGTACAAAATAATATTCAAAGTTAAAACATTATAGGAGTGAATGAAGCCCAGTGTCTTTAGACACAAACAGTGTAATAATTTGGTATGTATTCTGGCACTTTTAAAAAATTGTGTAATAGTCTCTGTTTCTACAGTATATATTTTTGTTAACTTTAAAAATGTAATATGTGGTAGTGATTTTAAAAAATAGCAACAGCACAGGAATATGTAAAGTGAGAAGTGAAAGTCTGTCTCCCTCCCTCCCTCCCACCCATTCCCTTCACATTTGCACACCCTAGAGCCAGTCACTGTCTCCAGTTTGTCTTTTCCCTTTCCAGGGTATTTTTCCACATATGTGTTTGTATCTTTTTTTTAACTCCTCATTGTACATATGCTTCAGATACTGTTGTAAACTACTTATTACATCATGAATATGGGTCCTGGCACAAAGCCATTCAATAAAATTGACTGGTATCTTTCTTTCTTTGTCAGTATATATGGATTTACCTCATTCATTTCAGCAGCTTCAGAGGGTTCCATTATATGAATGGATCTTAATTATCTTAATTTATGTAATCCCTTACTGGTGGATATTTGGGTAATTTCCATTTTTTCATTATTATAAAGAACATTGCCATGAACTTGCTTGTACAAATATATCTTTGCATACTCGTGGAAATGGTTTTATAGAATTATTTCTTTTTTTTTTAATTTTTTTTTTTAATTTTTTATTCAACAGAGATCGAGACAGCCAGCGAGAGAGGGAACACAAGCAGGGGGAGTGGGAGAGGAAGAAGCAGGCTCATAGTGGAGGAGCCTGATGTGGGGCTCGATCCCACAACACCGGGATCACGCCCTGAGCGGAAGGCAGACGCTTAACCGCTGTGCCACCCAGGCGCCCCTATAGAATTATTTCTGAAAATGGAATTGCTAGATGCAGTGTCTGTTTCCCTGCTTCAGAAAACAGACTCACATAGCTCCCCCTAAGGTTGCTGAGGTCCTTGTTGGGGAGTTTTCATCTAAAGTGACAAGCTCTTTTGCCTGATGTCTCTGCTTGCCTCATGATGGTTAGAAGTGTTGTTTAGCAGTTGTTTCTGGGATTACTGGGAGATGACTGCCTACTTCATTTTGATAGATAGTCTTTCAAAACAGGGGAGCATGATATAGAGATCTTTGCAGGTGAAAGGTTGCAAAACTTTTCTGTGGAGAACAATCTTAGGGGACATTACTGGAGAGGGCAGGGTGCCTGTGGGCCCCTGCCTGGGACACAGCCACAGACTCTACTTCTGTGGCCAGGAACTTGTTTCAGGATCCATCCTAGGCCCCTGCCCTCTCTCTCTCTCCTATGTGGTCAAGTCTGGCAGCTTGTGGACTAACTAGCCTTGGAGTTCAAGTAACAATCTGTAAGACAGATCTGAGAGCTCTAGCTTCCTTTGTTATCGAGGACGTTTACACAGGCACCGAAAGAGCACAGCTCTGGTTTAATCACCAGTCTGGCCTCTTCCTGACACTTGAAAATTTCTGAGGTTCTGGGACTGTTGCCTTGCAGTAAATAGAAATCCAAGAGCCAGATCACCTTTCATTCATTGTTAACAAACATGAATGCCTGCTCTGAGCTCAGCACTTTGCTGGGTGCCAGAGAGTTCTAGAAACCTGAGAAGTGGCCTCTTTTTTCAAGGGGCTGACAACTCTAGTGTTCTAAGGCATTCTAGAGTACAGCAGTGAGCAGCGTGACCCAGACTGTACTTGGAAGGGAGGTTTCATAATACAGGCCCTTCAGAAAAGGTCCTCAGTAAAGTGTTTTGTTTTGTTTTGTTTTTAAGATTTTTATTTATTTGACAGAGAGACAGCGAGCGAGAAAGGGAACACAAGCAGGGGGAGTGGGAGAGGAAGAAGCAGGCTCCCAGCTGAGGAGCCCGATACGGGGCTCAATCCCAGAATGCCGGAATCACGCCCTTAGCCGAAGGCAGATGCTTAATGACTGCGCCACCCAGGCGCCCCTCAGTAAAGGTTTGTTGATTCATCCCCTGAGTGTTAGGAGGAAGGATAGAGGCCTTGACCCAAGGAGGCAGAGCTCTGTTGAGCCCCAGGCACTTCCAGAGTCTCCCCTGTGATGGAAGGAGCTCTGAATGGAGAACTGGGAGATTTGGTTCCATGCTTGGCCGTCGCTGTCTAAAGTGGCTGTGGACGGGGCGCCTGGGTGGCACAGCGGTTAAGCGTCTGCCTTCGGCTCAGGGCGTGATCCGGCGTTATGGGATCGAGCCCCACATCGGACTCCTCTGCTGTGAGCCTGCTTCTTCCTCTCCCACTCCCCCTGCTTGTGTTCCCTCTCTCGCTGGCTGTCTCTATCTCTGTCAAATAAATAAATAAAATCTTAAAAAAAAAAAAATAAAGTGGCTGTGGACAAGTTTCTGCTTTTCTTGGCCTGTCATTCTGTAGTGAGGACAGGGGTGCTGAATGCTCATGCCTGCTACCACGCTCTGTCTAACATGCTTGCACTCCTCAAGGAGTGCTTGGGATCAGGCTGGGAGTTGAGTGTGTGGAGGGACTCTAGAGAGTTCTTCAGTTCTTTCTGCAAGATGTATTAAGATTGGTGTCGTGAAAGGGAATGGTGACTTGTGATAGCTGGCATAGTGTGACCTCCTGACTCTTCTCACACCCTGGTCACTGTGCTAGGGGCATACCGAGGAGAGCGGGGGTGTGGGGGGGGGTCAGGAAAATACTCTGCCCTTATTCCCAGAAGTTTTGTCAGACTCCTTCCCTGTCCCCATGTCTGCCTTTTCACCTGACCTCTGAGCAACGGAAATTTAACAGATGTGATTGGCGTGTGGAGCAGCTGTGGGGCTGGAGCAACCTGGAGGCTGTCGGCTCTTGCCCCTTCCCAAAACTAGCAGCGTCTCTCCTCCATTCTTCCTCTGTAGTTGGGAAGGTGGAGTACCAGTATCAGCTTATCTTGGAAGAGTTTCTAATTGGAACAAATGTGGGAGAAACTATGTCCCAGGAAGGCAGTAGGAAGGTCAGAGAGGGAACGTCCTTGGCTCTCTTACTGCTGACTTGAAATCCCTGTGCAGGCTTTGTTTGTTTAAAGTGAGAAGTCAGGCCTTTTCTTTTGTAAACCTTAGGTTTTCTCATCAGGACCAGACTAGATGTGCACATTTAAACAAAAAGACCCAGTGCATATGCCTGGAAACGATTATTTATTTCGTGGATCTAGGGCGCTGCGTCCTCACCAGGGAGACGACATTTGAGTGGCTGTGCTGGGTCACCTGTGTTGTTTGTCTTCTCTCTGGTGGTAGATGTTGCTCACCAGTGGTTTTGGGGATCAGGAGCCTGTGTTCTGCCTCAGGAATCCTGGCCCAGGAACTGTCCTTTTCCTGAGCTTCAGCCCTTTACAGCATTGAGAGTCTTGTGTTTTTCCCCAAAGAAGAGATGAGTCTGCAGTTCTAACGAGTTCACAGTTCTAATCTTTAGCCTCTGTGGAAAGGAGCCTTGTTTCTAAATGCCTTTGTTTAAACATGATTTCCTAAGCCACTATGTGGGATCTCATAGTGGGTATTTGGGCGAGAACTGCAGCAAATATGGAAGAGCCTTGTGTTCGTGGAGGAATCTTTCCCCCTCATGTGGGGAAAGGTACCTCATTCTGCTGAGAGTCATATTGATATGCTGATTAAAATCTGAGCCCTTGTGGTCTCCGGATTCCTCCTTTTTATCTACTCGAGGTCTCGGGTATATTTCAGTGATGAGCTTGTTCCTTGAAAGAGTTAGCCATGTTGGTCAGTATCACCACCTTAGAATCAGGCCCTCGACTCGCTGGAATCTGGTGGCCTCTATGGGTTCTTTGTGACCTCCAGGCTGCCATAGCAAAACCTGCCTGGGTCTCCCTCTGCTGCCTCTGATGGGATCATTTGCTGGCTTCTCCAGCGGCTGCGGGTGGGGGTTTTTAGGTGTTGCCCCCTTGGCCCCAAGCACCACCCTTGGTCAGCCATGGAATCTCTGTCACTGACTCTTTTCAAATGTCAGATTCAACTTTAATGTCACATGCACTGCAACACACCCAAAACTGATCTCTTCCCACTGCTTTCCGAATCTGTCTCTCCTGCTACGCGGCTGACCCTTCTGCCCAGGAGCCCAAGCAAGGGACTAGAGTGCAGCCCTCTCTCCTTCCTTTCCTTATGTCTCACCTTTAGTCCTTGTCTGTTTGCCTGCTGACATCTCTCCATTCCACCCTGCTGTCTGGGCCACCACCCTCCTCGGCAGCCCTTTTAACCTACTTTGACCTTCCACCAGTTCTGCCTCACACTTCCGCCTCACACTTCTGTCTAAACACAGATTGATTGCCTCTTTGTAACCCTTTGGTAGCTCTGGTCACCTCTCTGGAAGGTCCTGGTTCCTTACCCTAATGTGTGCTGTTCTCCACAACCCGGTTCCTGCTACTTCCAGAACTTTAGCCCACCCTGCCCTCAGTCCTGTCTTCATACCACCAAACTGCCTGTTCCCAGGCACAGGGTATCACCCTGGGCCTCTGAATCCTTGAGAGTGTTTTGCTCTCTGCCTGAAACACCATTCCCACCTTTCCTCACCTGACTCATTCTTACGTTAAATTCAGTGTGGGGGTCACCTCCAGGAAGCCTTCCCTAACCTCTGTGTCACTCTACGTGTATCTATTGTTTCTCAAGCCTGACACTGTGCTATATTGAAATGAACTACTTTTATGCTTTTTTCTTCATTTTCACTGACTTTGGTGACCACGTTTTACTTAGGTGTCTGTGTGTGTTTTTAAAGTATAATCTACATTGGACCATGTCTTATTCATTCCCTATCCCTAGCACCTAGTGGATGTTTTGTGAGATAAAATATATATGGATCTCTGACCCCAGTTCCTGGCACAGTGTTCCTGAAACCCTGTAATTTCTTAAGTGATAAGAGCAGGAAGAGCATCTCTCGTTCTGATACTTGGCCTTTGACCCCAGTTGCTGATACAAGCTCCTGAAACCCATGCAATTTCTTGGGTGATAGGAGTGTCTTTTGTTCTAATGAGGTGACTCTGAGTGGGCTCCCGGGTAACTTCTAGAAGGGAACTGGTCACCAGAAAGCCTCAAGCTGTGATTAGAAGTTTGGAATTTTCAGCCTTGCCTCCAATTCTCTTGAGAAGGGAGTAGAGCTGAAAATGGATTAATGATTGATCATGCCCGTGTGATGAAGTCTCCATAAAATCCCAATAGTAGGGTGTTCGGGGAACTTCTGGGTCGGTGAACACATGGAAGTGCTGGGAGAGTGGGGCCCCCAGAGAGGGTGTGGGCCTGCCCCGTGCATCTCTTCCATCTGGATGTTCACCTGTATCTTTTAATAAGCTGGTAAATGTAGGTAAGTATTTCCCTGAGTTCTGGGAGTCTCTCTAGCAAATTAATTGAACTCAAGGACGGGGTTGTTGGGACCCCAATCTGTGGCCGTTTGGTTAGAAGCACAGGTGATGGGTCGTCTAGGTGGCTCAGCTGTTAAGCATCTGCCTTCGGCTTGGGTCATGATTCTAGGGTCCTGGAATCAAGCCCCGCATCGGGCTCCCTGCTCCATGGGAGGCCTGCTTCTCCCTCTCATGCTCCCCTTGCTTGTGTTCCCTCTTTCTCTGTCTCTCTCAGTCAAATAAATAAATAAAATCTTAAAAAAAAAAAAAAAAAAGCGGCAGCACAGGTGATACCCAGGCTTGTGACCTGCGCTGAAGTGTGCCTGAGGGAAGGAGCAGTCTTAGGGAACTGAGCCCTTAACCTGTGGGATCTGACGATATTTTTGGGTAGATAGTATCAGAACTGAGTTAAATTGTAGGGCATCTGGCTGGTGTTACAGAATTGCTTGGTGTGGGGCCTCACCACACATGTGACCAAAGGTATCAGAAATGAAGTGTTCTAGGGGCGCCTGGCTGGCTCCAGTTGGTGGAATGTGCAACTCTTGATCCTGGGGTTGTGAGTTTGAGCCCTGCGTTGGGTATAGAGATTACTTTAAAAAAATAAAATCTTAAAAAAAAAAAAAAAAGGTGAACTGTTCTCTGTGAAGGTAAAGGAGAGACATAGAGTGAAGAAATATACAGTGTGGAAGAACTTTATTTCCTTACACAGGAAGGAAAAAAGCTGTTTTTTCCCCCTTACTATGTTTAATAAGTGTTTGATCTGAATTGATAATTTTACCCCTAATTCTGTATGTCATAATCAGTAGGCAATTCTCAGCTGTCTTCTTGCACCCATGGGCCTCTCAGAAAGACTTAGAGAAGGATGGCCAGGGTAGAAGTAACTCCTGGAAAGCAGTACTTCGGCACTTCACCTTATGAAGCCCCCACCCCCCCCCAGCCATAGGGTTTTAATGGTTGGAACATCTCTGAGAAGCAAATGGAGAAGCTCTTGGATCCTCATCCCGAGGAAGCAGAGTACCCTGATCCACAGGCTGAGTCACATCAAGATGAAACTGTTAGTGTCTTTTCTGAGCTCAAGGTCCCCTTTGTCTCTTGAATGAAGTGCAGGCTAGTTTGGTAGCTACCTGGTGGCAGTGTGCCAAGGCTTATGGTCCTAAGTTTACTGGTGTTGATTTCAGCCTCCTCTGGGATTATGTGGCATTTCAGCCATCCATATGGTGAACTGGGAAGTGGAAGACCCTGGAACAGGGTGTTAAACTGCCAGATGAAGATGGTGCATTAGCAAAGTAATGGGAACCATCTAGGAAAGAGTAAGGTTAGGTCAGAGAACTAGGGCAGGGATGGTAGTGTTAGCAGCAGTTGTAGGAGGAAATCAACCCCAGCAAGAGGCCTTAGAGGGCCAGGAAAGATATCCATGAGAGGCACCTTGGAGAAGCGGCTTTCTGAGCCCTCGTGGGTGATAGTGTTGGAGAACAGACCTCCAATGTTCTACACCCCCGTTTCAGAAAAGATGAGTCAGAGTAATAAGAGGAATGATTTTAACATTTAAAAAAACATTGAACTTCAACTAGGATAAGGAACCCAGGCAGAGTAGGGAGGAAGGTGGGGGCAGTGACAGCTGAGCCTGGTGCGTGCTCCTGCCCCTCGTTTGGGGTTGGAAAGCAGCATGAGAATCAGATCCAGGGAGTTGTAAGTCAAGACCATGGAGCTCAGGGATGCCTGGGTGGCTCAGTTGGTTAAGTGTCTGCCTTCGGCTCGGGTCATGATCCTTGAGTCCTGGGATCAAATCCCACATCGGGCTCCTTCCTCACTGGGGAGCCTGCTTCTCCCTCTGCCGGCAGCTCCCGCTGCTTATGTAGTTGCTCTCTCTCTCTCTGACAAAAAAATGAATAAAATAATAAAAAAAAAAAGACCATGGAGCCCAGACCCAGCCTTTCATCTGGACCCTCCATCGAGTACTCAGGGGCCAACGCCATCCTCCCTTCTAGGGAACCATATTAGAGTCAGGTCTCCAGCCTACAATTTTTGAGGGGCAAGGGAGAGGGGATGAGTAGGATGGCTGGTATCCTTTCAGAGGTATCCCTGGCTATGCTGACTTGCCCTTTCTTCTGTGTGCATAGGTGTAGACGGGGCACTGCCTGCAGAGCAGGTCCTGCCAACCTCGCTGGAGAGGATGCCCCCGTGTCCGTGATGGGCTGTGGGACAAGCAAGGTCCTTCCTGAGCCGCCAAAGGATGTCCAGCTGGATCTCGTCAAGAAGGTGGAGCCCTTCAGTGGCACTAAGAAGGATGTGTACAAGCACTTCATCACAGAGGTGGACAGTGTCGGTGCTCTCAAAGCCGGGCTCCCAGCAGCCAGTCAGTGTGCAAACCCCTGCCCTGGTGCCCCCATTAGCGGCCACACAGAGCCTCCCTCAGAACCACCACGCAGAGCCAGGGTGGCTAAGTACAGGGCTAAGTTTGACCCACGTGTGACAGCCAAGTACGACATCAAAGCCCTCATCGGTCGAGGCAGCTTCAGCCGAGTGGTACGAGTGGAGCACCGGGCCACCCGGCAGCCCTATGCCATCAAGATGATTGAGACCAAGTACCGGGAAGGGCGGGAGGTATGTGAGTCCGAGCTGCGTGTGCTGCGCCGGGTGCGTCACGCCAACATCATCCAACTGGTGGAGGTGTTTGAGACACAGGAGCGTGTGTACATGGTGATGGAGCTGGCCACTGGTGGAGAGCTCTTTGACCGCATCATCGCCAAGGGTTCTTTCACTGAACGTGATGCCACGCGGGTGCTGCAGATGGTGCTGGATGGTGTCCGATATCTGCACGCACTGGGCATCACACACCGAGACCTCAAGCCTGAAAATCTGCTCTACTACCACCCAGGCACTGACTCCAAGATCATCATCACTGACTTTGGCCTGGCCAGTGCCCGAAAGAAGGGTGACGACTGCCTGATGAAGACCACTTGCGGCACACCCGAGTACATTGCTCCTGAGGTCCTGGTCCGCAAGCCCTACACCAATTCAGTTGACATGTGGGCGCTGGGTGTCATAGCCTACATCCTGCTCAGTGGCACCATGCCCTTTGAGGATGACAACCGCACCAGGCTGTACCGGCAAATCCTCAGGGGCAAGTACAGTTACTCGGGGGAGGTGAGTCTGCCCTGCCCCAGGGCTGGTGGGAGCACTTGATTGGGGCATGTGCTCTGAGCGTCATGTTCATGGGGTCAGGCAGGTAATGTAAAAAATGATGAAGTGAGACTAGTAGGGTCTCTTAGTTTGGGTTTCTCCAAAAGTGAGCCCTGAGACTTGGGAGCAGATAATGTAATTGGGATAGGAGTCCAGTAAGCACAGGCAAAGGGTAGGAAAGTGAGGCAGAAAGGGAGGAAGCCAATAAAGGGCCTATGGAGTGGACTGCCACTGTGGGTCACTGGAACTCCCACTGGGGACCCTGTGAATAATCACATGGCACATGCCTCAGAATTGTACCACTTCGGGACAAGAAGGTGGGTGGGTTTTAATCCACTGACTCCTGTAAGAGTTGAGAATTTCTTTGGGGGGAGGGGCATTAAATCCCTGGCACTTCCAGGCTGTCCTGAGTGCCAGCCAGTGCTGGAGAAAGTCTTCAGGCAAAGAAGCAGGGAGACGCATGCACAGGGGCCCCGCAGCTGCAGGTGAGCTCAGAGCTGGGCTAGAGCACGTGGGCCAGGGTGGCTGCAGTAGCTGCTCCATGGGCACTGGGACACGCTAGAGTGACCATGACCTGTCAAAAGGAGCCGCTGCTGCTCATCTCTGTCCAGTTTTGCCACACAGCCCAGAGGAGTCTCTGCACCCAGACATTCCAGTTTTTTTCAAGAGAAGCCAGAAAATTTGATCTTAAAATATTGGAATTCTATTTACATATTTAAGTAGTACCTTGTGTGCCAACAAATACTAACCTGCAGGCCAGATTCAACCAGCAGGCCATCGGCTTGTGTCTTTGGATCCACTGATTGTCCTGATACCTGAAAAAATCTGTTAGGTTTCAGCATTGCTGGGAGCTGAAGGAAGATGCACAAAAAGAAAAAGCTAGTTGGTCCTTAGGCAGGATGCTGACTGTGGGGAAGATGAGGCTGACCCTAGGCAACAGCAGGTGCTGTAAGCATAATGGTGGGCTCAGGAGGGTGGTGAATAACAATGTGTGATGGCTTAAATGGGAGGTGAAGTAAGCTTTGCAGGACAGCAGGATTCTGCCAAGGCAGCGAGGGCCCCTCCCCAAGTGCCCCCTGCAGAGTGCTCCCCACAGTGTTCCTCTCAGGCTTGGGCCTGCCTGAATAACCCACATGGAGGGGAGGAACCAGCTCCCTTCTGAAACCCTGCATTCCTTCCAGGGATTGGGGACTGGGCCCTCTCTGCCTCCAGCCAACTGGCCCAGAGCAGCATTTCCTGCAGGCGTCACCCCAAAGCCTCTTGCCACTTTGTCTTCAGTGCTTGAGGTCCTGTGCTCCATCAAAATTCTTATTAGCTTCCAGACGTGGTCATGGGGTCAGTCAAGCAGTCAAGGACTTCCTGTGAGGATGGGGGCTGGCATTCCTTAGGGGGATCTCCAGGTCACATGTCAGAGTGGTGAGAGGAAGGGAGGGAAGCCTTCATCGTTAGGCTAGTTCTTTGCTGGCCACAGGTGAAGGAGAAACTGGGACTTTCTTTAGCTCTCCCCTAAAGTTTCTCATGTCTTATTTGCTACAGATGGATTCAACAAAACAAATGCTGACTGGCTGGGAAGCCTAGGCTACGATGGCATAGTCACAGGGGGCACCTCCCTCACCCTCTGGGCCAGGTTTCATCACAGGTCAGAAGACCCAGCATCCACCTCCCAGAGGCAGTGTTGTGCCAAGGTCCCGCCTGGCCTGCTGTGTGCCAGGAGCTCTGTGTGGTGCCAGGCTGTTGGGGGTCTGGCTGGCAGAGGGAGTAGCAAGCTCAGCTACAGTAGAGAGGGAGGTTTCCCAAGAGATGCTGACCAAGGGAAGATTCTTCCTGAAAGTCTGTAGGCTTGCCCAAGAGTTCCTAATTCTGGCAATTGTTATTCAAGCATTTTATCTAATTGGAGCTTGCAGTCTTGCTAACCGGCTATTGATTATCTGTGGCTGGGAGAATGACAAATGAATAAGGTGAGGAATGGACTCAGGCTTCCTGCTCCTCCCATAGCCGCAAGACTGGATCCTGAGACTGTTTCCTGCTCTTCTGGAAACAGTCTGAGGCTCCCAGTGTTACGGGGGGCACTGCCCAGCCTTGCTCCCTGCCCCATTTATCTGAAGCTGAAAGCATGAGTTCCCAGTTCCAGAGTCAAATTCCTGGCCAGCTCTGATGACATCTGTCCCTAAAAGCTTGACTGACTCTGACAACAGGTTCTACCACCATCTGCAGAGAGCTGTGGTTTGGGTGGGATTTGTCTGGGGTATTTCCTGGGTGAGGAGGCCTCATCATTAGATCATGCTCTCTGAGGTGGAGACCAAACATCTGTCTGTTCCACTGACCATTGCCTACCCATAAATGCACCTGGGGAAGATGCAGAGAGACACGAAAGCCAGTTCTCCATCCCCCGTGAAGCTTGGGATTGCCTGGGGAGAAAGGACTAAGAGTAGGAAATGGCCGTAGAACAAACTTTGCTGGCACGCACCTGCCAGTAAAGGCCTCACCTCTAACCACTAGGCCTGGGCAGTCTGGAACATGAGCTCTGGGGCTCAGGTCATGTGGCTGGGCTGGTCCCCTTTCCTAGGGCTGGGTCCTGCCCCCACCTTCAGTCCAGCCATCTGTCTTCTGTGTGTTGGTCATTTGCCCTTCTGAAGGCCATCCAAGTGAGAAGGCCCAGCGTCGGCATTAGAAGTTTGACCAGCTCTGAAAGGTTTGATTCAAAGAAGGCTTCCATTAAGAATAGTGGTGACCACTGTGTAGTACCAGACACAGGGCTAAGGGTTCTATATCTAACATGTTTAATCTTTGCAACAGTGCTGCCAGGTGGGTGTAACATCCCCATTTTACAGATGAGGAAACAGGCTCGTGAGGTTTAGTAACCTGTCCATGGTTTCACAGCTAGATCATGACAGGCCTTGGGATTTGAATCTAGGCCGTCTTGGTGTCAGAATTCTTGGCCTCTCCATCCTCACAGTCTGTGTTCCCTGACATACATTCCTCAGCTTGTTGTTGGAGTCTTTGCTTCAGCACTTTCTTGGGCTGCTGTCTGTGGACATCTCTCCTCTCAGGCCTGTAAGGTTCTTGAGGACAGCTTGTGTATCAATCATATGTTCTCGGTACTTGCTCCTGGCTTCTCCTGAGGGAAGCACCCGTGATTGTTGGTGATGCCCTGGGAAAGGATGCAGAAGTGACTGGCTGGCAGGCAGATGGGCGTGGCCCTGCTGGCTGGGAGTGCTCTCTTCTGGGGGCTGGGCTCTGGAAAGAAGTGGAGAGCCTGCTGGAGAGGTGTTTAGTGGCCTGCTGGCCAGACCTGCTTAGGAGCAGCTTTGGAATCTTGGAAGAGGAGAGAGTGCTGGGAAGGAGAAGGCTGTGACAGATTATTTTGAGAAGAGAAATCTGCATTTTCCCTGGTGACCAGGGGTGTTGGAGTAGAGAGGGCCATGCCAGGGTCATGTTGGAAGTGATGGGGATACCCTTGTTGGCCAGATGTGAGGAAGGCCTGTGTGAGTGGCAGAGCAGTCTGAAGACACAAAGGGCCACCTTAAGAGAGGAAGCTTCTTGTCATGAAAGATTCCAGGAGGGCTGGAGCAGCTGTTTCTAAAGGAGTGACACCGAAGGTGAGTCATCATCTGTAAGACCCCTACTAGAGGCCTGTTATGGTCCCGCTGACTTGGAGATTCTGTGATTAACTGCCCATGAAATGTGACGTTGCTGGCCTAATGTCATTGCTTTTGTCAAGAGTTCTATTCCCAGAGTCAGGACGGATGAAGAGGCTCTTGTGGGACTGATGGCAGAGTGGTGCCATCAGCAGCTTTGCTGCCTGCCGGGTTCAGCAGTCTTTAATCGTCGCCCTCTGCTGGGGCATTCTCTGAGCTGTGGGCAAGCCCGGGCCACTGCACCGGGAACCCGTGGGCTTGGGCACAGGTTCTCACACTGCCTTGTTCAGGAGAGCGAGTGCTGCCAGGCAAGGGACAGAATCTTGATGGGAGGGAAGGCCACCTACAGGGCCAGTCTGCCATCACCTAGGGGATCGTGTTGGTGGGAGGTGGCTTCCCAGGGATGGGCCTCTGGGCTGCAGTCGGACCACCCATCCACTTGGCGCCAAGGGCGAGCACTCAGGGGCAGAGAACTGGACCATCCTGTAGTTCTGATAGCCCTGCCATAGGATGAGTGCCCGGAGCCAGAGTTCACATTTACTTCCCCACTTAAAGTGACCCTAACGCTTGTCATTCTGCCCTGGAATGTTGAAGGTAAAAGAAGGTGCAGAGGATGTACCGTGTCCTGTTGCTCTCTAGATGAAGGGGGTCAGCAGCTATGAGGGGGTGGTCAGGCAGCCTGGTTCATCTGCCCTGGTAGGGAGCAGCCAGCTGAGGAGGGATAGGACCTTGACTTAGAGCCACGGAGAGGACTTGCCCAGAGATGTGGGAGAGCTGGAGACTGGACATTGCAGGCAACAGGTGGAAGGCAGGGGAGGCAGGTGGCATGTGTCGAGGCTCATGCTTCGATTCTGCTGGGTGCCTTTAACTGCCTCACATCCCCACCTCCAGTGTGGGTGGGGGCTGTGACAGACTATCAGCTCGTCACTCTTCCCTTGCTGCTTCCTGCTCCCAGAGAAAGTGGATGGACTCCTGTGTCTGTCTCAAAAGCTGATCAATTCTAAATTGATTTAGAATTCTTTCCTGTGAGGTATTCCTAAGCACTTCCTCCTTGCGTCTCTGCTGGTGGCTGTTGGGTGTCAAGTGCTGGGTGATGGTGCTGGCTCAGTGCCAGGATCCCACAAGGACAAGCAGATGCCCCCATACTTGTCCAGGAGGGATCCCTCTGGAAGGGGTGTTCCTACTTCACCGAAGCTCCTGGTACTCAGTAGGTAACAGAGGAGTCTCTGTCCTTCACTGTAGGAGCAAACGCTGACAGTCCAGAGCCCTGACTGGTCACTGGGAGGTCGCATGATTTGGTCCACTAGGCGTAGGCAGTGGACCCTCACTGGTCACTATGCTTGGAGACCTCTCAAAGGAAGGCAGGGGTGGCTTCCTCCTGGTGGGGGCTCGAGGCAGGCTGTGTGTGGAGAATGGCAGCTTCCCTCTCCTGTGCCACCTCTGGTCTGCCCCTTAGCTCCCTGGAGCCCTGTCCTCTAGGCTTCCCTCTGCCACTGCTGCCCTGGTTACACAGTCCCCAGAGCGCAGTACTCTCCTGTGGTGGCAGAAACAGATGCCCATGTCCCCACATTGCCACATTCAGCTGTTCCTACCAAAACGCTTTGCCCTGACCACCTCCAGCTTCTCATTAACCTGGGGTCGGAGCCTCTTTTATCACTGCTGTCTCCCACCCCCGGCCCCGCTGAGGCCTTTCCAACAAAGGGCTGCACCATCGGTTGTGTTCTGAGCAATGCCTAGTGTGCTTGCTGTCCCCTCCCTCTCCTGCTCTTCTCATTGTCTGTCTCCACCTGGGTAGCTCTGCCCACTCACACGCCCTGTCACTTTTAGGCTCTCGAGTTCCTGTGGGAGCTGCCACGGCTGTTGTCTCTCCCACAGTCTGACCTCGTTAAATCCGCTGACGGCCTCCCACACTCATCCCCTCCTGCCCCCACTGAGGTGGAAACATACTCGCAGGTGGATGGGATGATTAAAGCGGACCTGATCCAACCAGTCCCCACCGGCCCCGCCTCTCCAGACTCTCCTTCCTCGGTCAGTTCTCCCATCGCACGAGGTCCCCCTTCTTGTGCATGCCTGCCTGGCCTCAGTTTGTCTGTCTCCCGGTGTACGTGTGCTGCTCGGACCTGAGCTTTGCTCTGGTGTGGCGTGGCCAGCTTGTTGAAGAAGTCTCCATCTCTTCACTCATCCCACCATCCCATGTTGACCAAGTAGCTGCCCTGCGCCCGGTCCTTTGTACCCAGGGTTCAGGAACACGGGCTTCCGTGGGGGTGACATGCTAATAATAGCCACAGGGCTCCAGACTGTCTCAGAAATTAGAATGGGAGAAAGGTTTTCGGTTTTTGGGTTTTTTTTTTAAGAGCTAGCTTGGCCTCAGCAGAATCTGTGAGTGGAGATAAAAGAGACCACTGTGCATCAGGCTCTGGAATCCAGAAGCTTCCAGGGCTGCTCCAAGACACCGTTATAAGCAAACATGACTTAGTTGCTTGCACAGGTTCCCAACATCCCCCTGATTCCTAAGCGAGCACACAGCATCCTTCCTGACTCTTGAGTTGTGCCCTGTCTCCCTCCTGTCCCTGTCCTTCACTTTATGGACTCTGGCAGGGACAGGTGGGGGCGCAGGAGTTCATTTTATTACTCATCTCAAGTTTCGGAACACAGCTTTAGTAACCTTTAAGTTGACACGCCTTTTCTTGTTTTATTTTTATCTTCCTTCTCTGCCTCTTTTTAAAACTCTATTATCTTCCTTCTTTTTCTCCTCTCAGGCTCTTTCCCCTTAGGTCCTCTTTCCTGCTGCTCAGCCCCCACCCATCCCCTGCCAGGTCCCAGCGTGGTGGATTTTGTCTGGTCTGGAAGCCCAGGCACCAGGATGGTGAGTGTCTTGACCAGAGGAAGGGGTTGCTGGCTCCACTGCCACACGATGTCCAGCTCTGCTGAATTTTTTAAAATTCCTTTGCCTCATGGGCCACATCAGAGTGTGCTGTTCTTGTCATACTGATAGTTCTGCTCTCCTGAGTAAGCCCCAAGCTCCATTTCCCAGAAACATGCTCTTTTCTCTGCTCTCATTCAGGCCCACGTAAGTACAGGAAGGAGGCCCTTGAGGGTGGAATTGCTGGGTCTGAAAATACATCTTGAGACAAAGCTGAGGGAAGACTGAGTCATGGGAGCAAAGCCCAGCTACTTTCCTCCCTTCCTTCCCTTAGCAGCTCTTTGGTGGGGCTAACTTCTCTGCCAGAGAACCTTTCCCAGAGTCTTCATGGGCTAGAAGAAAACCCATAGAGGTCAAGGGGTCCAGGCCACTTAAGTGTTAGATGCTTTGCTTTTGCTCCTCATGCTCAGCCAAGTGAGGAAGAAAGCTAGGAAATCATCTTTTTAGAATCGGGAACTTTAGCAACTAGAAGACGCTTAGAATCCACTGTATTTGGCTCCTTCATATTAAAAGTGAGGAGGCTTGTCTTCTCTAAGGTTACACAGAGAAGGTAGACCTAGAATGCAGGTCTCTGGGCTTGCAGCCTAACGCTTTAATTTGTCACCCAGATGTCATCCAGAAGAGAGACCAGACCTTTCTCTCTCCTCACTTACTGTGGCCAGAGTGGCCAGACCTGCCTGCCAGAGGGAGTCTAGGGCAAGTCCTGTGAGCTGGGTTTGCTGCTGGAAAGAAGCAGCTTCCTCTCTCGGCAGCCTGGGCCAGAGAGCTGGCTCCATCCTTTGTTCCCTTAGCCCTTGGGCTCAAGGCAAGATTTCTGGTAGAGACTTGGGCAGTATTCTTTCCAGGCCCTTGTGACCTTAGAGCTAGAACAAGTAAAAGTGGCCAGGAGGTAGGGAAATGCATCCTCTGAGCTGGAGTGGAAAGTCCTTTCTGATTTGGTGCCTCCCTTTGAATGGAGGGTTGGATTCCCTACCCTTTTTAGGCTTCTCTGCTGTTATAACATCAAGAGTAGGTACCTTGGGGTTTCTGGCTGGTTCAGTCAGTAGAACATGAAACTCTTTATCTCAATGTCATGAGTTCAAGCCCCACGTTGGGCCTCACACTGGGCCTAGAGCTTAGTTAAAAAAAAAAAAAATAGGTACCCTAACTACAAGGGGATAAGGATTCTGGGGGCTACTAGGAAAACGAGAGCCAGCTTAGCCTGATGGTCAGAAAGAGGGTGGAAGTGATGTCCCTCCTCCCACAGCCTCTTCTTGTCCTCTCAGGATGGGGCCCAGCCCTTCACCCACACAGCTCAGAAGAGGCTCATGGAAAGAAGGGTGTAGGCTCTCACCCTGGGTATTGAAGTTGTCCTCTGATTCCACAGCAGAGGGAAACCTGAGTTGGAGGCAAGGCAGACAGACATTTAACATTCTCTTCAATGACCTGTGCTCTGTGTCAGGCCAGAAACAGGTAAAAGCCTCTGGGAGACTGGTCAGGTAGTACCTGGAGCCTGTCCCTTCTGTTAGCCACCTGAACCTCACATGTGTCCCTGACTTGGCTCCAACTTTACTGAGGTGAGAGTTCTGTTTTTTATCCAGAGCTAGAAGCTAGAGCTATGGAAACTGAAAGGCATGACTGTTTATCATTATTCTTTTTCTCATGCCCAGAATGTTACCCAGCCAGTCAGTCAGCCTATGACTGACTCCAGAGGCCCAAGCATGTTGGGGAAAGAGATGGGTTGGTCTGCTGGTGTTGAATACTTTCTTAGGAGGTACTAAATTGGACTTGGCCAGAAGCATGGCCCTGGGTGAGTGTGGAAAGCTTTGCATTTCCATGCTGAGTGCTGTTGGAGGACTTGGCAGGGCTCCCAGGGGCCAGTGTTCTGACGTACATTCTGAGCCCCTGTCTCGCTGTCAGTGGGGTGGGTTGAGGACCACTTTCCTGTGTTTGGCCCTCCTGCCTTCCTGCTGCTAGTTCCTCATGTGTGAGGATTAGGCTGGGTGCCATTAGCACAGCCCAATTCTCAGGTCAGGATGGCTCAAGTCACATTGGCTTGGGGGTCCCAGCTGGCCCAGCTGCTCACAGCTCTTCGAAGATGAGGAGAGCTAGGGCCTGCGGAGAGGGCGGGGCTGGCCCTCAGACAAATGAGTTCATCCGCATTCTGTGCACAGCTGCTTGTACACAGTAATTGGAGACGCAGGCGTCTGGGGGAGCAGGAGGCGCAGATCAATGTGACTCGCTTTGTCCCTAACAGGCTGGCCGCTCGGTGAGCAGCAGGGGTCGATGCCTGGTGTAAGCCTGTGCCACTCTGGAGATGGAAGTGCTTAAACCCCTAAGATAGGTCTGGTGAGATGCCCATCCAAGACCGCACTGGACTAGTCTGGAGCTGCAGGGGGCCTTCGTTTGACCGGGTGTGGATGTGAAGTGGGGGTGCCTCTGATCCATCTATGTTTACGTTCCTGGCTTGTGAGTCCAGCTTCACCATTGTTTACTCTGTCATCTGCAAAGGAGCTGCCCCTCTTCTGTCTGGGCTGGACCAAGGGGAGTGTGATCTGTCATTTCAGTTCAGTGAAAGTTGAGATTTGCCTTCCACAAAGCAGGTTAGGGTAGCACGGCAAGTAGCCCCACTTCTTTTTAAGGACTCCAGAAGAGTGTTCTCCTTGGTGCCCCCCTCCACCTCCTGTATATAAGTGGGGAAGGGTATTGGGGAAGAAGTGGAGGTCAGGGAAGCTGAACTGGTGGGGGGACGTCTGGGTGCCTCAGTTGGATGAGTGTCTGCCTTCAGCTTGGGTCATGATCCCCCGGGGTCCTGGATTTAAGCCCCACATCGGGCTCCCTGCTCAGGGGAGAGCCTGCTTCTCAGGGGAGAGCTGCTGCTCCCCCTGCTTGTGCTCGGTCTCTCTCTCTCTCTGTCAAATAAATGAATAAAATCCTAAAAAAAAATGAGGAAGCTGAACTGGGGGTAGCAGTAGTCAGTGTTGTGTATCTGCTGACGGGGTGTGCAGCAGCCCCGAATGCGGGCTTTGAGATACTCCTGAATCCCCCTGGAGAGTGAGTTCAGGGGTCCCCCAAGGCGAAGGGCACCTTTGGGTGGAAGAGGCAGACCTCATTTGGTAGGAAGGAGGGTGATGGTGCCCCTCACATCCCAGCCAAACGTGCAGCAGGCTCAACAAAGGTCCTAGCCATCCATCCTTTGGGAATATCCGAGCCCATGCCACAGTGCCCCCAGAAGGCAGGGACTCAGAACGGTACTGTGTCTGCCATCCTCCAGCAGAGGGGCTCGAGGGCCTCTGTATGCCTCGCACCGGGCACGGGGGCTCATCCAGCTTAGCATGGTCTAATGGGAACAAACAATTTGAAATCACTGGAATAATTGCTTAGCTCTGGGAACTAAGAGGAAGTCTGAGTAGGTGTCCTTTACCTTGAGAACCTAAGGATTCAGCCAGGTGAATGTCTGTATAAGCAGTCCAGATGGAGGCCCTGGGACAGACAGCCACTTGGTGTATGGCTGAGCTGAGGCAGCCGTGGGGGCATGTAGCAGAGAAGGCTTTGTGCAGTGTCTCCCCGAGGACAGAAGGTACCAAAATGAGGCTGGTGCAGAGCACTGCCAGGCCCGCCTGTGTGGCTCCAAGACTGGAAAGAAGGTCACCTGGTCCTGCCCGTCCCCCAAGAGCCCCCTGCCCGCCCAGCAGATAGGGAAATCTAGTTGCCTTGATTTACTTCCTTTTCTCCCCATGGCTGAGAGGCGGAGGGTGATGAAGGGAATGCAGTCGTTATCCATCCCCACTTTGTCAGTTGGACTGAGGGTGGGTCCTCTCTTTAAAGACTAGGAAGTTCCCTGCTAAGTGGCCTGGTATGGACATCCTGGGTTTGGAGCTTAAGTCTGGCTCAGGATATTGGGGAAAGTTTGGGTCATTCTCTTTAAATCCCCCTGAGTTATAGTGATCCTGGGGTAGGTGGGGGTTCTTGACAGGGGCCACCTTTCTGAGCCAGACTTTGAGTGCAGGGCACTTAGAAGTTTGCTGCTTGGGAAGGGGAGCAGGTCCTTCTCCTGTTTGTTGTGTGGACTTCTTGCTCAGAATAGCCTCTGCTTGGTGGCCTGGGCCAGTGTTGGGTGGGAGAGGGAGGCCCAGAATGCTGTACTTGGGAGGAGCCGGGCAGTGCCTTTCTCTAGGGGGACAGTGCAGGATTGCTGGACAGTTCTAAGTGCCATGGTGGTGGCATCGTCAGGATAGGGAGAGCAATGTTGAGTGCTCTCGCTCTAATGCTTGTCCTTGGCCTCTAGCCCTGGCCCAGTGTGTCCAATCTGGCCAAGGACTTCATTGACCGCCTGCTGACGGTGGACCCCGGCGCCCGTATGACTGCACTGCAGGCCCTGAGACACCCATGGGTGGTGAGCATGGCAGCCTCTTCATCCATGAAGAATCTGCACCGCTCCATCTCCCAGAACCTCCTCAAACGTGCTTCCTCACGCTGCCAGAGCACCAAATCGGCTCAGTCCACGCGTTCCAGCCGCTCTACACGCTCCAACAAGTCGCGCCGTGTGCGGGAGCGGGAACTGCGGGAGCTCAACCTGCGCTACCAGCAGCAGTACAATGGCTGAGCCCCCTGGCTGCGGTGCAGATGTACCACGGTCCCAGCTTGGCCACTCATTGCCATGCCCTTGGGGCCCAGTGCCCTCTCTGGAGATAAGCCCATATGGCCAGTGGCAGGTGAATGGCCCCCGCCCCTTCTCTGTCCCTTCAGCAGCCCCCGTTCTTATCCTGGGCCTGAGCCTGGTGTGACAGAGTGGAAGGAGCCCAGGGGGCTGTGAGGCCTGTGAGCTGGGAGCCTGGCCTGGCACCAGTGCTCTTTTTGGTGGCCAACTGCTCTGCTAGAAGTTGGGGAAGGGGCAGGACCTGGCCTTCATGCTCCCTCACCCTTGGCTCTTCCCCAAGACCCAAGAGGCATGTAGTGCCGGGCAGAGTGTGTTCTGTGGTCCCAGGACTCTTTGGAACAGTTACTTCTGAAACCCTCTTCACTGAACCTTCTCTGGCCCCCCCTCCATTGCATCCTGATCTGTGCCCGGTGAGAGACCCAGGGAGGCACAAAGCTTGTGCCTTAGCTGGACTCTTAGCCCCTGGCTAAGTCCAAACAGTCTTCCACCTCCCACCCAAGATCTGGCTTCCTTCGTGGTGCCTCCAGGGACCCCTCCTGGCCCCAGGACTGGCTAGAACCTCTGGTGGTAGGGCCATGGCATAGTTCTTGGCCCTTCTGGACTATGTGGCCATGTTGGTAGCAGGCTTGCTCCAGGCTCCAACCTCTCTCTGCCAATGAGAGACCTCCTGCCCATCAACCCACTGCTCTCAGTACCTTCTTTGCAGAGCCCTCTATCACCTCTCCCCCCCCCCCGCCCCTTGGATGCCCATTCTATTCCCTAGGTGCCTCCTTCCCAACTGTGGGGGATTAAAGGGAGCCCCACTGCTGCTACCTGGGGAATGGGGGCACCGGGGCCAAGGCAGAGGCCAGGGGCTTCCCAGGGAGAGCCCCATCAAGATTCCAGTGTCAGCCCTGGTTCCACCCTTGGTACTGCCCATTGCCCCTTCCCTTCAGGCTCTGCTGTTCCCTCCTCGCAGCTGCATGAAGGCGCCATCTAGTGTCTGACAGGAGTATGGGCGGCCTAGGACTGACCACTGTGCTCATTCTTCATCCTCTAGAAAAAGTGGGAAGGAGCTGAGGAAAAGGTCCCCAGTCTGCTCAGCCCTCCCCTTCTGCTGAGCTGCTGTGCAGCTCCAGTTGGAACTTAGCCATACTGTGTGACCTGCCTCTGAACCCTGAGTGCCTGGGGCCCTGGCCTTCTCACAGCTGGCCTTGCCTGGTCCAGCCTGTCTCTGCTTCCTTTCACAGCATTACTCTTCCAGCTTGGGCTCTGCCAAATCTCAGGCTGGAGGGAGCCCCTGCAGGAGGTGGGTGGAATTGGGTGGCTGCTTTCCCAGAGGCCTGAGCCAGACCATCCCCATGTCCGTCATGGTGCCTTCCCTGTAACACCCCCCCCAAAACCAGGCTAGAACCCAAGTCCCCTTCCTCCACAGCTGCTTTCAGTGGGTAGGAAGGAGCTGGTGCCCAGCTTTAGCCTTAGCTAGACTGCAGGACCTCTGCCAGCAGGGAGGGATTGGCCCTCACTGTTTCTCCCAGTGGGTAGCCTTGGGCCAGGCCCTCCTCTTTCTGCATGTGCCACCTCCAGTGAGAAACAAAGCCAAAGAGACCACTCTGGGCCAAGCCGACTGTGCCTTATACATCTCTTTCTGTCCCCAGTGCTCCTGGCACAAGGCAGCGGAGAGTCCAAGTCCTGTGGCCTCAGAATTCCCATTTCCCCAAGTGCCTCGGGGGCCTGAAGCCCTGGGGATTTACTTCCTCTCTTGTCCAAGGTAGGCCTGGTCCTAAGGGTAGGACAGAGGACATGTGGAGACTTGGGCCTTTGATAGGCCCACCTGGGCCTTTATGCCATGGACCTTGGCTGCAGAATGTGCAGTTATTTATTTTGTGTACTCCAGTTGTAAATGTATCCTCTGTACTCAATAAACAGGCTGCCCTCCCCAGGGAAGGCTGCCCATCCATTCTGACAGCCCAGGCTCTTTGCTGTGGATCAGGGGGTTGCCGAGGAAGAGGAAAGATGGGGGGGCCTGGCCTGGGCATGGCTACTCTAGGAAGATCAGACTCAACACCTGCCGTGCCAGAAGTCAAGAGTCCCAAGTCGGGGGGTACTCTCAAGAGCCTCTCCTTTCCCATGAAAGGACAGACAAGAGTAAGAGGACAGAGCATGGGGTCTTTATTGGATTGATACGGGGAGAGGGCCTGTGGTCGGCTTAGTTGTAGGCTACGACCTGGTTGATCCAGGCGCTGAACTTACTAACCCGAGTGTATATGGCAGGCTGGCGTACATTGCAATTGCTGGTGCCCCACGAGACAATGCCAATAAGCACCCACGTGTTCCCCTTCTGGCAGACGAGGGGGCCTCCGGAGTCTCCCTGAAGAAGGGAGAGGAGAAAAGTCACCGTGGGGATCAGAGGGTGCCACAGGGCAGTGCAGAGGACAGGACAGGGTGCCGATGCTCACCTGGCAGGAGGAAGCCCCTGCGCCGCCTGCACAGATCATGGAATCAGTGATGCGCGAGCCCCAGTACTGCCTGCACTGATTCACTGTGACCAGAGGCAGAGCCACCTGCTGTAAGCGTGCTGGGGTCGTATTGCCTGTGCGTCAGAAGGGGATGGTGAGGCCCTGGATGACTTGTTCCCACCCTGGCCCTGTCACCCAGATCTTTGGCTCAAGTTCCTACCCACGCCGCTGAGGCGTCCCCAGCCAGTGGTGGCGCACTTGAGGCCTGCAGGCAGCACCTCATCTGGGGAAGCCAGGCAGACTGGTGAGATGCGATTTGTGTACTGGGCTGGGGAGGCGAGCTTCAGTAGCGTCAGGTCATTATTTAGGGTGGCGGGGTTCCAGGAAGGGTGCGTGATGGCCTGTGGAACCAGGAAGGGGGATGGTGGTGGGCATAGGCCCCCCAGGGTTGATGGTTGCTGAGGGGGCGAGCCTAGGGCATGCCCTGAATTCCTCATTCCGAGAGCCCACCTACCTGCCCCTCCACTCTTCCTTTCCATGTCTGTGGCCTAGATACCCACCTTTGATATGGACAGAACCTGCAAAGGCTCAGCATTGGATGATCGATCGTACTCGCCCAGGACAACAACGTGGCGGCCAGGGCTGCAGTGAGAGTAGGGATGGGCAGCCGCAAGGAGGGCAGAGTGACAAGAGAGGGGCATCCAGGGGAAGGAGGTGGCGAGAGGGGGGCTTGGGGGCAGGTAGAGTGGGAGTACTCACCTGACATTGCAATGGGCAGCAGTGACCACCCAGGACTGGCTGATGAGGGAACCCCCACAGAAGTGGAAGCCGCTTCTGTCCTGGGGTCAGGGGTCAGAAGTAGGGGTGGGCTCAGGCTGCATCTAGGCATGAAGCACCTGGTACCCTGCCCCACCCCCAGGTGATGTACCTGCAGGGACACCTGCCAGGGCCAGGAGCCTGGCACTGCGTTCTCCCCGTTGACAATCCTCTGGCTGAAGCTCAGTACCGGCTTGATGGCAGGAATGCCGCAGCCTGGCCATTGGGCTGGTGAGAACCTGTTTCCCACACCACCACACCACCACCCACCTCTCCCCACCTCCTCCTGGGTGCCCCAAGGCTCTGCCTCTCAGGTCCAAATCGAGAGGGCTCGTCACTACCCCTTCTCACCCTGAGCACCTCTAGGTATCTGGGTTACCTATGTCCTTACCTACGTCCAACCAACCCCCAAATTCTGTCCATTCTCTAATATCTCTCTCCACCCTTACTTCCCACTGTTCCCCAACTTCACCCACACCCTCTAGCTCAGGCCATTTTTCTCCCTGACCCCTGGCATAGTCTCCTCCCTGGCTTTGCCACCTGCTCCAGGCCTCAACAGCCTTCTCCCTAAACTACATGTCCAACCTTCACTTCTCAGCTTCTTAAACCTTCCCTGGCTCCTAGCTCTGGCCTGATCTCCTTTTGCCCCACCTCTTGCCCCCACCCCCGGCACATCCTTTTTCCTTTACCCACTCTGTCCACCTGGTTTCCTTCCAGCCAGCCCAGCTCCTTCCCCGAGCCCCTGGGCAGGAAGCCTGGGCTGGTTTTGGGAGCCAGGTTGCTTTAGGGCTGGTCATCAGGGCTAGTCCAGGCCCACTCACCCCAGGAGGAGCTGAGGAAGACCAGGCTAAGGGTCAGACTGAGCAGCAGCATTGTGGCAGGCATGAGGTTGAGAGCTGGGCCTGCTTTTATGGTTCTCCTCGTCCTTGGGCAAAAGTCCCAGGCCTGAGGCCAAGCCAGCTGTGTGGGCTCAGCCCCCTCCCATGCTCTGGTCAGGAGGAGGGTCTCTAGGCCAAGGTCTTGGACCCAGGCCTGGACTTTATCAGACAGAGCCCAGGTGTGAGGCTCTCACCTCCACCCCCCAAAGCCTGGTCTGTGATTGGCTCCCTGAACCACCTCACGTCCCAAGTGTTGAGTGCTGAGTAGCAAGGACTTATGGTTAAGTTAGGTCTGTGTGGACTACGTGGTGGCCGGGATCAGGGAAGTTCTTCAGGGCTGTCAGGGGCACCAGACTCAGAGAAGCCTGCTCAGGAGCCAGGGGTATTCCTGATGGGTAGAGGAAATGTCCTGCTGTGTCAGCTGTGTTGTGGAGGGCCAGGGCCATGTGGCCAGGACACGGGTTCTGGCAGGTCACAAATCTAACAGCATCTCAGTGATTTCTCACCAACTTGGAACAAGAGTCAGTTTGCCCAAAGAGATGGGTGACTTTCCCACCAGCATATAGTGCGTTTGGACCCAAACCTTCATCTGGCTGCAAAGCCCACACTCTTATTGATGAGATGACACCTGGGGGGGCCTGCGACACAGGAGGATAAGGTGTGAGCCCTTGGTGACTGGCTGACCCTGGATGGAGGCTATGGGTACAAGGGTGACAGCCATTAAATTTCTGACAGCCTCTGGGCCTTGGGGCTCCCATGGGCAAGCTCTTGGTGTCCACAGCCCATCTGTTGTACAGTTCCAGGGTGAGACTGCACTGAGGAAGAGAAGACCGCCCTGTGTGCAAAGCTGCAGTGGGTAAGTTGGCTGGGCTCCTAGAGGTGTGGGGGGCGCCAACAGACTCCAAACTTCAGTCAAAAAAATAAGATGCGCTAATGGTTGAACAGAGGGATGGAGGGATAGAAATGTGATCAAGCAAATATAACTGTAATAATTGTAAAGTCGATTGTGGGTATATAGGTGTTCAGTGCAATCCTTTCAACTTCTGTGTTTAAAAATCTTTATAATAAAATACTGGGGGTGGGGGAGCACAATCAGGGGCCCAGGGATATCCAGCTCAGGGTATACCCTCCCCAGGGGTTGGGCAGACTAACCATTCCGAAGCTCCAGTGGAGTCAGCCGTTCTCTCGGACGGCAGGATGCTCCTGCCAGCACGTGGTACCTAGGCTGGCCCTCAGTGGGTGCTCAGCAAAGGTTTGCTGGATAAATGTGTCATGTCATCTCTCTCTGCATGAGCCCTATGACCCCTATCAGCCCAGCAAACTTGGGAGTGTCATCCTCCCTCTCCCCCCACCCTCATAGCTCAGCACATGCAAATAGAAGCCCTGTTTGGTGTTAGCACCTCAGGGTGTGCCTGGTCATGGGAGCAGTTGCACAGGTAAAGGTGTTGCAGGGGTGAGGGGTGTTCTGGGAGAACTTGCCCTTGGAGTCAGGGTGCAGCTCCTCTATCAGCATTGAGGACTAACTCAGTGGGGTCCACGGGGGCCTCCTTGACTGAGAGGTTGTGGGCTTTGCCATGGGACACTGATGAGCCAGGTAAAGGGGGCAGTGCATGGGGCCTTCTGGGTTTTACAACAGTCCCCAATAGACTAGAGGGCAAGAGCAAGGCATTGGAGTGATAGGGGGACCTCTATGGTGTGGAGAGTCAGGAGGGGGCTTTCCACCTTAAGCTGCAATGCTTGCCAGGGCTGGGGTTCTGGAGGAGTAGATGCCTAAAGCAGCTTATGGGTAAAGGGCACCTCTTAGGCCAGGCCCTGGAGCCACGCATGGAGTGGCCCCTGCAGGTGTACATTAGCTACAGAGTCCTGACGGCTGCTTGTCCCCCCCTCCACCCAGGAACAACACAGCAATCTGTTTAGGTGTTTTTGTATTTCCTGGGTTTATTCCCCCTTGTTCCAGGCCCTAAGCATCATCCTACTTCACTCCACCTCCATGGCCTGCACCGTTTCCTCCAGCAGCTCCAGGGTCAGTGGCTTCACTGTCTGGGACAGGACAGCCGTGGTTCCCGGGGCAAAGCGGTACTGGTTGGGCCTGGGAGGGGTGGGGGACGGCTTCTCAACTTGGGCCCATCATATGGCCCATCCTCTTCTTGCAGCCCCCTATCTCCCCTGCTACTGCCCCATCCTCCCAGTGGTCCCCCATCTCCCATGCTCCTACCTCTCTATGGGCTTTGTCGGTGAGCTTAATGTTCTCAGAAGCTTGGCGCCGGTCCCCATTATCACACATGCATCCACACTGCCCCCAGAGCCCAGGTCACCCAGGATCCCTGCAGTAATGGCTTCCACTAGCAGCTCCTGCGCGGCCTCCAGCTGTGATGATATGTGTGTGAGAGGCCTGATGGACTTTTCTGGTATCACCTTCAGGCTACAGCCTAGAGGTTTTGTTCATCTTGAAGCCCAGATTGCTTACCATTTGCTCATACCCAGACTCCTCTGTTTCCCTATACCCCCATCCACCCCAAGCTCCCTTGCCCTGGTCTCTGCCTCCCTCTCTCCAGGGTCGCTGTGTTCCCAATGCCCCATCTTCACAAACTTCTCTGAGTCACTTACACTTGTGGTTCTGCTCCCAGTGCTGTCCACCCAGCCAATGTGGTCTTGGTGCCCAATCTACCGGCTCACTGCTTTTTCCCTTCTGGGCCTTAGGCACCTCTGAAGCAACACGTCATCCACTTTCATCCCACCCCAAACAAAATCCAGACTCCATCCCCTACTTGCCATTCCCTCCTCCCTCAGCTTCAAAGGGTCCTGAGCTTTGACTTCTCCAGGCTGTCCAAACTTTGGCACTGATGGTTCTCTGTTGGAATAGCACTTCTTCACTCTGACTCCACTGGCCCTTCAGTTTCCACTCAGTCGTCGCCTCCTCCAAGAAGCCTTCCCTAACGTCTAGACTAGGCCAGGTTACCTCTGTGTTAGCCCAGCTCCCGCGTGCACTTCCCATCAATGAACGCGTAGTGGGGGATAGGTGTTGCTCACCTTCATGTTCGGCTGGAACCGATCCTCCAGTACCGCTAGGGCGGCGTCCTGGCCGGAACCTGCAGGTAGGAGGGGCACCTGAGGTCAGTTGTGGCCACCCCGTCACGGGACAAACGTGAGGCCAGGGTCGCGGGGCAGCGATTCGAGGGGAAGGGGCGGAAGCGCTCACCCAGGGCTGTGAAGGGCAGACGGCTGTAGGAGCCATGGGGGTGCACGCTGTAGAGCTGCGGTCCCGTCAGGTCTACTCCGCCCACTATCAGCGACGCGCCCACGTGGCCCCGGTACCTTTTCGCGGAGTGGGCGTGGTCAGCTCCGAGCATAGGTCTTCAGGTCCCGCCCCGCCGTGACACCGCCCCCAGACCCGAGCCCCGCCCGTTCCTGTGGTCTAGCGCCCGGGTACTAAGATCGCCCCTTCCTGTTGCCCTGCTCCTCTTAGGTCGGCCTTTTCCGGTCTCCGGGGCTCTTGCAGCCCCGCCCTTCATCCTGTCCCACCTCCTCTCAGTCCCAGCCTCCCTACAGCGGCCCCTCCTCAGGGTCATCTTAGCCCCGCCCCAGCACCGGAAGAGGGTCTGGCGGATAACGCGCGTGACCGTGGCCACGCGAGGCTCGCGGCCGGTGGACAGGGAGTGTAGCTCCATGTTGGACGCCGCCATCCGAGTGGTCATTTCGGCGTCCGCGGCTACTCCAGCCCCACAGCAGCTGAGAACGAAGGGAGGATCGGTGTGGGAGGGGCTAGGACATGCAAGGACCGGGGATGGGAACGAGGGGCGGTTGCGGAGCGGGGGAACGGGGTTGGGGATTTCTCACTAGATTTTGGGGGCAATGAAGTGGATCTTCTCGCAGCTCTTGTCTATCACAACCGAATCGTTGGTGGCCCGCGTATCCGCGCCCAGAATGACCCCGTCCTGGGGAGGGAGAGGAGCCGCTGGCTCAGTTCCTGTCCGATCCCCCAGCAGCCCCCACTACCCCCCCCCTCCCAGTCCCAAGTCCCTGCTCACTCGGAACACAAGGCCCGCGATGGTGGTGCCGGTCTTGTGTGCCTGAGGGATCCGGAGCCCCGGGAGGACTCGTTCTAAGGATGCATTTCTGGAAACGGAGTGGAGTGGCCCAGGTTTGAGTTTCCTTTTCATCACATCCTCCAACTCTGTCCTAGCCTCCTTCAGCTCTAGGGGTGGGACCCTGGGAACCCAAGTCGCCCAACACACTCTACCGCCCCTCCGCCCCCACCAGAAATAAAGGCCCTGGGGCTTCCACTCCCAGAAGCCCTCATGGAGAGCATAGGCAGCTCAGCTCTGGACCAGCCATCACCCCCATCACCTCTGGCAGTTCTCGAAGGAGAAGCCCCTTCGGAGCTCAAACGCCGGCTTCAGCATCTCAAGGTGGGCAGGGTGGTCCAGGGGTTGGGGGTCTACGTGCGACCAACGCCGAGGGAGAAAGGCCAAAGCCAGGTTCTCTGTCAGGCACCCTTCCTGGCCGGTCTGACGCTTCTCCCTTTCGCTTTCACCTTTCCTCAGAGCGTGGCTGGCCCCCGTCATCTTCTCTTTCACTTTCGCCTTCACCTCTGGTCCTGGGCAGCTTGGCAAAGGGGAGATGTCCTTGCTTGGCTTTCCATCCTGCTCCCTAGTCTTCAGTCAGAACAGAGGGGCAAATGCCTCCGTCTGGCCGTTGTTCAGCATCTCCGCCCTCTTCCAGCCTGAGCCCCTCGCTTTGCCTATCCATATCCCAACTCTGACCTCAAGTCCCTCAGCCCTAAGGCTGTCACACTGGCCAGGTTTCTGTTACTGGCCTCCCAACAGCATCAAGCATAGCTGCCTTTTGTCCTTTGGCACCCTCGTTCTCTCAGCTCTTTTGTTGCCTTTGCCTCCTCCCTGAAACACCAAAGCTCAGTCCTCCACCATGGTGACACTGGTCTTTCCAGCTTCCCTGTCTTAGGTGCTGTCTTCCCTCTCACAAGAGGAGTGCTCCGGGGCCTGGAGGCATGCTGGGCTCTGCCAGTGGCCAAGCCTTTTTTCACTTCCCAAACGACCCTTCTGTTCACATCTTTCTCCTAACTACCGCTTTAGTCTCAGCTAGCATCCTCTCTCCCCTGGACACTGCACTGCCCTCCCTGGCTTCCCCAAGCTTCCTGCCTCTTAGCCCCCAGCCAAGGCTACCCTTTACCTTTCAGAGAAGGGACTCTTTCTAGATTGCAAATCTGGTTACACTCTTTCCCTGGTTAACCCCTTCAGCAGCTGCATATTGCTCTTAGGCTCAAATCCAAGCCTTTACAGCGGCCCACATTACCCTTCTCATCCGATCTCAAGAATAGGCACCACTTCCTCTGGAAAGCCTTCCCTGACCCACAAGACTCAGCCCCTTGGTGCTGCCTAAACTTTTCTCTCAGACCACTTAGCTCCATTAATTAAGCCTTCATTAGAGAAATTATCTGATTAGTGGCTATCTCTCCCCCAGATTCTAAACTCTTATGCTTCTGTCACCTACTTAGCACTCAAAAGGCCCTGTCGAGGGGGGCAGACACCTGAGTGGCTCAGTCAGTTGAGCGTCTGACTCGTGATTTTGGCTCAGGTCATGATCTCTGGTTTGTGGTTTTGAGCCCTGCAGTGGGCTCTGTGCTCAGGAGGGAGTCTGCTTGAGATCCTCTCCCTCTCCTTTGCCCTGCCCCCCCCCCCCATATAGAGAACTTTAAAAGAAAAAAGGCCCTGTCTAGAGGTGGGATCTACCAGCCCTTTGGGAGTGGGCAGGACAGCTCACCTCTTCCTTGCCCTGTTCTACCCTTGGCTCCAGGTGCCCCATCCCATAGCTGTGTGTGCAGCTACCGCTAGTCCCCCACCCCCAGAGCAGAGGCAGGCTACATAAGCAGCTCAACCAAGAGAGTGGGAAGCTATACATCTCAGGGTTCCCAGTGCAATCCCAGGCTTCACCCAAGTCCATCTTGTCCTTTACCTTCCACAAAGCACCAGGTTTATGGCTACTGCTCAGCGAAGCCTGGTGTGTGGACACTAGTGCCTCCTCCTCAACCCACAAGACACATGTCAAAGCTTAGAGAGCAAAAGAAGGTCTTTATTTGGGGGGCAGGGGCCCTGGGCTGGCAGCTGGAGGTGCAGGGGTGCTACTTCGGTAGGTACCCAGCAGGATGGCATTGATGTGCTCCAAAGTCTGGTTGCTGAAGACCATGTTGAGATGCTGTGTCCCATGCAGAGGCAGCAGGTGCACAGGCTGTGGCTGGCGGCTTTGCCAGCGGGCACAGAGCTCAGTGCTGCGTGTGGCCACAGTGTCATCACCGTCCTCATAGAGCACCCCCACGGGGTCTGTGTAGGGGAAGCCATGGTCAAAGATGTAGGTGCGGGGTGTAGGCAGGCCCACGCCATACAGACAGTAGACTTCCACGCCAGGTGCCGGGAGTCCTGCCAGTAGGTCACGTGACTGTAGCCACATGTACCAGCCTTCCTCAAAGTGCAGGTCTGCAAAGAAGCGCTGGAAGTCACGGCCTGTGTAGTTGAAGCTGGGTGTGGACATGAACACATGGTCTTCAGGCCATGCCTCGCTGGAGGGAAACATCCAGGGGGAGGTCGTTGTTATACGCTGTTCCTCTCTCAACTTGATGCTGGACATGATCGGGATGCCCTGGTTGTCACCTGTGAACAAGAAGCAAGGTGGGTCAGGGAGCCTGGCTACCTCCGGCCCACAAGCTTGCCTCCCAGCCCAAGCTCAGCTGGATGCTCAATCCTATCCCTGCCCAATTCCAACACTGGCTCCAAGCCACAAACTCTGAGCAGGCCTGGCATTCAATAGGTATTCAATATGTGCTTATTAAATGAGAAGCCCTGATAGCATGTCTGCGGGGCAGAGCTGTATGTAGAGCCTCAAAAGGAGGGGAAGTTGGTTTCCTGAAGATGGGTGTTTATGTGTGTAGATGGGAGGATGGTGCTGGTGGTTCTCCCTCAGCCGAGTGTCTGTTGGCCCCTATGACCTGGGGCTACATAGGGATTGCAGCTATGTTCTTGGGAAGGATGAAATTAGACTGTGTCTGTGTTTGGCACTTATTGATGGAGTCTGATGAGTGTGTCCCTCAGCAGATCGTGAGCTACTAGGGGAAGGTCGAGTCTGACTGTGCCCAGCGTTCAGTTGGTGCTCAACAGGTGGTAGCTGTGCCCCTTCTCAGGAAAGGGCAGGGGGCTTCTAGGCTCTGGCCTGGCTTTGGCAGATCTGTCCTCAGTAGGCAGATCCCTGGAAAATGGGCTCCTGGAAGCAAAAGGCCACTGAAAGCTGAGGGGGCAGGCCCTGAGACCACAAGGAACAGACTTAGGTCCATGCGTCAGATTGCCGGGGTTCACTTCCTCTCCGTTTACTTTCCTTTTGTCACTGAAACACCAAATCACCAAAACAGACTTCTGGCAGGAGCTACCAGGCCAGGCCAGGCTCACTGCTCTCAAGGGGCCAGTGACAGGGGCCATGCCTCAGGGGTGGTAAATAACACCCTCAGCCTGGCCTTGTGAGCAGAAGCAGGAGTGAGGGCAGGCCCATGGTCAGCTTCATTCCCCTCTGCCCCAGGCCCCTCATTGACACGGGTGGTCTGAGGCCCTCTCACCTGAGGCCAAAACCAACATGGGCTTGATGGAGCCCCCCCAGGGAGCCCCAAGAGAGATGAATCCATCGATGAAGTGGTCCTTCCAGGCCTGGGGCTGGCGCAGCAAGAAATAGAGCAAGTGCAGGCAACCGAGGCTGTGACCAATGAGGAAGACAGGCTTCCCGTAGGCAGCATGCATCTCCTCCACCAGCCCAGCAAGCTTCCGGTAGTATTCCTCCTGCTGGCCTGCAGCACAGGGTGGATGGGGTCAGGGTGGGGGGAGGGGGGTCAGGGCTCACCTGCCTCAAGCCCACTAGCTGCAGAGACACTCACTGGGCTCCAGCCGCCAGTCGTAGGGGGCGGCCCGCACCGTCTCGTCCCGCACATACCCATTGTTGACCAGATTCTGCACCAGTGTGTGCATGTAACCTGTGGGGAAGGCATCAGCATCGGAGGCTCTGGCCACGGCTCCTGTGGGCCGACCACGGCTGCAGCCCGCCCTTTCCCCAATAAACACACCTGCCAGCTTGTTGTTGTCCAGGTACTCAACAGAGTAGGTCTTCCCAAAGCCGGGGACACGGATCTGTACACCAGGGGCATTGGACACGCGCCCAGAGCTGCGGTTGTAGACAACCCTGGGGGCAATGGGACATTCAGCAGGCCAGCAGCCAAGGGGCCGAGCATGGGGGCCGGGGCAGAGGGGATGGCACGTACCTGGTGTTATCAATCCAGCAGTCCACTCCAACGGGTAGGAACATATTGAGATCCAGCCAGATGGTGAAGAAGTCCTCTGTCTTGCGGTAGCACATCCAGTTCACCACATCTGGTTTATCCAGCTTGGCTTCTAGCTGATTCCCCAGGCAGCCAGGCACTGTGGGCACTAGCCTTCATTCTGAATTCCTTGGATTCCTCCCCCGTCCCGTGCCTGTTCCCCCACCTCGCACTGTGTGACCAGCTCCACCCCTCCATCTCCCACACCCTCAACCTCCAGGAACTAAGGACTTGATCCTTTCCCATCACACCCCCCCACCCCATCCCCCCAACAGCCCAGAGCCCAGGTTCCCCTCAGGCAGGGAAGGTGCAGGGGCCAAGGCCACTGACCCCTGTCCGCAAAAGGCAAATACCTAGCCTGGCTCTCCATTAATGCCGAAGTCCAAGGTGAAAACAAATAGGTATGGGGGAGTGGGGGCTAGGCCTTGGAGTAGGAGGCAGGCCTTGATGGGCCTCATCTGTTTTCCTGGGCTGGGCATCTGTCTTTGCTCGGATGGGGGCTGAGTGGCTGTAGCTGACCACAGCTTGTAATGCCCTGGCCAAGCCCTCAGGCACACCCGCCCTCAACTCCACCCGTCTAGGGTAGACGGCTCAGAGACACAGGAACAGTGTGGTGGGGGAAGGGGTTCATTTCTCTGCAGGAGAAGCCTTTGGACCCTCAAACACAGAGGCAGGTATCAGGGCAAATGCAGGGGCAGAAGGGCCTTGGCAGGGTCTGCTACCGGGGGGCTGGGGCCCAGGCCCTCTGAGGTCTGGCCTGGTGCATCAGGGGCCTGACGGGGGCTTACCGAGGATGACGGGCCGTGTGTGGTTATTGAGCTCAGCCTTGGGCGTGGTGTGCGGGGGGAAGAGCACATTGAAAAGCCAGAAGGGGGTGGCAGGGGGGAGCAGCAGCCCCAGCAGCAGCAGCCCCCACTGCCATGGGGAGCCCGGCGGCCCCATTCCAGCCCTAGTGCCTATTGCCCAGTGAAGCAGTCCTGGGCTGGCCTTATCTAGAGTGGGGGTGGGAGGGGCCCTAAGGCCAGTGGGATGGACAGCCTGGCCAATGGGGGTGGCCTGAGATTGCCGGAAAGGGGCATAGCCTCAGGGAGCCAGCTCTGGGCCTGGTTTCAGTTCCGCCTTCTTCCCTTGGTGCCAGGGGAAACAGAGCCGGGCAGCAGGAGGCCCAGAAGTACACAATGTTTTATTGAAAAAAGTCAGGCCCCAGCTGGCCAGTTCCATTCGGCTTGGCTTGGTGGGGGTCCCTGCCCACAGTAGCCTGAGCCAGGTCTTCTTGCAGGTGGGCTGGGCCAGACCCCCTCCCTTGTCACCCTTCCCCCCACTCTGATGGTGACATCCAAACAATAAATATGCAATAAATAGCGTTCCTGGGCAGGCTGCCTTCAAATCCCACGAGCCCCCCTCCCCCACCAGTCTTCTCCAGCCAGGACAGGCCTCCTGGGGTGCCGGATAGGGAAGTCCCCAGACCTCTCAGCGTCCTGCAGAACCTCGGATCCATCGCCATTACCAGCCCAGGCCTGGTGTTCCAAGGAGACCTAGCAAAGCTGGGTCCAGGACAGAGCCAGGCAAAGCAGGGCTGTTGGGTGGGTGCTGGGAGGAGGCTGTTACCCTGGACACCTCCATTCCAAGCCACAAGTGTATATCTGGCTCAGGAGTAGATGGTGATCACTTCACGGCCACCGCCACGCACCAACAACACACGCTCGAGGCCCTCGGTCAGCACCTCCAGGAACTCCATGTCTGTAGGGCGTCGGGTTAAGGAGGCAGCACCAGGACCAAGGGGCACCCACGGAAGTTTGGCCTATTAATCAGAGCTGGGGTAACCTAGCACCCCCTGGGGGCATCTAGGGAGAAGAGCTCCTGGCCTGACCTCATCGTTGTCCACCTCCCCACTGCCTGCCTCTCCACAAAAGGATACAGTTCTCATCACCCTCGCTGTTCTTGGGGGGGCCAGGCATGTTCAGCAGAACCAGGCGGGCGTCGTGGGAGCGCGTGACGATGACTTCGTTGAGCTTCACGGCGGTGTGCATGCGCCGCACGTTGGACTGGTCCCTGCAAGTAATGCAGCTGATCACAGGTCCTACCCCTGGCCCACCCAAAGACCTTGTCCGCCCCCAGCCCACCTCCACTCCCAGACTCACGGCTTAATATGCACCAGCTCCCGGAAATTGTCAGGGGCGTGGCTCGGGTCCCAGGGCTCAGCCGCCATGTACTTGTCCCGCGTCCATGTCATCTGGATTTTGTCAGTCCCAGTGGCAGACTCGTCTTCCTCATCCGAGTACAGACTCTCCAGCCGCAGGGCTGAGTGCCGGTCCTTGACCAGTTGGGCCTGAGGAAAACCAGAGGTGTTCTCAGTGCTATGGGAAAAGGGGGGGCCTGGTGGGCTCAGCCTCTGGGAAATGGGTACCGACTTGGGGGAGGCTAGGTGGGGTGAGTCATTCTGATTCCCCGAACTGATGGTATCTCCAAAGCCTGACCTGCCACCCACCCCTGCCCCAAAGGAGAAAGCCACTGACTTCTCGCTCCCACTCTGTCTTCGTCAGCCTCATCTGCCGCAGCATCTGGGAGCGCTGTTCCATCATCAGTGTCCGCTCATAGGTGTATGCAGAGATGTCGCTGTTATGCTGGGGAGAGAGTGGACCGGGAGGAATGGGCTGCATGCGGCAGGGTATAACCAGGGCCACAGGGGCAGGTGACTCACCATCTCTACCACCTCCACCTCTGCCTCAAGGCGCAGGTGGTACAGGAAGACAGCCAGATCCTTCTTCATCTGGATGCTGTTGTCGTCCATCTGGGCCACGGTGAAGATGCGCATCCGGCATTTCCTCCACACCTGGGAGCAGGTAGGTGGTTTAGTTGCATTCCAGCCCTCCAAGGGCCGAGCCCTTCCCGCCCGAGGTCACCCGCCTGGCCCACCTTGTGCTGGCGTAGCAGGAAGGGCAAGAGCATGAGCATGCCCCCGTCGTGCACAATCCACCAAACGTCAATGTGGCCCTCGAGGTAGCGCTCATGGTTGCTGGGGTAGAAGGCGATGTTCTTGGGCACAAGCAGGGCCAGGTGGGCTGCCGTGGTGCAGCGCACAGTGTCTGGGGAAGAGGGCCACTGCTGAATGCCAGCCCGTGGCCCTCCGGCCGCCACCCTTACTTGATCCCCAGCCCCTCTTCCACATGGGTCAGCCCAGGACCTGTCCCGTCACGCACCAATAAAGGTCTTCCAGGCACGTGGGTCCTCGCTCTGTCGCCAACCATAGGGCCAGCCTAGCACCACAGAGTTATGCCTCATGCCGCCCAGGCCGCAAGACTGGATGAGGTGGGCCAGCCCCTCTCGCACCTTGCTGGCTACCACGACCTGGCAGAAGCCTTTCACCTTCTCAATCTCCATCATGTTCTTGATTGTCTGTAGGGAACACACGAGGGTCAGAAGACAAGGCCATTAGTGTTTCCTCTGCTGGGCTCTCTCCCCACAGAATGACGTGGCGGGGAGGGGAGGGGAGGAGAAGGACGTAAGCTGCCCACCCAGAGGCCATGTTTTCAAGGTGGGACAGTCATACCCCCTTTCTCCAGCTCTCAGGGGGCAGCATGCTGGCCACCTGGCTGGCCAGGATCAGTCCCCTTCTCCTAGGAGTCAGCTGCAGCCCAGACACCTCTAGTCTGCCTCAGCACCCCGCCCCCTACAGCAGGCACCTGCTCAGCAGCCTGGGCCTCCCCATAGCTCTCCAAGAAGCTGCCCTGGATGACAGAACCGACGATGGTCAGGCCCTTGCCGGCCTTCAGCTGGGAGGCAAAAGTGAGGAGCCGTGGGTACTTCACGTGAAGGTCCTCGTCCAGCTTCAGCAGCACCAGCAGCTGAGGCCTGTAGGGGCCAGACGGACAGCCTGAGAGCTGGGCCACAGTTTTCCAGGGAGCCTCTTCTTCCTCCTTTCTTAGCTCACAGGCCCCCACAGGTTTGAGGAACAAGAATCCAAGGGCACCCCTGACAACCCTGGGACAAGGAACATGGACTAGGGAGGGAGACTCAGCACCTCTTGACCTCTCACCCTCACAGCACCCCCTGAGAACCTAGAGTGGCTCTTGCCAGCCTGGGTGTGAACTCACCGCCAGTTCTTGGTGTGAGGAGGCCCCTCCTCTAGCCGCAACAGTGCATAGCGGGCAGCACTCAGGGACAGGCCTCGGATCCCGTCACCCCACTCCTTTTCAGCCCTGTGGAGACCACCACGAGCTGGTAGAGCCCCTGGTCCCACTCGTGGGATTCTGTCCATGTGTATGTGAGATGGCGGGCAGCTAGCCCCTGAGTCACAGACCCCCAGCCCTGCACCATGGTGGCTAGTAATAGATGGCTCATCTCCCCAAACCCGGCATACAGACCACCCCACCTGCCCTGACCAAGTGGCAGCCGTCACTCACCCTTGGTATTCGATGTACTTGTAGATCATGCCCGCAATGAGCATGGCAACCAGGGCATAGTACCAGGAGGAGACAAACATAAGGGCCAGGCAGAGGCTCATGCCCAGGAAGGACAGCGCCCTGGGCCAGAGTGGGGAAGGGCCAGAATCAGGGAAAGATCAGTAAGGTCCCAAGCCAAGCCTCCAACACCCCAATCTCTCACCCATAGCAACCACTACCCAGGAAACTCAAACCCTATCCTGGATGGGGCTCCTGGCTTCCCCCAAAATTCTTGTGTCAGAGGACTTGGCTCGGGAGTCCAGCTGGCGCTTACCAGTGATAGTACTTGAACCGGGGCCGCCAGTTGGGTGTCCTTAGGAGTGTCTGCACAGCACAGGCCAGGTTTACGAACAGGTAACACATCAGAAAGAACCTGCAGCACAGGGAACGGTTGGTACAGAGTGGCCTCCTTGGCAGCCAGATGCCCAACACACCTGCCCTTCCTCAGGCTGGGCCTGGACTAGGAACTGGGAGTGTCGTGGCCCCACCCTGTGTGGTCAGGTTTCCTCAGCCATACAGCCTGAGGCAGAGGGGGCTACTGTAGGGGTGCCCACAAAGCCAGCTCTTAGAGGATGGGCAAGTGTCTGCAGGCAGACAGGGTGGGAAGGGGGCTGTAGGCAGGGGGACCAGTGGCAAAGGATGGTGCCGAGGAGTGCCCAGTGTCCGGAGACAGCTAGACAATATTCAGGCCTCTGCCCCGGTGACCAGTTGGATGAAGGGCTGTCATGAATGTGGAGAGGAAAACCTCGAGGGAATATGAAAGGCCCATTTTGTGTACACTGAAGTAGGGACACGTGAGGGACTCTGGTGGCTGTGGGAGACTGGGACATGGGAGCCTGCTGTGTGAGCCCTCTAGCTGAGGAGCACAGGACTGAGGAGAGGGGGCACCAACATCCACCTTCAGCTGGCAGGAAAGGAAGGGCAGACAAGAAGGCAGGACAACTTACTAGAAAAGGCAGGCCAGGGGGGCAGAAACCCCCGGAAGGGAGGAGTGGTCAGTCCCATTGGGACTGTGGGGAAGAACCACCTGATAAAGGCTGAGATACACCCTTTGGCTTGGACAGTGAGAGATCACTGCCTGATGAAGGTGGGAAGAACAGTTTCTGGTGTGCATTTATGGACGCGTGGAGCTGGGCAGCGGTGGGTGGAGGTGAGCTAGGGGGAGTGAGAGAGCATGATTCCGGCAGGCCTGGCTGTGGCTGGGGGGCCACTTCAGGGGGAAAGGAGGACCTGTCAGGCCAAAGGCTGAGTGGGGCAGTGAGGGGTAGTCCTGTGATAACCGAACAAGCCTGGCAGTGGAATGAAATGTCTGAGGAGAAATGGAGTAGCCACTGGCAGAGGGGAACATGGTACCCGCAGGAGTTCTGCCTCAGGGTCCCCCGGAATTTGCCACATGATGACCAACTCCCACAGGGCACTGGGGGACTCGAATGCCCAGCTGACTCCAGAACTTTAAAAGCAAACAACTCGGAAAACAGATGGGTGGGGCAGTGGTGGCTTCATCGAGGCACTTGGCACTCGGTGCTCGTCCTGTCCGGGCGCAGAGGGCTCTGGCTGCCTGCTCTGGGAGTCCCCCATAGAGGAGCATGGGCCCTGCTGGTGTCTGTAAAACCCCGTGTAAGTGCCAGTTCACTCCTGCACCACCTCCATGCAGAAGTAGGCTGAGTTCTGCCATGCATACTTCTCCCCACACAGCCTGACACAGCTCCCAGCTGTAACCTCAACACTGGCCAGGGGCACAGGAAGGTGCTGGGGCCCCTGGATGAGGGGTGCTGAGGGTACAGGAACTCTTCCTAAGACCATCCCCCTGACCTGGCCCCAAGCTCACATGGATAGAATGGGGGCCACCATGTCAAGGGAGGCGATGAGGATGCCCAGCTCAGCAATGAGTGCAGTCAGGAGGAGCGCCCACGTTGGTTCACCATTTGCCTTTCCATGGCCAAATACCTGCATGCACCAGAGTCAGTGGGGTCAGCAAGGGAAGGTTCTGGTCCCATCACCCCTATGCCACACCTTGGGCCACAAGCCATAGCCTGGCCTCCATCATCCCCAAGTCCCTCTTCTGGGGTCTTAGGTCACATCCACACCTGCCCTGATAGATACCACAAGTTTCTCTGCCCTCCCATCTCTCCAGGCCTCTCTGCTGTAGATAAGCCATAGAAAGGCCATGAGGATTCTAGGCCCAAGTAGCTCTGCCAACAGCAGGGCAGGGCCGGGGCCAGGACAGCTCCCAGCAACTTCCCACGGATGGCTACACGGCCCTGGGCCACTACAGGCCGCAGCAGGATGCAATGCATCCATATCCCATACCTCTCTACCCCCACCAGTGTGAGAGGCCAGCAGCACCCAGGTTGTGGGGGAGTGCAGATGGGCTCACCCTGAGGAAGGGAATGATGTTGTCCTTGGCGATGGCCTGCAACAGGCGCGGTGCCCCAGTGAGGCTTTGCAGGCCAGCACCACACGTTGAGAAGAAGGAGCCGATGACGATGACCCAGGGCGAAGGCCAGGCCAGTGTGCCCACCACCAGGTTTCTGCTGACGCCATCACCATACCTGCAGGGGCCAGGCTCAGGCCATGCTCTATGCAAGAAGCCCCCAAACCCTGGGTGGGGCTGCCCAGAGTAAGAGATGTCAGCAGTCAGGAAGGATGGCTATGGTGGGCGGAGCTCTGGCCCCTCAGCAGAGAAGACTAGTTCATCAGCCCCTATCCTTTCCCTCAACCCAGCCCTGGTCCTGATGCCACCATCCTCTCCGAAGAAAAAGTGCTGGTGGGGCCGGACTCACCTGGTGGCACAGACCACCATTGGCAACCAGCAGCCTGAGGACATGTGTGGGACCACGTGTACGAGGGGAGCTGGTGTCAGGGCAGGCAAAAGCTGAGCCCCCTGCCACAGGGAGGGGCCCAGCTCACTCACTTGTCCCGGAGTACCACACCCTCGATGCAGGCGCCAAAGAGAACCACACTGCTGAAGTCTGCAGCCGTGTCAAGGAAAGCTAGGCCTCCACTGCCACTGCTGTCCCCACAAGCCCCTCGCCCCAGCAGACGGCTGGCACACACCCCTCGAGCGCATGCACGTGAAGAATGAGGTACGTATGCGACCACGCATGGGTGGTGTGCGTGTGCCTGCCAGCTGGTGCCTTATGTGCCGACAAGGGCCTCCCGCCCCTCTCCCCATCCACCTGTGCCCTGGGAAAGGATACACACAAGGGAGGTTGTAACAATGGCCAGAATGGTCCCCACAGGGATGGACTTCTGGGCATCACGGAGGTCCCCGGAGCGGTTTGAGCCAGCCATAATGCCTCCAAAAACAACAAGACACCCTCAGGGGCTCCCCAGGAGTGAGGGCAGGGCCGGGTGGGCAGACAAGAGGTACTCACCTGTTACGGAGGGAAAGAAGATGCCAACCAGCACGGTGAAGGATGTGGCGATGTCAGCCACCACGTACAGGGGCAGGCTCTCCTTCAGGCCAAGGGCATCTGTGGAAGGCAGCCCATGCTTCTCCACGACCTCACCCTTCTCCAGGTAGGCGCTCCACAAGTTTTCTGTGGGGGCAGCAGCATCAGCACTGTGGCCCTGCTTGCTTCCCAGGGGCAGTTTGGGGCAGCCCAGGCAGAGGCTGCAGACCTAAGAGGCTCTGGGAGTTCGGGATGTGGGGGGGGCAGCATTGGCCACAGGGAAGGAGCGGTCTTGACAGAAGTCTGACAGGCAAAGGCGGCTGAACCACCATTGACCAGAGCCTCGCCACTGCCTGCCTCCTACACAGAGGCCCTTTATGGCTCCTGTGAGAACAATCCCAGGCAGCGTCAGAGGTGGGTGGCTGGGGAGAGAGGGGCTACCAGAACTTTCTGGGGGCTGCTGCATTCCTGGGTAACTGGCCAAATGGGCTCTGTTCACCCAAAACCTAGCTGCCAGGAGCAAGGCTGAGAGGACACTGCTGGGCCAGGAAGGCAGCCAGACCTGCCCCCCATTCCTGAGCTGGCCACACAAGGACAGCTCTGTGCTCCAGTCCCCTTCCACACTCACTCCCTGCCTCCTGCTCAGCCCGTGCATCAGAAGCAGGAGGACAGGAGGGAGGACGCACCCTGGAGCACACCAGCAGCAGCACCGGGAATGCCAGGGATCTCGGTCACATTGTTGACCAGGAAGTAGGGGTCACAGGAGTCAGTGGTAAGGTTGGGACTGTGGCAGAAGAGGTTCCAGAGCTGGGTGGCCACTGTCTCATTGTTCATCATGGTTGTCTTGGCACAGACGTCAAACTGGTCCCGGGACAGGGTCCTGTTGCCCAGCATGCATACTCTGTGGCGGGGGTGGGTAGAAACATCAGCACCTGCTCAGCTGGAAGGCCCAGTGTGTTCCCATCCTGTAGTCTCTGGGACTTAAAGGCCATCTATTTGGGAGGAATATCAGTGCAATGCATGGATGTACTCCCAGTTACTTACGGAAACACAGGAGGGTCAAAAATGGACTTGATGCCCCCCGCATAGATGGACAGGATGGAGATGATCACACAGGCCAGGAAGAGTGAGGCAAATTTGTTCACATACTTGACACCAACAAACACCACCAGGGTCATGAAGGTCAGAAAAATGGTCCCATACACCCGCATATTGTTCAAGGTAGCACTCGATGTATCATGAGCGCCTGTTGGGTAAAAAATGGCAGCCGGCGGGGCAATGTAGGTCTGAAACAAGACAGATAAAAAAAGTTCGATCTTCCTTTTTGGAAAGTGAATTCTGTCATTTTGGTTTTCTTTTTAAAAGAATATTCAGAACACGACAGTCACAAAAGACCATATATTGTATGATTCTATTTACGTGAAATACCCAGAATGGGTAAATCTGATTAAAGACAGAAAGCAAATTAATGCTTGCCTAGGGCTGGGAGGAATGGGGACCGCCTACCAACAAGTATGGGATTTCTTCTTGGGGGGATGAAAATGTTCTAAAATTGATTGTGGTGATGGTTGCACAACTCTGTGAATATACTAAAAATCATTAACTTGCCTACTTAAAATGGGTAGAGAATTGTATGGTATGTGAATGAGCAGTTATTTTTTTTAAAAATTAATTCAGACACAGGAGTCAACCTGAATAGCTAAACAACCAACAAATAAATAATGATAGTACTGGATTATGAGCCAAAGAATAAAATAAATATCCTGGAGTCCATACTGATATAAATGCATGCTTAAATAAATAAATAAATGGGGAAGAGGACACATTTTCCTTACAGAAGAAATCCAAATAATAAACGTAGGAATGTGGGAAACGGAAAACATAAAACAACCCCTCTCCCCCACCCCAGAAGATCCAGAAGCGGAGCCCTACTATGGGCAAAGGACCTGGAGGTGGGGATAGCCAGGCAGTTCCCCTAAACATCTCCTATTGTCTGGATCCCCAGGGGTGGGTACTTGTTACCCTGTACCCCCCACTATCTGCGGTAGTTCAGAGGGGAGGGGGAGGCTGAGTCAGAGCACACATGGGGCTCACGGAGGGGGCACAGGTCCAGTGGCTGTTCACCCTTTTAGGGATGAGGATAACATTGATCTGAAGGGCCTTGGCACAGAGCCCTAGGGGCGAGACAGACTCAGCCACAGCCTACACAAGCCCAGGAGGTAGGTTCTGCATGATCGCCAAGAGCACTCAGTTAAATGCAACAGTTCACAGACCACCTGCTATGGCTGAAATGGTGCCCAGGTAGATGGAAGACTCAGGGTCAAGGTGAAGGCAGCCAGGCCCCTGCCTGGCCCAGCCCAAACTGGCAAGGGGCTGAAGGGGAGGCTGGGATGAGCAAAGATCTTTCTCCCTCGAGAAGGCCTTCCATATGACAAGCCCCAGACCCTGGCCAGAGGTGAGGGGAGCATGAGTAGCCTTGCCTAGGGGAAAGGGACTATTTGGAAAAGACCAGAATTGGCCAGGGCTTAGCCTAACTCACCAGCAAGATCTCAATGGCACCTAGGATGTACATGGCTGCTGCAAATGTTGTTCCCAGGTAGAAGCACAGGCCCACAGCGCCTCCAAACTCTGGCCCCAGCGAGCGGGAAATCATGAAATAGGAGCCCCCGGCTACAACAGAGAAAGCCAAGGCTGGTTCTTCTGCAAGGGGGTTTCCCCCAGGACAACCCCTCACAACCACCCAGGGTGACAGGGAATGTTTTTCCCATTTACAGATAAGCCGAGCATTAGGATGCTTGCCCGAGGCTGCACAGTTAGTAAGGAGCCAGGCTGGGGCTGAATCCCCTTCCCACCTGACTCCACCACCCAGCACGGGCCAGTGAAATGACTGCTTCGCTAGGGCAGCTCTGATCCACAGCAGTGCTCAAGTCGCCCACTGTTCCCCAACCCCTTGCACTCAGGCCAGTCCGCACAGCCTCCTCTAGCTGGCTGTGCCTGATCTCAGCATGCCTCACTCCTCCCAAGGGCTGTGTCTGTTAGTTGGACTCCTCTGGACCAAGGCAAGGGCTGTGTTGTCCAGTATTTTTGTCCCCAGGGCCCAGCACAGGGCTGGCTACCAGGCTAACCCTTCTGCCTTGAGACTGTGCTTCTATCAGAGTCTAACACCCCTGGCAAGACTGACAGAGTCAACGCTGGGCCCCAGGGCTAGTGAGGGTGCAGGGGACAAGAGTGACCCCATGTTGCTTGTTCACTCTGCACCTAATAAAATGTCTCTGGTGAAAAATCTGGGAATAGGGCTCCAAAGACTTTAAAAAAATTAATCCCTTCCATGTTATAATCCTACCTCTAGGATCCTCTCCTAAGGGAGCAGACAAGGACGTGAACAGAGATCTGTGTGCAAAGCTGTTCATGACAACGTTCACAACAGTGAAGAACCAGAACCCAAGAGCAGAATGATCACATAGATTAGGTAATATCCTATTGATCCTGTTTAAATAACCAAATAAACTGTTTCTAACTCGAGATGGTGGGATTATGGGTACTTTCAATTTTCCTTTCTATATTTTTCTTTACTTTCAAACCTTCTTATGGTAATCATATGTTGCCTTTTTTCCCCTCTTACTTTTATACTAATACTAATAAAGCTGTTATTAAAAAAAAAGAGAGAGACGGGTGCGGAAAAAAAAAAACATTCAGACACAGAAGCCAACCTGAATAGCTAAACAGCCAAAGTGGAACAGTTTGAGCAACAAAATAAATAATGATAGCCCTGGATTATGATCCAAAGAATAAAATAAATATCCAGAAATCTGCATCAGTACAAAAATATGGTTGAATAAATAAATAAACAGGGTCTCTGAGAACTAAGTCCAATGTCAGCATCCATGCTGAAAATGAAAACCCTCTACATTGTCTATCCTATAATCCATAGTGTCTAGACTCCCTGGTGTGGGCCACCCCATGTGTCCCATTATCTTCTTTGTCAGCCCCAATTCCCTTTTTTAAAAATTACTTTTAGACTAAGTAAACAAACAGAACACAAAACATAACAGCAATCTCAAATTGTGTCAAGCAAGGATGCTCCTAAGTGTCGCTACTGTCATAGAGTCAGTGATTAAGACCTCACCAGAGAACTGCTTGGGGGGATGAAGGGCATGGGCTTGGCAATGAGGGTCCCCGGGCACATCAAGGGGGATTCTGGACCCCTTCCTCCCATAAGGCCTGGGGTGGCGCTTACCCACCTGGAACCACACCATTGGTGGCGATGGCGCTCATGGAGATGGCCGTCAGCAGGGTCTGTGGGAAGGAGGCCTAGGTGAGCAGCTCAGCCGGGTGGGCTCTGTGGGGTGCCCGTGGCCCCCAACCCAGCGAGGGTACTCACACAGCAGCAGCAGATGAGCACGATGAGGAGGGCCTGCAACACACCGGCCGTGCCCACCATCCAGGTCAGCCGCAAGAACAGGATAACCCCGAAGATATTTTGCAGGCAGGGCAGGTACACCCCCATGAGGGTGCCCATGCTGGGTGCCTATGGAGCAGGAGGAGAGGGGGGAGCATAGAACATCAAAGGGGCCCAGATACACCATGGAAGGCGAGCCGCTGGTCACTCAGAAGACTTCTTATCCCCAGGGTGTTCTATCAGAGGATAAGTTGGAATCCCCAGCGTAGTCCTCGGGAGCATGGGGGGTGGGGTGACAGCTAGGATATCTATGCTGACTGCCATATGAAGACAGTTTGGGACTGGAAAGATACAAAACCTGATTCTTTTCAAAACCCCACATGTGAGCTTTTGAGCCTCGCCTCCCTCTCAAGGTATGGCCCCCTTCCCGTACTCTCTTCTGTTAAATCTTCAGAAAGAAAGAAAGATCTGTCTTGGATGCCCACCTTCTCACCCAGCATGCCCCATGTCACCCATGTCAGAGTTCAAGAAGTTGTCCCTCGGACTCCCTCTCTCCACCCTCACCTCCCATCCTGGTGGATACCAAGTCCTGCCCAGTCTGCTCTCAAGCTGCCCTGAGATCTGCCTGCCTTCCCTCAGCCTTAGTCCCCTGAACCTGGGGCATGACATCTATGACACCTGGATGGTGCCTGTTGGTTGACAGCTCTCCACACTCTCCACGTTCCAGCCCACTCTGCTGCCAGAGTGGGTCTCTGAAATCCAAGTCCAATCTCATCGTCCATGCTAAAAACCCTCTGCACTATCCATCCTGTAATCCACAGTGTGGCCCAGACTCCCTGGTTTAGGCTACCAGGTATGCCCCATCACCTTCTCTGATAGCTTCGGCCCCTGATGACATTGGTCCCTCACAGCCTCTGAACCAGGACATGTGCTGGGCTCTGCCTGGAAGGGTCAGCCCTGTCTCATTGCCTGGCGTAGCTCCTCTTTAGTTAAACCTTCAGGGGGCTTAATGGTTGCCTCTTCCAGGAGGTTCTCCTGGGTTGCCTTAGGCTGAGTTGGTACTTCCTCTTGCATCCCCTCAACACATCTGATACACTCTTTCATCAGAGGTCACTACAGGTCATAGTAACTGCTCACTCGAATGTCTCATGATTATACTGGGGAGTACTTGGTTTGCTCACTTCTCTATCACCAGTAGGCTCTGCAGGTACCCAAAAGGTGTTCCTGAGCCCAGTGAGTGGTGCCTTGGAAGACCCCTAGGATAACCTGTTGGGAAAATCCTGCATAGACAACAGAAACTCAAGCTGAAGGACAGGTGAGGAAGATCAGTGGGCAAACCAAGACAGGATTTCTCAAATATCTAAGGGCAGAGTAGGGGTCATCCAGGAGGCCAGGGCAGAGGCTGAAACAAGAGGCAAGACTAGCACCTTCTTGAAAGGTACCTTGTGAGTGCAGCCTAGGGTAGTAGGGCCCTAAGAGCTTCTACCAGGGCCTCAGCAAAGCCTGCTGCCCTGGAGCTGGGGTGGGAGAGAGAACTATGTGGCCACGGGAACTCTACTGAAGGGTCCAGGTCTGGGGCAGGATCTGTGTGTAGCCGATAACGACATCAGACGGGCCTGGAAAGGCCGGAATAAGAACAAATGGTCCCTTAAAACGTAGGTGACAAACATACCTCATCTGGGCTCTGAGCCCTTCAGAGGCCCTGGACCACTCACTGGATAGTGGCAGCTCCCAGCCCCACCTCCATTCTAAGCTGAGTCACTCTGGGGAAAGGGCAGTGTGGGAAAGGGCAGGGCCGGAAATGCTTTCTGCATCCCCAAATAACCTCTGGCAGCCTCCGAAGGTCATCAGGCCAGAACCAGAGCAGCTGCCATGGAAAGGCTGTCTTGGGTCTGGTTGGAGGCCCACCCTTCCTCCTTTAAGCCTCCTTTCCTGAGGGCCCTGCTCAGACCGGTCCTGGGAAAGGATCACAGCTCAGTAGTTCCAACTCCCTAGATTCCTACTGACCCGCTACGGACTGGGCCAGCTTTCTCCTTCTTCCATGGAAAAGCCACTGAAGCTAAGACACTCTGCCATCCTCTCACATCCTAACCCTAGGGCCAAGTGAGCTGGGCAGGTAAGCCGAGGCTGGATCCCAGCATCCTGACAAGGCTTCTCATAAGGCTAAAGGACCATGACCCTTCACCAACCCAGACTTCCTTCTGACACTCATTGAGATGTGCGCTAGTCTTTCTCAGGGACCTTTTTACTTCCAGCCACCAGCTCCCTGGATTCGGCCAGAAGGAACAGGGAGAAAGCTCTTATCAAGGATCCTACCACCCACTGCAAGCAACACTCCCAGTGGCTGACACCCCCCTGCAGGGCTGAATAGGGATAGCCAGAGACGCTCAGGCTTCTCTGCCATGTGTGGTCCAGAAAATGCCAGCAAAATCAAAATCACAACCAGCAGGATAGAGTGGGCTGTGTGACCTCAAGATCTTAGCTGCCCTCTCTGAAGCGGGGGCTGGTTTGCCTCCTGGAGGAGCAAGGGGAGCGGTGCACAACAGCCCAGTTTACACTCTCCTTGGGCAGCCCTAGCAGGGCCCAAATATCATGAGCAGGTCTGAAGTTGGGTCCCCAGTTTATCCCAACCAGGAACTTCTGTCTGTGCTGACCTCCAGCAAGAACCCTACGGCTAGTGCCAGAACCAAGCTCCTTTTATTTATTTTTTAAAAATATTTTATTGATTTATTTGAGAGAGAGGGGAGAGCGCGCGCGCATGTAGCGGGAGGAACAGAGGGAGAAGCGGACTCCACGCCACGCAGGGAGCCTGATGCAGGGCTCGATCCCACAACCCAGAGATCATGACCCGGGCTGAAATCAAGAGTGGAACACTTAACCGATTGAGCCACCCAGGCAGCCCTCAAGCTCCTTTTAAATCACAGCTGTTTCCCAAACCTCAGGGAGTCAGTAGGTGGAGAGGGAGGGCTCCTTACCTCCAAACCGAAAATGTAGGGAAAAAAACCCAACCTTCAGTTAAACTGAGCCCCATCCTATAGGAGAGCTGAGCAAGGATGTTGGAGGGCCAGAGGCCTGGAGAGTGACCAGGGATGGGGCAAGGAGAGGGATAGGCAAGCTCCAAGAGGCAGTGTTATGTTCCAGTCACCGTCCTAACCCTGGCATTTGAGGAATAAAGGGGCTATCGGAGAGGTCTGCCAATGGAAGCAACACAGTAAGGGGCAGGTTTTGGTCACTTGGTTACATAGCCCCAGTGGACAACCAGGTTCCTGATTCCCAAGGTAACACCCTTATCCATCCTGATGGAATGCCAGTGCTCTGGCCCTCTACAGTCATATATCTCACCGTAAATCCACAAATCCATCTTCTAGTGTACACACTGATCTTGCCCAGCTGACTGACCTTAGGTGAGTTACTTAATGCCTCTGACACTTAGTTTCCTTGTCCATAAAACGAGGATGGAAGTAGCACCTGTTTCACAGCTTTGTTGTGAGGATGGCAAGGACCCAGGCCCACTGCTTAGCATGATGCCTGGCACACAGAGAGGGCAGAGAAAAGGCAGCCATCACTGTTTCTGAGGGCCTTCTCGGCCCTCTGCCCCCTCTAGTCCTCTGCCCCCTTCAGAGGCTCCTCCTCAGCCCACACCTGGAAGCTTTTTTGAGCCCATCATCCATGCTCACCGTACCTGGTACCCACATCCCCTGGGATGCTCACAATTGCCAATTCCATGGTGTTGAGTCCGTCCTCCTAGGAATGGCCCCCCTACTGCCCCTGACCAGCTCACCTTGGCTGCTCTCCGGCGGGTGCCCTCCCCACTCTCAGCTTCCTCATGCTCCTTGGCGCCCTGTGTGAGGTTGGTGTAGCTGACGAGCTTGCCCAGAAGAGATGATACCTTTGGGCGGATGTCCAGCTCTTCCTGTAAACAGAGCCACAGGGCAATCTGGCAATGGGCCTGGATGGTGCCAGGCTACTTGTGTGTAGCCAGCAGCCTGGCTTCTGGTCCCTTGCCAAGCCCTCAGACAGGCCTGGGCCTGATCCCACTCTTGCCTGGGGAAGCCCAAGCCAGCCTACCGGGCAGGTGTGGGCACCACACCCCAGCACGCGCCACTCAAAGGCCCAGCCCAATGACTGCTTCTCTCTGCCTTATCTTGGCTACAATCGCTACCAGCCCATTTGCGAAAACTACCTGCCTCAGGGGTGAGGGCAGGGAAGGGCACGGCTGGCAGACAGACAAATGGCACACTTCATCCTGCCTGTTCTGCCTGGCTACTTCCCAGCTATGAGTGGGCCTTTGGTACTCACATGTGCCTTCAACTCTCCCACAAAAAAGCCCTCTTAGTGAACCAAGGAAGTCAAAAGAGGATGTTTGGAACAAGGTAAGTCTCTCTTATTTGCCCAAACCCTGAGCCTATCAGATGGTCTTCTCCCCAGGTCCCAGGGTTTGTAAAACACCTCAATCCCCAAGGTAGGATCCTGACCCCCTAGCCCATCTTCAGGTGGAGCCAGGTCAAAGCCTTTGCTGCAGAAACTTGTCATTTTTCCAGGTCAGGAGGCCTCCCAGGACTCAGGGTCCCCAACCCCCGCCCGAGTCTAGGCCTTCCCTGTTCCTGCACCCTTCCCAGTACCTGCCTCTTGCCTATTTAGTCTTTCCCTGTCTTTCAGCTCCCTTCCAACCCTACACACAAGGAGAAACTGGACTGAAGTGAGAAGTGAAGATGCAGGTATTTTGGGACAGGAGGAGCCCATGAGATTCCAAGGGACAGCTGAACGTGTGGGTCAGTGCTTAGAGGCCTAAACCATGCCTTAAATCCAGATCCAACTTCTGAGCTTGAATCTGAAAAGGATAAAATTCAAGTTCAGAGGCACAATATTGGGAATGTTTGCAGAGAGGTTTCCACTAAGGCTGCATATGTGGAGAAAGCAAATCCAGGAAAAAGAACCAGGACTCTGTAAACATGAGGACAGAGTTAGAAGAGCCAACCAGGGAGGACAAGGAAGAGTTCACAGGAGAGGGAAGAATGAGAAGTCCTATGAGTGAAGGGAAAAAAGGAAATCCCAAGGTGAGAAATCCTGACAGGTGGTCACCTGGCTGAGGGGCTATAATGAAATCAAAGGTACAACCCCTAGAGATGGTAATGGTGTGGGGTTGTGAGTGCCCTCTGGGAAAGCAGTTTCAGTTCAAAGGGTCAAGGGAAACAGGCAGACAGGGGAAGACTGAAGGAGAAGCTGAGACATTAGATGACACAACTGTACAGACCGCCTGCTCAGCTAAGGTTTGAGTCCTGAAGGGCCCCTGCCCCCCAACTCCCACCTGCCTGCCACACCTGCAGCCCAGAATGGCTCCTCAGCTACCTCAAACAGTGCCAGGTTCCTGTCGTAGTAGTCACTTCCTCTGGAAGCCTCCAAGGGACAAAGGAAAGGGCTGCTCTCTCTATGGTTGCCATGTCCTATGGAGAGAGAGGGACAAAATCCCAGTCAGCGGCCACCTCCTGAGCCCCCAGCTTGCCTGCACCCCAGTCCACAAACACATCTCTGTGGAGCACTTTAGGGGCCAGTGTACCAGGCTGGGCCTCAGTTTCCCCATCATACTCTGCCGGCCTCCATGAAGAGCCGGAATTAGCAGAGTGACCAATGACCAAAAGTCAGCGCCATCACTTCCTCCAGGGCCCCTGCGTGAAGGCCCCACACAGACTAACTCAACCACGTGTTAACGCTGGGGGGCGGAGCCTGATGGCAGGGGCGTGGCCAAGTTGCGGCCGCCCTCAGACCGTCCCAGCCCCACCTCCCATTTTCCAGGTCTATCTGGAATACCCAGCGTGCTGGGCGCCAAGGGCTCAGCGTCCTCAAGGCCCGACTGAGTGCTGCCCTCCAGATATATGAAGCCACACAGGGCGCCTTCAGCGGCCATGGCCAGCTGGCCACCTACTCGCTATCCCACCATGCGTTGCGCGAGGGCGTCTGGGAGGGCACCCCGGGGCATGCTGGGGGCGGGGGGGGAGGGGAAGCGGCAAGGACTGTCCAGAGCGCGGAAGTGGTGCAAGGCGCCATGTAGGGTCGCCTAAGAAAGCCCTGAGAGCCGGGCCAGGTGGGTGGTGGACTGAGCCGGAACTACTAGTGGCAGCCCTGGTCTCCCTGTCTCAGGTCCCAGCAACTTGCCCCAGATTAGGTGCGAGGCCGATACCAGCGTCCACCTACCCTCGGGTCTGGTGAGAGCGTCTCAGCTCCAAGTAAACCTCGCGGAAAAAAGCCAGATGCGCTTTTTTTTTTTAAATAAGCCTGCCTCAACTCAAAGCTCAGCTGCTTTTTCTGGTTGCTCAGCATTCAAATGCTCCCGTTTCCCAAACTTCATCCTTTGTCAGTCTCTATGGGTTACATTCCCAGTTTTCCATCGAGCAGGCAGAGGACACCCAAGTACTCCTTTTCTAGTCATTGAGTGCTTCTGTCCCCCTCTAGATAGTATGGCAGCTGCGTCAGTGCCTGGAGGCCTCATAGCAAATGGAAAGCTGTCATCTTGGTTCACAAAAGCCATGTTGGTGCTGGATGACAATAACTGAGGCAGCAGTGTTGGCCTGGTGTCCAGTGATGGAGGTGGCAACAGAATTGTCATCACTCACCCAGACTAGTAGAGCATTCCAGCCACGCACTGGCCATGCTTGGTTTTGTAAGAACTATCTGCCAACCCTCTCTGGTTAAATAACCCACAATTCATTTCTCTTGTTTGCAGCTAAATATGCTGAATGATGCATCCTCCATCTGATACATTCTCTTGCCATCCATATAAGACTTAATTTGCCTTCTGTGAGCCAACAACACGCAGTAAGTGCTGCAGTGTGGATTCTTTACTGTCCAGAGACTGACAGGTATGTGTGTTGATGAAAATTTTCGGGGCAAAGTCAGCTCTTCCTTCCCACAGCATGTGAAAGGGATACATCACCTCATCTAGGAAGCTGGACTAGCTAAGTGAGCGAAGCAACTCAGTCCCATGAGCTACACAATTGTGTGTAGGTCAATGCCAATGGCACAGTGGACAAAGACAGCAAGCCAGAGGTCAAGCCAGTCCACTGAGTCATGTTAAAGCCTCATGGGGTCATTTAGCTCCTCAGACACCCTATGACATTTGCTGTACCTTTGATACTTGTTCAAGATCAGGATAAGAAGCTATAAGAAAAATCAGAAAACCCAGTAACATGGCTGGTTACATTAACAGCCCTTTAGTGAGAAGCCTCTGAAAAGTACTCTTGGGTTTTGTGACCGAAAAAAAAGTGTCTCTCCTGAATAAGTTAGATGCTTCATTTTGTCAGAAAATGGCAACTATAGAGCTCATCTTATTTCCCTTCTTGCCTTGGCTGCCAGGATTCTCCAAGCTAAATTTACTCCTTAGATACCGTCACCATTTGTCTCATCTCAGAGTCCTTGCCCTCTTCTTCATAGTTATGATCTTTCTGACTGTGACAGTGCTTTGGGGAGAACTTTTGTGGAAGTAAAATGGAAATAAATTATAAATTATGCTAAACTCATGCACTGCAGCCTGTCCCACCATTGTTGCCTGTCTCCCTGAGGAGACTGCACTGGTATCCAGAAAATGCATTGTTGAACACATAGCATTCCCCCCCACACACCAGCCCCAGTGCCTGTGAATAGTTCTCCAAAACCCATCCAGTCCTTGTCCCTTCAGCCATGACTCCAGAGTGGCTGAGAGCCCATCCAAGGGTTGCCTTTAGTCCTCACAGCAGCACTCCAGTAGATATCATTTATTCCCTTTTACTAACAAGGAAAGTAGAGAGAGATTCAGAGACAAGGTCACCCAGTGAGAGGGGCCAAATCTGGGCCTCAGGATCCACCAGAATCAGGTGGGAGCTATGCTGCGGGTTTCCTACTCCTACTCTTCTGGACCCTGGTTTATCCCAGGATGTACCTCAGGGTGCAGTACAAGCCTTTAACTAGAGAAGAGTGGCTGAGGTTTGCACTTAGCCCAGGGTGCACATACCCCAGGTTCTTGGTGCTCAGATGGCTGGCAGCCCGGCTTGGATTCCAGACCCTCCCTCTGTGTGACCCAGGGCAACCTGCTTACCCTCTCTGTCCTGCTTTAGTTTCCTCTTCTATGAAGTGGATAGTAACACCCACTCTTCCAATGACCCAGATGCATCAGAAAAGGAATAATCGGGCGCCAGACACCCAGAAGTCATTCCTTGGATTTCCCCAAAGACTCGTTTAAGGGCAGCTCCTATGGAACTGTGGGAAGGTGGGGAGACCTAAGCAGTGCCTGGATGTCTGTACTGCCCTCAGCTATTCCAAAAATTCTAGGGCAGGTCTGGACATGCCTGCCAGGCCAGAGCTACTCAGATACCAACCTGAGACCCCCAGTGAACCAGAGCGTGACGTAGTCCTCGGGACTACCTGTGAGGTACACGTATCTGTGTGTTCTTGCCAGGGGCTATGAACACACCAGCTACAAGTGGGGATCCAGGTGAGCATCCTTATCCCTGTGCTCACAGGCATCAGCCAGGGGTACTCCTCTAGAACCTCCCCACTCTCCACCCACAGGCCATAGTGGGCTGGATGAGAGGCCCATCTACATCCCCTGGAGCAGAAGTATGGGCCTTGAGAGATTCGGGTACCAGGTTGGGGTGGCCCCATGAGATGGGCCTGAGGCTGTTTTTGTGCTCCCTGACCCTTTGCAGTCCCCACCAAGAAGGATCATAATCACTCACCAGGGCGCAGAGTGTCCCCCATACTGCAGACACAGCCAAGTTCTGGCTGAAAAGGAGCAAGAGGAGAAGGAGGGCGGATAGTGGGAGGAGCTGGCCCAGCTTGGAGGGACCTGGCAGGACTCAGCCAATGTGGCTGCAGGTCCCTCCAGTCACCCTGAGAGGCCAAGGCGGGGCCAGAGGCTAGGCTCAGCTCTGCTTGCCCACTGGTCCAGGCTGATCCCAGGGATGCAGCCCCGCCCAGCCTTTGTGGGAGAAGAGCCTCTCAGGGCTAACAGGGAAGCAGGGGACACTGCCTCTTGCTGACCACTGGAATAAGGCTAGGGGCAAGGGTGGAGGTGGTGTGTGTGCAAGCACACAGCTGTCAAGCCTGTAAAACCTTCAGGATGTCTCGCAGCCCGCACCACTGTCCTGTGCCATCTCCACACAACAGCAGTCAGGTGTGATACTCACAGCTCCACACTTGCACAAGCACATACATATGCTGCTATTTGTACAGACATGTTTTCCAACAGAGTCCTAGCAAGGACAGCCCCCCACTCCCCACCAGGTTTTCCTGGGGTGGGAGATGGAGAAAGGGGCTTGGGAGAGGCAGGAACCTGGGAGAAGGGAGGAGGGATTACCTTCGGGCCCAGTTCTAACACCTAGGCTAAAGGTTAGGGTGCTGAAGTTTCCCAGCCTGGGTTTGAATCCCCTGGGGGCAAATTTTATAACTGCTCTGCTCCTCAGTTCACTCCTTCCTAAACGTGACTAACAGGATCTATCCCATGGGCAAAATTGGGAGGATTAAACGAGTTAATTCATGTGAAGCACCCAGACAAGCCTGGTTCTGTGGCGTGCTCAACAGATGCCCACTGTACCTACAGCTTGAAGGTGGAATCACACTCACAGGCCCATAGACCCCCTCGGGCAGCCTGAGCTACCTTCTTTCCTGCCTACATAGGGCTGGGGAAGGAGAGGGGAGAGAGGGTAGTCTCAGGGGCAAAGTCGCTGAAGCGCAAATGGGTAGGCGAGGCGAGAGGAGGCTGGGAGAGGTTCATAGGTGTTGGGGCTGCGGTCCGGGATGCGGCTGTGCTCCAACGCGGGAAGGGCCAGAGATGGGTGCTCGGCGCTATTCTCGATCCGGGCGACCCCGCCGGCCTGGCCTCCTTCGTCGGCCACGTCTGCAGCTCCCGCCCGCGGCCCGCAAGGGAGGAGCTGGGGTGGGGAGGGCGGCCCAGCCGCGGGCGCCGGGGGCCCAGAAAAAGAGTGTCTGCGGGCGCGAAGCGAGGTGGCGGCGGCGCAGACTAAGAAAAGTTGGGCCCGCATCGACGTGCGCTCGTACGGTTCGGGTGTCTATGCAAGCACCGGCCACGCGTGGCCCGCTCCCCTGCCCCCCACCAAGGCCCCCACCGGGAGCGCCCTCACCGTCCGAGTCCTCCCGCTCTGCGCGCTCCCCGTAGTCCACCCAACTGAGACCCTCGAGGTTGTCATAGTCGCCGCGCCTCGGCCCGTCCACCGGCACCACGGTGAAGTGAGGCATCGCGCGCGCTCGGCCCCGCCGTCCCGGCTGCCTGCCCGGCTGTCCCAGCCGCCCGGGGCCGCCGCGCCCCGCCCGCTCGCATTCCTCCCCGCTGCGCTCACTTCCTCCGCCCGCCCCCCGGGCCGCCCCTCGGGGGCGGGGAGCAGGAGGGGCTCGGGCGGCTCCTCCCCAAGGGGGGCCCAGGCAAAGCGAAGCCCCCCCCACTCCCGCCCCGGGAGGCAGTGCTACTAGCGGCTCCACGCCCTGCGCAGACCCCGATTCCTGTGTGACCTTGGTTGAGGGACCGCCCTCTCTGAGCCTCAGATGCGATACTTGTAAAATGGGGAAATGCGCTCCAGGAGATGGGGCGCGGGGTGCACTAACTCTGCGCTCTGCGCCTAGCAAGCGCCCAGAGACATTTCTGTTACTCAGGGACGTAGGGATCGGAGCAGGACCACACAGGCCATCCCAGTCCTACCCAGGGCCTCCCGCCATTCCTTGGTATCCCCACCCCATACCCATCATCTCCGTCTCCCACGTCTCTTCCATGTCGCTGTAAACCGAACCCCTCCAAGGTGCCGTTCTCCCTCGTGCCCCTCACTGCAGTCTCTCCCTGTAGGAGGAGGCTGGGGATTTCGTGGGCCTTCCCCAAACTGCTGCCTCCTTGGCGGGAAGGACACCCATCCCCCTCGGCCGCCCCATTGGTCCCTTTGGGACACTACATTGGGTTCTTTAGTCATGTTCTTTTATCTTAATTTTCTCTTTTACTGTTTCACCACCTGCGGGTTCCTTTACCGAGTTGTTTACTTATTTGCTCTTAACTTTTTTTCTTTCACTTTCTACTCCACTGCTTCAGATAACTTATCCATGTTGGCTTTACTTTAACATCTTTATCTCTCTAGGCTATCCTTTCAGTTATTTCTCTATCAGAAAACCCCAGAGCCCATCTGACTGGTCTGTCTCCTTTATCTTCCTCTCTTTTGTGGCTCAGAGAGCTTTAGAACATCAGTGAAGAATCAGTGGTACCTCTCTGCTGCCTCCTCCCAGCCTCAGCTCTGGGGTGGAATGAAGAATCAGAGTCCCTGGGTCCTTCAGGAGGACCTCCAAGCTGACCACCATTCTGGCCCTTACCCCACAGTCATCCGGCCAGGGCCTGTTGACTTGACCTCCTGTCCTTCACGCCACCTTCAGCTGTCCACAGTAGCAGCCTTTCACATGGACTCCCTGTTTTCTCCCACTGTTCACGGTAGAGCCACTTCTTTTGAAGAAAAAGCCCATGTTCTTCTGTCTTCTCTTGGCCCACAAGGCCCTGCTCCATCTGGCCCCTCCAACCTCCCCAGCCTTGGTCTTCTGGCCTCTTTCATTTCCCCAAACTCAGAGCTTTCCTGCGCACTACCTGCTGTTTCCTCTCACAGAATGCCTTTCTATCCTCTGCCCCCACTCTCACTAACCAGACTCCTTGGTGTTAGGGGAGGTCTCACCTTGGAGTACCACCTCCTCCCCAAAAGGCTTCTCAGACTCATACCCGTCCCCCCACCTCACCCTCCGCTAGATTGGGTTCTTAGGCACTTTCCCTTCACAGTACCCTCTGCAGGGAGACGTGTTGGTGGGAATCTGCAGTTAAGGTTTTCGTGCCCACTAGACTGTGGACTTCACAAGGACAGGACCCTTTTGGTCTTGCCACCTTGGTGTTCTCAGTCCCTCTCCCCAACACATCTTTTGAATAAAGCATGAACAGGTGCCACCTCTTTCCTGTCTTCTCTAATGCTCTGCAAAAGGATCCTATACACCCCTACATGCAGCATCTCCTCAGGGGTGGGGTCAGGTACTGTGTGAGGAGATAGGCCACTGCAGCCCAACTGACAGCCTTGGACTCTGAGGGACTCTTTTGTTAGGCTACAACTTCCCCCATACCATTGACTCTTCAAGTAGCCTGTACCATCAGTGTACTCACAGGCAAAAAGAAAAAGACATTTGAGGAACACAGACATTTCAAAAGAAAACATCTCTCAGGAAAATTCTTCGAATACATGGAACAAAAATTCCAAATTAGCCTAATAAACATTATAAAAGATAAGGGAGAATATTAGCAATATGAAACAAAATATTAAAAAGCACAGACAGAAATATAAAATATGAAAAATTTAATTGTTCTGTGGTCTATTGCTACATAGCAAATTACCCCAAAACAACAATGGCTTAAAACATCAATCAACAAAAACATTTGCTCATAGCTCTGCTAGTTGAGTAAAGCTCATCTCTACTCCATGTGACATCAGCTGGGGCCAGAGGATCCTTTTCCAAGATGACTCACTCACATGGCTAGCAAGTTGGTCCTGGCTGTCGGCTGAGAGCTCAGTGGGGCTGTGGATCAGGGGATTGGGTGCTCTACATGAGTACTTCTCCATGGGCTGCTTGGCTTCCTTATGGCCCAGTGGCTGTAATCCATGAGGGAGCATCCCAAGAAGCAGAGAGTAGAAGCTGACAGTTTCTTTAGGCCTAGGCCTAGAAACAGGCACAGCATCATTTCTGCTGTATTTTATTTATTTTATTTTTTGAATAAATGTTTTTTTAAAAAAAGATTTCATTTATTTATTTGACAGAGAGAGCAAGAGAGCACAAGCAAGGGGAGCGGCAGAGGGAGAGGGAGAAGCAGGCTCCCCGCTGAGCAGGGAGCACAATGCAGGGCTCGATCCCAGGACCCTGGAATCATGGCCTGAGCCAAAGGCAGATGCTTAACTGGTTGACTGAGCCACCCAGGTGCCCCAACTGCTATATTTTACTGCTCGAGCAATAACGAAGCCCAAATTCAAGAGAGAGTAGGGAGATAATGAATCCATCTCTGGATGGGAGAAGTATCAAAGGAATATGGGACCATGTATTAAAGTTACAACAATTACGCTTGAAACAACACAGTAGGTGATCCAATAGCAGGAAGTTATAGTTGAGAATGAATTTGTAAACTGGAAAGACCAAATTAAGCAATCCTCCCCAAAAAAGAAAGAAAAAACAATGAAAGGGAAAACAAAGAAGAGATGGAAGATGGAAACAAGTCCTAATATCTACACAACAGGAATCCCAAAAAAAGAGTAAAATAAAAGGAGGAAAAGTACAACATGAACAAGCCTTGAAAACACTCTAAATGTAAGAACCCAGACACAAAATGTCAAATATCGTATGATTCCATTTGTAAGAAATATCCAGAATAGGTAAATCCATAAAGATAGAAAGTAGATTGATGCTTAGGGGAACAAGGGGTTGGGGAGTAACTGCTTAAGTACAGGGTTTCCTTTTAGGGTGATTAAAATGTTTTAGAACGAGATAGGTGGTGGTTGCACAACGTTGTGACTGTTCTAAATGCCAATGAATTATGCACTTTAAAATGGTTAGTTTTATGGTATGTGAATTTCACTTCAATAAAAAGACTGCTAGAACTATAGGGAGAAGCTGATAAATACGCGATCACAGTGGAAGATTTCAACACAACCATCGTGGTCACTAAGAGGTCAAGAAAAAAACAGCAAGGGATAAAAGATTTTAACAATACAATTAATGAACTAGAACTAATGGACATGTATGTAGTTCGACATCCAACAATTGGAAAATTCCATATTTTTGTCTTGGAACATTTACAAAAACTGATTATTGGTTGTGAGGAGTACCTCAACAGTACTTCTGCTTCCAACCATGATGGCATAACAGGAGCCAAATTTACCTCTCTGTGTAAAATAGAACTCCTGACAAAATGTATAAAACAATGATTTTCAGACATTGGACAATAGGTAGTGCAGGACTGTGATTCCAGATAAAAGGAAAATAAAAATGATATGAGCCCGATGATAGCACTAGCTTATTGTCTAGAGATACTTTCCATGCTGTAACGTGGGAGTGGGAGGAAGGGTGGGGAACCTAAACAGAACCGGGTGGTCTTGCTGCTTTGAGGAGAAAAAAAAATCAGCTTTTGGGAAGGCCAAAGCAGCTAGATATGCAGGCTAGAACACCAGAGGAGGAAGCTGCACAAAGAGAGAGGTCTGGAGATCTGTCACAGGTCCCCTTGAGTCCACCAGAGGACTGATCTGCACACATGTAAGAGGAAGCAATCGAGGCCAGAGAAAGAACCATTGGCGTCCCAGTATGTGAATTTTTCTGTATGGATATTTTTTGTCAACAGAAAGGTTTTTGGGGATGCCTGGCTGGCTCAGTGGGAAGAGCACACAACTCTTGATCTCCAGGTCTTGAGTTCGAGCCCCATGTTCAGCACAGAGCCTACTTAAAAAGCAAAATAAAAGTCAGAAAAGGCTTAACTTAATGTTCAGGGATGTATGCTTAGGTTGAGCCTTTAAATAGGAAAACAGGAAAGTGTTATCATCAGACTCAGATCCTTAGAAAATGCCTGAGTTATAGCACATTATGTGTCAATTATATCACAATTTAAAAAAACATGGGGCGCCTGGGTGGCTCAGTCGTTAAGCGTCTGCCTTCGGCTCAGGGCGTGATCCCGGTGTTCTGGGATCGAGCCCCACATCGGGCTCCTGTGCTGGAAGCCTGTTTCTTCCTCTCCCACTCCCCCTGCTTGTGTTCCCTCTCTTGCTGGCCGTCTCTATCTCTGTCAAATGAATAAATAAAATCTTTAAAAAATAAAATAAAATAAAATAAAATAAAATAAAAAACAAAGACTAGGGGTGCCTGGTTGGCTCAGTCGATTAAGCATCTGACTCATTTTTGGCTCAGGTCATGATCTCAGGGTCATGAGATCAAGCTCTGAGTAGGGCTCCGCACTCAGAAGGGAGTCTGCCTAGGATTTTGTCTCCCTCCCCCTCTGCCCCGCCCCCCTGCTCTCTTTCTTTCTCTCTCAAATAAATAAAATTAAAAAAAAAAAATTCTCTTGGGATGCCTGTGTGGCTCAGTCGGTTAAGCGTCTGCCTTTGGCTCAGGTCATGATCCCAGGGTCCTGGGATCCAGTCCCATATCAGGCTTCTTGCTCAGCAGGGAGCCTGCTTCTCCCTCTGCCTGCTGCTCCCCCTGCTTGTGCTCTCTCACTTTTTTTCTCCCCAGCAAATGAATAAATAAAATCTTAAAAAAAAATAAAAAATAAAATAAATTTAAAAAAAGAAAAGAAAAAGAAAAATTCACATACCATACATGTATATAGCATGCCGAATGTTCACAAAATAAACACACACGTGCAACCTGCACACAGATCAAGACATGGAACTTTACCAGAAACCCAAAAGCCCTTCCTCGTGCCCACTTCCAGGCATTACCGCCCCCCAAACTGACTGTAACGGTATAGATCACTTTTGCCTGTTTTTGTATTTTATATACATGGAATAATATGAGATATGTTATTTTATCCTGGCTTTCACTCAACATTACTTTGAGAGATTCTTGCAAGTTGTGTGTAACTGTCCTTGGATATATGCATCTTCAACTTAAGTAAAAAATGTCAAACTGTCTTCCAAAGCAGTTTTTGTCAGTTTATACTGCCACCAGCAGGGTGTAAGTATGCTTGTTTCTCCACATTCTTGCTAACGCTTGGTACTGTTCACCTGTTGAAATTTTTAGTTGTCTTCACTATGAGTTTTATTTCGCATTTCCTTCGTGGCTAATAAGGTTGACTACCTTTTCATATTCTTATTGGCCCTTTGAATATCCTTTCTTATAAAGTTCCTATTCAGATATCTTGCCCATTTTTATATTGGGCTGTCTGCCTCTGGATATAAATTTTCTGTCAATTATAAATGTTGACAATTACTCTGTGGCTTGCTTTTCTACCCCTTTTAATGGTATTTTATGACAAATGTAAGTTATTAATTTTAATGTCATCCAATTTATCAGTATTTTCCTTTGCCATTAAGGTTTTTATGTCTAGTGTACCTATGCTGAGGTCACCAAAGTATTTTCCTACATTATCTTCTAAGAGCTTTAATCTTTCGCCTTTTGCATTTGGATCAATAATATATTCAAATTAATTTTATATTGCATGTTGCATTCTGTATGGTGTGAGCTAAGGGGCCAATAATCTTTTTTTTTTTCTTTTCCCCAAATGAATATCCAGTTGTCCCAGTTTGTCCTTGTTCTCCTTCATCTCACATGCAGCTCTCCCTCCTAACTTCTGGCTGGCTTATATGCACAAACAAACAGCCTTGCACAGATTTTTCCACTGGCCTCTACATATGCATGAAGTCCAATCCCTATGATAAATCTCTTATTTTATATCATTCATAGTGGATCTATTTATCTGATCAAACACTGATTGAAATAATACCCTTAAAGTGACAGAACTCATTCTACCAGATAGCAAGACTTGCTTAAAAGTTACTGAAATTAAGACATTGTGGTATTGATATTGTGATAGATAAACAAGTAAATGGAACAGAATTCAAAAATAGACCTAGATATATATGGACATTATTTATAACATGGGCACTATATATAACACGGGCACTGTATATAACACATACATACACAGAGAGTATAATTTCTCTTTCTCCCAGTTTCAAGTTCCCATGGAAGGAACTTAGATCAGGCTCTGGCCTGAGTGGATCAGGAGAGGAAAAGCGGCCAAAGATGGAGGGTCTGTAGTAAGCGAAGCGAATGGTGCTAGTTTCCTTTTCTTTTTCTTTTTAAGATTTGATTTACCCCCTTCCACTAAAAAATCAGTTTAACAACAAATCAGGACTTTATTTGAAAAAATCTAAAATCTTTATAAATTTTCTCTCTTGATATCTCCAAACAAGTTACTGTTTATTTTATAAATGGTATCAGCTTCAGCTTCTTAAACACACACACACACACACACACACACACACACACACACACACACACCACACACACACGGGGTGACTGGGTGGCCTAGCCGGTTAGGCGTCCAACTCTTAGTTTTGGCTCAGGTTGTGATCTGATCATGAGATGGAGCCCTGCGTCTGGCTCCGGCTGCGTGCTCAGGGTGGAGTCTGCTTGGATTCTCTCTCCCTCTCCCGCACCCCCTCTCTTTAAAATAAATAAATAAATCTTAAAACACACACACACACACACACACACACACACACACACACTTGAACCTTTCAGAGACTGGGAACCCACCCATTGTCACATTCCATGATGGGATAGAACCACACAGAACTAGATTCCTTTGCGCTCTTCTGTGGGCTCAGGCTTTTAGCATAAGAATATGGTAAGATCCCTCATTGCTTCCGGAAAGAGGCAAAGCTGGAGGCCACTTACCTCAAGCAGCTGAGGCTAGACCTACAAGACCCCTCACCAACCAAGAGCCCACCAGACCCCACTCCCCTGCTCCCCAGGGAGAAGGAAAGACTTTTCACACCAGGCTCCACACTCAAAATGTTTATTCTCAGCATATACTTGGTGTCTGGATGACCAGGAGGGGCACTTTGTGAGACTTTGCCACAGTGGCCTCGGGGGGACTGGCCGGTCACCAGAGACACAGGATGAGGATTGAGAATGTGGCAGTAGCCACAAGACCTAGAACAAAGTATGGGGAGGCTTTCGAGGACCTCTGGAGGACCCGATTTGTTGGCCACTTGGTCACCTCCAAGTGTGTGGCCAGGTGTTCACTCTGCGGCTGAGACAGGAGGTGGGAGTGGCAAGACCTGACCACCTGCCTGTCTGGAAACTCATCCTCCACAGGGTTCTGCCCACTGTTCTCCTCTCTCACCTGGGGGTGGGAGTCGCAGTGAGTGGCTCCCATAGCACCCCCCCCCACCTATTCAAACCACTGCAACATCCTTTTGTCCAGGCCCGCATACCTGTTCCACCTGTCTGAAGACCCGCAGCAAGTTTCCACGAAGGACACCCTGGAGCTCTTCCTCGCTCCAGCCACGACTCAGCAACTCCTCTATTAATACCGGGTACGTGGACACGTCCTCCAGCCCCTGAGGGAACCTGTGTGGCTGTGAGTCAGCCAGCTGTGGAATCTCAGCCCTGATCCTGGTCTAGGGCCCACCGTCCCACCAGCCCCAATCACATAGGCAAAATTGAAGGCCATGTTCTTCAGGCTACTGAATGTCACTTTGGGAGCTCCTTGAAGACTGAGCTTCTGTAGCATTTATGCCCTGAGCAAATGATTGGCCCAAAACAGATCTTTTGGGCTGGGAGTGGAGCATGTGCTGGGCAAATGAGCTCTGCTGGGGGAGGAGGGTATTTAATGAATGTGATGTTCTGGAGTGGGAGTGGGGGGTCCACCAGGTCATAGGAGGGACAGGGAGAGCCCAGGAAACAGGCCCTGGGAGTGGAGAGATATCAGGGGAGCTGGAAAACCAGAGCCTAGAGTCAAGGTCTGAAGGATGGGAGGACCATGGCATTGGAACAGAGACTAAAGGACTCCCTCCTGTACCCCTACCTAAGACAAACCCCAGGGAAACACTCACCGACCAGACCCATCATAATTTCCACCAATCCCGATGAACTCTGATCCAATGATTGTTCTGATGTGGTCAAAGTGATCTAGAGAGTAGGGGTTACTGGTGGGCAGCACTAGGCTGGAGTTAGCCCTGGTCTGGGGAGCTCAGCCCTGGCCAGTTCTCCTGCCTACAGCACTCCACCCCATGACAGCTGGCTTCATGGAGCCTCTGGCCAGTTGTGAGTTCTGAAGTGGCTATAGGCTCAATAGTGGACTTCAGAGCTGCACTTTTAGAATTTTTTCTGCCCAGGAGCCACCCTGCCTCTGGGTTCCTTGAGAGCCTGTCTGTCCTGTCTAGAGAGGTGAGAGCAAAGAGATTCAGAGGCAGAGGCAGTTGCTTCCCCCAAACACACCAGCACTGACTGTGGCCCCAGATCTGGGTGGCAGTGAAGAACTGTGTCTGTTGCCCTGGGTTGACAGAGGTCCACCCATTGCCCAACAGGCATGCTGAACTGTTGGTGCTGTCCCAAGGGCCCCCCGTGGCCACAGGCTCAATCTAGAAGGGCAGAAGTCCAAGTGAGGCTCACCTGCCACAGTGGATGCATTAGCAAACAGGTTACACTGAAGCACCCCCATGGACAGCGTCACCATCACAATGCCACCATTCTTCTTCTACAGGGATAAACAAATGGACACTCAGTTTGGTTCTTCTGGCCTGGGCTCTGGGGGCCCTGGAAGGACAGTGCTCAGTCCTAGCTTCAGGGACTGGAAGAGGCTTCACCTCCGGGTTTGTGGGTACTGGAGTGGAGCTGATTTGGCTTCGATTTTCAGAGGTGGGAGAGAGTTAACAAGTCTTGGGTCCAAGGGTAAGGCCTGGGCTAGTAGCTCTGTTCAAGGTCAAGAATGTTTATATGAAGCTCACCTAGCTCTGGGTTTGAGGGCTGAAGTAGCTACTCACCAGGAGTTGGAGGATGTCATCGGGAACATTGAGCACACTGTTGCACACGGCCCTGGCGGCTGAGTGGGAGAAGATCACAGGAGCCTTCGACACCTTCAGGGCTTGTCGTACCAAGGTGTCTGATGCACAGGACAAGTCCACCATCATGCCCAGGCGGTTCATTTCCCCTACCACCTTCTGCAGAGACAGGTTTTTGTTTTTTTTTTTCAATTTTATTTTTGAGGTGGGGGAGATGTCAAGGACGCACATACATGCACATTATCTGTTCGTAGGGAACAGGTGGGGTAGGGTCTGGAACAGGAGTCCTCACCTCACCAAAGCTTGTCAACCCACTGATGTTGGTGTAGACGTGGTGTTTAAACTTGGTGGAACTTTCTGCCCTGCAGGACAGCCAGAAGAGGGCAGTTTCTCAAAGGCCACATCATGGGCATCAGAGCCTGGGGGCTCTTCAGTCTGTTTGTCCGTCCATCCGGAACAGAGTAAGGACCTGGGCCAGCAGCTTTCTGGGAGTGTGAGGGACCTGCTGGGGTGGACTCCTCTGTCCTCACGTCTTTGGCTGTTTCCCCACCATGCCATCTACCATTTTGCCCTGGCTAGGCACTGTGCTTACCAGGGCGTGTTGCAGGTGAAGGTGAGTGTTAGGTAGCGCACTCCCAGCAGATAGAAACCACGCAGCACAGAGAGGCTGCTGTCCAGTGAGTGACCGCCCTCCACACCAATGAGGCAGGCCAGCTTTTGTGTGCTGTTCAGACCTAGAAGAGGATGGATCATCAAGTGGTCAGAGCCCAGGGCCAGAACCACCAGAGCAAGCTCCTAATTATACCCCATTTGCCAGCCCACCTGTGGCTGAGGTCACAAGCTCCAGTTCAGAGTAGGAGGCACACATGCGACGGATGAGGTCAATCTGCTCCAGGGTGAGGCGCAGGGCATCCTGGTCCTGGGTCTGGCAGGGGGCATAGGCTGACCAGAACTAGAGGTAGGCCCCGGGGGTCCGGAATGAGATTAGGGTGGTCTCCAATGTCCTTGGCCTGCCAACTCCTCCTCAGCCCCCAAACCACTCATTTGGGTCAGTGGCCCAGATTGAAATACCGCATGACCCTATGGTATCCTGATGACTATGAAGCTTGTTGCCAGCAGTCAGACTGTGGACTGTGAAACATCATTGTCTGCTCTTTTTTTCCTGTGCTATGTGAATGCCCCAAGGCCAATCCACTATGTCCTTTTGGCTCTAGCAGCCCCCACACTCACCAGAGATTTTCGAGTCACTTTCTGTGTATCTCCACAAAACCTGGGCACCCATGTGGCTGGCCTGTCTTGGCCTCCAGTGCCCCCACATTCCCGGCAGCCACATGATGACACACTGTGTGTCCTATGATTCTAATCACCAAGAGGCCTGTCTATCCGGGTTTCTGTGGCCCCAACATTCCCCAGCAGCCATGCTGTGGTACCCCGCGTATCCCTGTGGTACCTGGGCACCCACGAGGCCGTCCTTAAGCTTGTCCAAGCTGGTCTGGCCACGACTGAAATTTCGCAGGTTAACATCTTGTAGCCTGTTCTGGAAAAGCTGTCTCAGGAGCTGGGGCAAATGGTTGTGGCTGGGGGCAGCAAGACAAGGTTAGAGTTGGGGACATGACCTCCAGGTCAGGCAGGGCATGTCGACATACTTGGGCCTGCCCTGTCCCAGTCCACCTCCCCATGTCACATGGACAATATGGGAGGACTCCTGAGGTGTAGCTTTCAGAGGGGGGACGGTACCGCAGGCGGGGGTGGGGGGGGGTGGCGGCGCTGTAATGGGAGGAGAGGGGGCCTGGGTGTTGGAGGAGAGAGTACATCCAGGAGGTGGTATGAAGGAGCTTTTTCACTCGCCCTGCACGCTGGAAACTCCTTCCCCAGCTTTGGGGTGGGCTCAGTCTCCACCTGCCCCCACACCGCACGTACGCACCCGTCCACCAGAGGGAAGTCCCGCATCAGGGCCCGCGCGCGCTCCCGCACACTTGGGGTGCTGGAGGTGGCCGGCGTGGTCCGGGAGCTGAGTTCTCCGGGTGTGGTCAGGGCTCTGGGGGTTCCCGGCGTGGTCTGGGCGCGGGTTACCCGCCACTGCAGCAGAGACAGCAGGAGCAGGAGACGCAGCAGAGGTCGCCAGCGGAGCGCCGGGGTACCCTCAAGGCCCAGAGGCCGCATGCTGCACAGGGTTGGACGGGCAGGCAGGGGCCGGTCTCGAGAGGAGGGGCGGGGAGGGGCAGAGGGCGACAATAGGGTCCTGACCGACCGTCGATTAAGGTGACCCAGCGGCGCGGCCTCGTGAGGAGGGGGCTGGAGTCAGAACGCTTCCACCGAGCAGGTATTCGCGCAGCTGCCGCGCGCGTGGCCACAGGGGGCGACACAGACCTCCGCCCCCAACTAGGAGGACGCCCCAGTGGGCCCGACCAGCCTCTGCAGCGCGCGCCCTCCCCTCCAGCATCTGCTCCTGCACTTACTACTTTCCCGGCTGCTGGGACCCACGAACAGATGGCGGGGAGGGCGGGGAGGACGGGGGAGGCCCGCAGTCTCCCCAATCTCACCCCTAGCCAGACAGGTCGCAGGTCCACGTGGGGTTTTAGTTGCAGGAATGTGCCCCACCCTGCAATAGGTCAAACATTCTATGAAAAAGAGTGAATTGGATCTGTTTTAACTGAGAGAAAGAGGGTTCTCCATTTTATTTTTAATAAAAATGAATTTAAGTATAATATTATGGAAAACCATTTTGTTTTAGTATCTAGTATTGAAATTTGCTTCTGTAATGTGTTAATATATGCACAAAAAAAACACTCTAGATACTAAACATTAGTTAGTAGCCATCTTGGAAAGGGGATTACCCACTCCCTGGTCAATTTATGTCACATCTTTTTCTGTAATATGGTCATCCTGGCTGAGGGATGTCATGGGTAATGCTGGTGAAGGCTGGCCGGTTTGATAAGAGATTAGTGGAGGCACCACAGCAGCTGAGCCTTGAAAGGATGGGGTCTGGATTGGCAGCAGGTGGAGAGGGCATCCCGGGTTGGACAATAGCCCAGGGAAAGGTCTGGTTTGGACAGGACAGCTGTCTGTAAGTGAGGAGCTGGAAGGCCCTCGAAGACATAGAGTAGTGAGACAAGAGTTCTTGCTGGTAAGAGTATGAGGGGCTTCAAGACAAGGTGGTTTCCAGGATGGCCAGAGGCCTGGCTAGTGTAATTCATTGTTTTCTGCAGAAAAAGAGCTGATGCACTGGGAGCTGATCTCGGAACTGCATTTGGGTGGCATCTGGGCTTCCTGGGCCTGCACCAGGTCCTACGGGGCTGAGAGGGGCTTGTAGCATAGACTAAAATCTGAATCACTCCCTTCTGTATCTGGGCCTCTCAAATGTTCTCCCATCTGAGCTCCCTGATAATTGGGCCTCCCCTTCTGGGCACCAGGAGAAGGGCCTTGACCTCTGGTCACAACTGCCTCCTGTCCATCACTGCTCCCTACTCATGCCTAGGGTTAAGGACTAAATCTGACCCTGCTGCCTCCAGCTTTGGCTCTCTCAGCAGTGAGAGAGAGAGACAGAAAGAGAGAATGTTTATTCTGGTCTCTCATATACCAAGCTGTCTTGCCATGGGAGGTCTTCATTTAAGTGATATAAGCAACATAATGAATGATAAATAATAGTTTATCAAAAATTCAGAAGTACTGGGGCGCTTGGGTGGCTCAGTTGGTTAAGTGTCTGACTCTTGGTTTCAGCTCAGGTCATGATCTCCCTGAGTCAGGCTTCACGCTCAGTGAGGAGTCTGCTTGAGATTGTCTCTCCGCCCTCTCCCTCTGTCCCTCCAACTCTGTTCTTTCTGCCTCTCATAAACAAATAAATATATTTTTAAAAGTTATGAAGTATTGCATATACAGCTATTTCCTATAATAGTCTTAGGTGAAAGGAGAGGGCATAATGTTTATAAGATTTATAGGGTAGTTCTTTAATGTCATCAAATTAATACATAGACACCATTTCAAATGTCTGGTTTTGGTTTACTAAGTAAATCAGAGTTATACTCTTCCTGATAATGACTGAAAAATTTGGGCAAAATATAAAAATGATCTTCCTGAAGACATCAGAGAGTTAAACAAGATATTTTAAAAATTACTTGATGAGGATCCAGTGAGGGTGGAAACCCAGAGATGAGCCTGACTTTTGGGCTGTCTCTTCCACAAGGGGTGTTGTGGTCTGAAGAGACAGAGATTTGTGTCCAGGGTCCACCAAAGTAAGGAGGACCCTGATGAACACTTAGTTTTGAGTTAGAACACAAAAGAATGCACCTAGGAGAAAGAATGAGTGAACCTACTCCAGGCCTGCAGCAGGTCTGGTTATTAAGCAATTGTCTCTCAACTCTAGATGCGGTCTTCTTTTCTCTGCTCTGTGAGGCTGGGGCTCAAACTCCTGAAACCACATTTCCTAGACCCCTAGCTGGCATCCTGGCATTCTGCCAATAGGGCCTACAGAGGAAACTGAAAGGCAGTTTTTTTCTGTTCCAGCAGTGACAGTTGGCTGCAGTCTCCAACTTCTGGCTGTCACAGAGCAGCCTTGCCACTGGTGTTTAGAGCACCTGCACCGCTGAGCAAGGTCCTATCCTTAAGATGTCTGCTCCCCAGCAACACAGGGCCCTCCCATAAGCTTCTATCTTCTACCACCTCTTCCCATTTTTCCTACATGGACCCTGAGCTGGATCAGCTCCACTTGGAAGGATCTGTAAAGGGATTAAGGTCACCTCAGAGTGCTACTCAATCTACCCAAAGGAGTCAAGAAAGGAGAGAACAGGTAAAATGAACAGAAAGCACTATTAGAACTTTCTGAGTAATACTGTAGAGCGCAGCCAATTTGGAGCCTGAGGGAAAAGGAAAATGTGTGTTCCGATATACATTTTTAATGATGAATTTTTCTAGAACACTAAAATAGTTGAAAAATATTATAGAACTGAAAAGTCGGTGTATTAACTCACAGCATTATTTTATTCATACCCAAAACAGAATTTATTATAATTTTACTTAACTGGCTTTAATGGAGGCAAACACATGAATAAAATTTTCTTTCTTTCTTCCTTTTTTTTTCTTTTTGGCTTTTTAAGTTTTTATTGTAATTCTAGTTAATTAACATACAGTATTGTATTAGTTTCAGGTGCACATATTATATTAGTCTCAGCAATTCCATACATCACCCAGTGCTCATCAAGGCATTCCTTAATCCCCATCACCTGTTTCACCCATCCCCCCACCCACCTCCTCTCTGATAACCATCAGTTTGTTTTCTACAGTTAACAGTCTGTTTCTTCATTTGTCTGTCTTTCTCTTTTTCCCTTTGTTTGTTTTGTTTCTTAAATTCCAAAAGAGTGAAATCATATGGTATTTGTCTTTCTCTGACTTATTTTGCTTAGTATTATACTCTCTACCTCTATCCATGTCATTGCAAATGACAAGATTTCATTCCTTTTTATAGCTGAATAATGTTCTGTGTATATATATATATATATATATATATATATATATATATGCCTCATCTTCTTTATCCATTCATCACTCGATGGACACTTGGCCTGCTTCCATAATTTGGCTATTGTAAATAATGCTGCTATAAACATGGGGGTGCACGTATCCCTTTGAATCAGTGTTTTTGTGTTCTTTGGGTAAATACCCAGTAGTGCCATTGCTGGCTCTGTAGGGTAGTTCTATTTTTAACTTTTTGAGGAACCTCCATACTGTTTTCCACAGTGGCTGTACCAGCTTGCAGTCCTACCAACAGTATTCAAGTGTTCCTTTTTCTCCACAGTCTTGCCAACATGTGTTGTTTCTTGTGTTGATTTTAGCCATTCTGACAGGTGTGAGAGGATACCTCATGGTGGTTTTCATTTGCATTTCCTTGATAGGAAGTGACAATGAACATCTCAGAAATATTTTCAAAATCTACTTCTTCGCTTAGCTCATTTTCTATTGGGAGATTGAATGGCAATTTCTCTTGACCAAGTGAGGATCTTAAATAATTTTTAAGTAAATGCAGTTTATACAACTTCTTTTATAGAATGCCATCGTGAGTGGTATAGTTAAAATTTTTTTCAAGGCCATGTCCAAATTTGCATAAAATTCCACTAAGCAAAAGTCATTAATCAATTTTTAAAAATCCAAATCCAATGCTGATTTTAAGTATCATCGTTGTGTGTTTCTTAAAAATATTTTATTTTTTAGATTTTATGTTTTAAGTAATATCTACACCCAATGAGGGGCTCGGACCTACAACCCCGAGATCAAGGGTCGCATGCTCCAGCAACTGAGCCAGCCAGGTACCCCTCTTAAAACTATTTTAGATGGAATTTCTACAGGACTTAAAATTTCAGAATATGTAAGAGTCAAGTGAATGGCTGCTTTTAACAAATCATATGTATTCATAGAACATAACTTTTCTCCAGTTAAAAATTCAAAATCTGAAGACACTTTGTTTAATTTTCATACCTTCACTTCAAATGTGAAATTCAGGCATCTATGATCTCCTTAATTTCTATTTGATATTTACCTTTTTCCATAATAATTGGTATTCTCATTAGGTGATTTGTGTATTTTCAATTTCTAAGTCTGCTTTTATTGGTCTGAAAATGTATTACTTTTCCTTCATTTTTGAAGAATATTTTTATTGTGCTTAGAATGAAACACTGGTAGTTACTTTCATTCATCAGACTAAAGATATTCCAGTGTGTATGAATTTCCATTATTTCCATTAAAATTCAGTTGCCAGTTGTTCCTAAAATTAATGTGATTTTAATTTAATTTTTTTTTTTTTTAGAGAGAGAGAAAGCGTGTGCACACACACACGTGGGGTGCAGGGGTTAGGCGCATAGGGAGAGGGGAGAGAGAGTTGTAAGCAGTCCTCAAGCAGGCTCCAGGTCCAGTGCTGAGCCTGACGCCGGACTCGATCTCATGACCCTGAGATCATGACCTGAGACAAAATCAAGAGTTGGATGCTCAACGAACTGAGCCACCCAGGCTTTGAACTACAGTTTGGGGTTATTATGAAAACTGCTGCTTTAAGTATTATTTCGTATGCCTTTTGGAAAACCTATGTATGCATTCCTGTTGGATATATACCTGGGGTGAAATTACTCAGTCACGGGGTATGCATAGACTGTGAGTATTAACTATTATTTTTATTAGCCATTATCTATTATTATACGTTATTTATTATTATTAGCTGTCATTATTAACACATTACTCTTAATTTTGGCTATTATTAATGCAGTTGCTATTACCATTACTGGCCTGGGGATAAGACGGGGGAATGGTTTTCTGTTTTTTTTTTTTAAGATTTTATTTATTTATTTGACAGACAACCAGTGAGAGAGGGAACACAAGCAGGGGGAGTGGGAGAGGAAGAAGCAGGGGCCCGATGCGGGGCTTGATCCCAGGGACCCGGGATCACGCCCTGAGCCAAAGGCAGACGCTCAACGACTGAGCCACCCAGGCGCCCCAAGACAGAATGGTTTTCTAAGTAGCTTGTGCCTCTCAGAGAGGAAGTCCCTGAGGGGCAGGGGAGGGGGTGGGTCCACATCCAGGGAAGTTCAGTCATTGGAGGCCCATGGCTTATCATGTAGCCTGGCATTCTGGGCTCTGTCCAAATAGGAACAAAGATCATTTGCGATCCAGGCAGGTTCCCTTCTTGGGAATCTGAACCAGAATTCCCTTCAGGATCCCCAGGTGGTGGTCAGTGGGTCAGGATGTGGACTGAGGTGAGCTACTGAGAGGCAACCCAGAGGAAGATCCACTGTCCCACAGCTGGAGCTACCCACTGTCTTCTTCCAGTGCTGAGCCCAGCCATCAGGGTCTTCTTGGGTCATGCTAGTGAGACTCAGGTCTTACTTCAGTAACTGGTGGCTGAACTGCAGGGTCCCAATCCAACCACCAAAATTGGGAGCCTGTGCCACCAGACCCCGCCACAGAGGACACTCATGCCTGGTTCCATGTGTAAAACATTTATTTTCAGGAAATGTTTCTGCCCACATGATGGGGGAACATTGCGGGTTATCTGTGGCTGCCATAGTAACATCTGGTAGGATTAACTGGGTCATCAGAACCACAGAATGAGGACTAAACAGGCAGCAATAACCGTGAGGCCTGGAGCCATGCTGGGGGGAGATTCTGACAATGATTGTTTCGATGACCACTTAGGTGTCCAATGTGCTGAAGTCTCAGTTAGTTTCTGGTCTGGTGCCAGGTACTGTGTCTGATGCAGATGTGAGAGAACGGAGCGGCAAGAGCTGCCCAGCTGCTCATCAGGGAACTCATCCTCCAAGGGGCTTTGCCCCTTGCTCGCTTCCCTTACCTGGAGGTAGCAGTCAGCAGTCAGCAACTCCCACAGCCACTCCAATGCACTTGCTCAGACCCCTGAGCTACTCTTTTGCCCAGCCCAGCGTACCTGTTCCACCTGCCCGAAGACCCGCAGCAGGTTTTCACGAAGGACACCCTGGAGCTCTTCCTCACTCCAGCCACGACTCAGCAACTCCTCTATCAGAACCGGGTACGTGGACACGTCCTCCAGCCCCTGAGGGAACCTGTGTGGCCGCAAGCCAGCCAGCTGTGAAATCTCAGCCCTGTTCCCTGTTCAACTCAGAGCCACAGCCCCATGTGTCCAGGTCTCCTGAACCCCAGGTCTGGTCAGATATGGGAAAGGGAGACTTGGAGAGGGTAAGTGATTCACACCTGCTCTTTACCCTGCAGAAGGAAGCTCTTAGCCACTTTGAATATTCATAAAAACTCATTGAACTGTATTGTTAAGATCTATGCTGGGGTGCCTGGGTGGCTCGGTCAGTTAAACACCCCACTCTTGATCTCAGTTCAGGTCTTGATCTCAGGGTCATGAGTTCAAGCCCCATTTTGGGCTCCACGTTGGGCATGGAGCCTACTTTAAAAAAAAAAAAAAAACTATGCCTTTCACTGAATACAATGTTTTCCTCCATTTATAAAAAAAAAAAAAAGAAAAGCTTTTTAAGAATTGGGTTGACGTCCTACAGGTACAGACCCAGCTGCAGGCAGAGGAAATGGTCAGTTCACACCAGACCTTGCTAAGAGTCTGCTCAGAAGCAGTGGGTCAGGGGCACCCTGGCTGGCTTGGTCGGAAAAGCATGTGACTCTTGATCTCGGGATTGTGAGCTGAAGCCCCACGTTGGGCATAAAGATTACTTAAATAAATAAAATTTAAAAAAACGAAGTAATGGGTCTGCTGGCACTAAGAGTGCGTGTACCTACTGGGCAGATGATGACCTAGAGTGGGGCCAAGGAGTCACAGACAAACAGAAGGAAACGGATGATGGGTGTGGGGAGATTCAAGGCATGCCTAAAGGCTATGAGGACCATGGTGTGGTGGGCATGGAGACGATCAAGGTGGCACAGCTAGCCCCAGACAAGCCATAGAGAAGCACTTACCGCCCGACCCCATCATAATCTCCGCCAATCCCAATGAACTTGGATCCAATGACTGCCCTGATGTAGTCAAAGTGATCTGGGGGATGGAGAGTCAGCAGTGTGGGGCTTACAGAGCAGGGGTGGGGTGGGGACTACACTCTACTGATTCCCCTTCTTGCAGCCTGTAGGCCACGCAGGCCAGTTCCTTCATGGCCTGGCACCCAGTGTGCCAACTTGAGGAGGCTGATCCCACTTGACTCTAGACTGGAATTTAGATTTGGAGTGGACCTCATTTCAGCCATTTCTCATCCAGGATCACCCTGCCTCCAGTCTCCTTGAGAACCATGGGGGCTCCTTTCCATGGGTGTGGAGGATGAGCGAGGAACAAAGAATGCAACTGACAAAGACCACAGAGACTTACGGGGCTGCCCAGTCCCTTGGTCAGAGGTGGGGGCAGAGCTTTGGGAGCCCCTGCAGAGGCATAGATCGTTGGCACCTGGGCTGCATGTCTGACTGCCTCCCTTATACCCATGAGTATCGTTGTTACCAACTCTGCGTTGTCAGTTCCACATGGCACCAAGGTGCTTTATACCATCCATCATTGAATTTTTAGGAGTTGTGCCTATAGCCAAGAATGGGTCAGACCACTGGGGCTGTACTGAGGCCCTCCCCCCAAGGCTTCAGGTCCAAATCAGAGCTATTCAGAGAGCCTAGGCAGGGCTTACCTGCCACAGTGGACACGTTGGCTAGCAGGTTGCATTGCAGCACTCCTACTGACAAAGTCACCATCACGATGCCACCATTCTTCTTCTGCAGGGGTGGACAAATGGACACTCACCTTCACCCCCAGAACAACTACCTGCCGCTAGGCTCCTGTGAGGAAGGTGTTCAGCTCCGGCTTTGCGGTCAGAGGAGACTTCACCTCTAGGTTTGTGTGAATGGAGGAGTCTCAGCTCTGGTTGGGATGGAAATGTCTTGGAGTATTTACCACTTAGAACCCTCACACCTGAGTTCAAGAATTCAGGGGCTGTAGACTATGGGTTTGTGGGGCAGATGTTCAGCCTAGGGTTTGAGGAAGTTGAGGGAACAGGGGCTCAAGTTCAAGAGCTCCTGGTTTAAACCTTTTGCTTTGGGTTTGAGGGCCAGGGCAGTCTCTCACCAGAAGCTGTAAGATATCATCAGGAACGTTCCTGGCATTCTTGCACACACCTCGGGCAGCAGAGTGGGAGAAGATCACAGGTGCCCGTGACACTTCCAAGGCTCGCCGAGCCACAGTGTCTGAGACATGGGACAAATCTACCATCATGCCCAAGCGGTTCATTTCCACTACCACCTTCTGCAGGGACAGGTTGGGGAAAGGGCATCAGGGGTGTACATGCCCGTGCATTTTTCTGTAGGGAACTGGTGGGGCATGCACATTCATGTGGGGCAGGGTATGGAATTAGGGTCCTTACCTCACCGAAGCTGGTCAACCCACTGACATTGTTGTAGAAGGAATGGATGCCTTTAGCTGAGCTCTCTGCCCTGCAGGATGACCAGGAGGCAGTCTGAATGGTGCCATGACTGGGCCACAAGAGCCTACCGAATCCTCTACCTGCAACCCCCTGGAGTGAGCAGGGACCCAAGCTGGGCTGGGAATCCAGTCTTGCTCTGTAAAACCCTGCTCCCCTCCCCACTCCAGGGTCAGTATCAGATCCCAGGGATAAAGCTTGGTCTGAGCCCCAGTGTGATCTGGGGCAGATGGCTGGATCAGTGGGTGCATACCATGTGCACCGTGCTCACCAGGGTGTGTTGCAGGTGTGAGTGAGTGTCAGGTAGCGCACACCCAGCACATAGAAGGTACGCAAGATGGAAAGGCTACTGTCCAGCGAGTGGCCACCCTCCACGCCAATGAGGCAAGCTAACTTCCGGGTGTTGTTCAGAGCTGGGGGCAAGTAGGTCAGATGATCACTTTCAGAGGCTGGGGTATTCAAACAAGGCCCTATCACCCCCCACTAGTCTGCCTACCTTTAACTGAGGTCACAAGCTCCAACTCAGAATAGGAGGCACACATGCGGCGGATGAGGTCAATTTGCTCCAGGGTGAGGCGCAAGGCATCCCGTTCCTGGGTCTGGCATGGGACGTAGGCTGACCAGAACTGGGGGAAGGCCATGGGTTGGCTTGCACAGGGGTTGCTTTGGAGCTCCCTGCGCTTCTCGCCTTCACAGCCCACACAGCAAAAACGGTCACTTGTAATGCACTGCTTATTCTGTGGTACTTGGATGCCCATCAAACTAGTTCACTGTGACCCCTGCAGCCCCCAGCATCCATGTTGTAGCATTTGGGGGCCCTACGGTAACTGAGTTCCCATGTGACTAACCTGTGGTCTCTGGGGCCCCCACACTCCCTCTCAGCCATGCTGTGTGTCCCTGTGGTACCTGGGCACCGACGAGACCAGCCCTAAGCCTGTCCAGGCTAGTCTGGCCATGGCTGAAATTGCGCAGATTGACATCCTGTAGCCGGTTGTGGTAGAACTGCCTCAGGACAACAGGCATGTCGTTGTGGCTGGAGGGAGGGCAAGGCAAGGTCAGGGGCAAATGGGTGGGCTTCTTAAGCCTTGGAATCAAGCAGGACAGGGGCCAACCTTGGGTGGGGGGATGCCCCCCCCCCACACTGTCACACATACTATACTAGAACCCGTTGAGGACTAGGCTGGGGGGTTCCCACTAGGGGTGTAGTAGTGACAGAGGAAGGGAAAAGGCACCCATGGAGGATGGGAGAGTGCGTCCAGGGGTGGTGTAAAGGAGTTTCCTCACTAGTCCTGCACGCTGAGAACTCCTTCCCCAGCTTTGGGGTGGGCTCAGTCTTCACGCGCCCCCACACCACACCTACGCACCCGTCCACCAGAGGGAAGTCCCGCATCAGGGCTCGCACGCGCTCCCGCAGACTTGGGGAGCTGGGGGTGGCCGGCGGGGTCCGGGAGCTGGGGGTTCCCGGTGTAGTCTGGGCACGGGTTATCGGCCGTGGCAGCAGCAGCAGCAACACTAGGAACAGGAGACGCAGCAGAGGTCGCCGGCGGAGCGCGGGGGTAGCCTCCAGGCCCAGGGGCTGCATGCTGCGCAGGGCCGGACAGGCAGGCAGGGACCGGTGTCGAGAGCCTGAAGGGGGGGCGAGGGGCAGAGGGCGAAGAGAGTCTGGAACGTCGACTCCGACCGCGCAGCGGCGGTTAGCAAGGGGAGAACGGACTCGCAGGACCTTGGACCCCGGCTCTCTGTCTTGGCAGTCTCTCCCTCTCCCCCACCGCCTCCCCACCCCACTCCCAGCCCCTAGCCTACAAGACAGCATCCTCTGGGCGGGCACTCTCTGCTCTTGCCTCTCTCCTTACCCCCAGTGTTCCAAGGGACTGACGCAGGTTGCTCTGCTACTGCCTCTAACCTCGATCCCCCGAGAGAGAAGGCTTAGGGTGCTCCCCCCCGAGAGAGAAGGCTTAGGGTGCTCCTCCCCGAGAGTAGCCCTCACCCTGAGGCCTCTCTCAATCACATCACGTCCCCAATTTGCCTGCATCCTGCACCAGCCACCCTGAGGGCTACATGCAAATGTCTCTGGCCACAGTACTCTAGAGCTCTCCGCCGATTCCTGCTGCTGAGCCACAGTGAGGGTGGGGTTGGGAGGAGAGAGTTCCTGGAAATGAGGGGTTAACCTTGTGGGCTTTGCATTCAGGAAGAGGCCCTCTGCCCCTGACCTCTCTCTCCCCTACCTTATTTCCTTGCCTATTTGTCCATTCCCCTGGGGAACTGTCAGGGGTGCCCCTCTCCCGGTCTTCCCCAGTCAGTCTCAGGAAAGAGCTCCCTCCTCAGGAGATGCTACACCTCTGCAGGGTCTGAATGGAGGGATTTGGGGTGTGTGAGCTGAGCAACCTACTGGGAAGGGTGGGGGGGGGGCTTACTGAACAGAGCAGGAACTCAGTAAGCTCTTTGAGTGGAAGGAAATTAAGTCATTTTTAGGGCAGCAGAGCACCCCTCCCCCCATCCCAGCAACATTCCTCCCAGAGCTGCTGGCTGAGCTGTTGGTCAGGATCCCACCTACCTCAGTGTGGAAGCCCTGTCTCCGTTGAAGTCGGACGTGTGGGTCCTAAGGAAGGGCCTGGCATCTGGGTTCTGAGGCTACATCCGCCTTATCTTCTAGCTCCTGTGGCTCTAGCTCTTCCAGAAAACTCCTTCCTCTGAAGGCCCCACCCTCATTCCCAGCCTCAGGCCTTCACCCTAGCTGCCTCCTCCAGGAACCACCTCCCTACACACCCGCCCCCCCCCCCCCCC
>NW_024424341.1:23083523-23086188 GCF_017311325.1 Ursus maritimus
TCAGTCTTCACGCGCCCCCACACCACACCTACGCACCCGTCCACCAGAGGGAAGTCCCGCATCAGGGCTCGCACGCGCTCCCGCAGACTTGGGGAGCTGGGGGTGGCCGGCGGGGTCCGGGAGCTGGGGGTTCCCGGTGTAGTCTGGGCACGGGTTATCGGCCGTGGCAGCAGCAGCAGCAACACTAGGAACAGGAGACGCAGCAGAGGTCGCCGGCGGAGCGCGGGGGTAGCCTCCAGGCCCAGGGGCTGCATGCTGCGCAGGGCCGGACAGGCAGGCAGGGACCGGTGTCGAGAGCCTGAAGGGGGGGCGAGGGGCAGAGGGCGAAGAGAGTCTGGAACGTCGACTCCGACCGCGCAGCGGCGGTTAGCAAGGGGAGAACGGACTCGCAGGACCTTGGACCCCGGCTCTCTGTCTTGGCAGTCTCTCCCTCTCCCCCCCCGCCTCCCCCCCCCACTCCCAGCCCCTAGCCTACAAGACAGCATCCTCTGGGCGGGCACTCTCTGCTCTTGCCTCTCTCCTTACCCCCAGTGTTCCAAGGGACTGACGCAGGTTGCTCTGCTACTGCCTCTAACCTCGATCCCCCGAGAGAGAAGGCTTAGGGTGCTCCCCCCCGAGAGAGAAGGCTTAGGGTGCTCCTCCCCGAGAGTAGCCCTCACCCTGAGGCCTCTCTCAATCACATCACGTCCCCAATTTGCCTGCATCCTGCACCAGCCACCCTGAGGGCTACATGCAAATGTCTCTGGCCACAGTACTCTAGAGCTCTCCGATTCCTGCTGCTGAGCCACAGTGAGGGTGGGGTTGGGAGGAGAGAGTTCCTGGAAATGAGGGGTTAACCTTGTGGGCTTTGCATTCAGGAAGAGGCCCTCTGCCCCTGACCTCTCTCTCCCCTACCTTATTTCCTTGCCTATTTGTCCATTCCCCTGGGGAACTGTCAGGGGTGCCCCTCTCCCGGTCTTCCCCAGTCAGTCTCAGGAAAGAGCTCCCTCCTCAGGAGATGCTACACCTCTGCAGGGTCTGAATGGAGGGATTTGGGGTGTGTGAGCTGAGCAACCTACTGGGAAGGGTGGGGGGGGGGCTTACTGAACAGAGCAGGAACTCAGTAAGCTCTTTGAGTGGAAGGAAATTAAGTCATTTTTAGGGCAGCAGAGCACCCCTCCCCCCATCCCAGCAACATTCCTCCCAGAGCTGCTGGCTGAGCTGTTGGTCAGGATCCCACCTACCTCAGTGTGGAAGCCCTGTCTCCGTTGAAGTCGGACGTGTGGGTCCTAAGGAAGGGCCTGGCATCTGGGTTCTGAGGCTACATCCGCCTTATCTTCTAGCTCCTGTGGCTCTAGCTCTTCCAGAAAACTCCTTCCTCTGAAGGCCCCACCCTCATTCCCAGCCTCAGGCCTTCACCCTAGCTGCCTCCTCCAGGAACCACCTCCCTACACACCCGCCCCCCCCCCCCAACACAGGGGAATGCATCTTCCCTCAGAAGCTCTGCCACTGAGAGGCTTCAAGGTCTCTGCCCAAACTCCTTCCTCCCCAGCCTCTCAAGGTTCCACTGTGAACCTTGGCACCCTCTGGAGCTGCTTCACCTTTGGAACTTTTCCAGGTGCCAGGAGTGACCAGTGCAGGGGTAGTGACATAAGTCTGGGGACTGGAGACTCTAGAAACCACCCTAGAAAGGAAATGAGCAAAACTCTGCCAGAGGAACCAGAGGTCCTGGGCTACCCAGGAGGGGCCCGGTCTGGGCTTGGGTATATCTGAGTGATTGTGCATATGATGGTGCTTGGTGCCAGCAAGCAGGGATGAAGGGCAAGCCAGTGGCACTGTGCTGGAGGTGGGTCTGCTCTCTGACTACTGCAGCTGGGGGTGGGGGTTCTCTGGGCAGCCACACTGCAGAGTGTGAGTCCCCTAGGGTATGTCCTTGCCCTGGGTGGCTGGGGAGCCCAAACTCAGACCTGGCTCCCTCCTTTCTCCCCCTACTGCTGACCAGCAGCCCCACACCCACTCACAAAGCCAGCAAGTGGGGAAAGGGAGGAGAAACTCTGGGATGGCTCGTCTCCAAGACAAAAATGTTGGTTTGGGGAATAAACAACTTGTCTATTCCACTCTTAATAGCCCCCCAGGAAGTGGGGGAGTATAAACAATGGGAAGAGGTAGGCAGGAAATCCAGAATAAATAGCAGCTGCTGACAAGAAATGAGAAGGGAAAATTTAGCTTTTCAAGGTTTGTTAGCTTTTCTCCAGGAGCCAGATGTCTTACACTCCAAGACTTGGAGGAAACTCTAGCCCAGCAGAGACAGGCAGTGCTGAACCATAGAAAGTGGGCACCATCTCTGTAGAAGATCAGCCAGGCAGAATAATTTTCAGTAACGTTCAAGTTCAGTTCTTAAACTAACTAGCCCTGCTAGTTATGGCCTTGAGGTGACCATACAAAGCCAATCACAGAAACACAGACATATCCAGACCCTTATACACTCAGTGACATGTGTATACTCATACTCAGCAAGGGGGTTTCAGCCAACCAAGTGGCCTCTTCTCCTTTTTCCCTCTCCAGAGGCCATCTCTCTACCCTGTCCTGTGCAGGGGGAAATAAACACACGCTAGTAAAGCCTTGTCCTGTTCCTTCCCCCGTCCCCTCCTCCCTACCTCTTTCCCTTCCTTCCTCCCTCCCTCCC
>NW_024424341.1:23086195-23299546 GCF_017311325.1 Ursus maritimus
TCTCTTTCTTTTCTTTTCTTTTTTCTTTTCTTTTCTTTTCTTTTCTTTTCTTTTCTTTTCTTTTCTTTTCTTTTCTTTTCTTTTCTTTTCTTTTCTTTCCTTTCCTTTCCTTTCCTTTTCTTTCTCTTTCTCTTTCTCTTTCTCTTTCTCTTTCTCTTTCTCTTTCTCTCTTTCTCTCTTTCTCTCTTTCTCTCTTTCTCTCTTTCTCTCTTTCTCTCTTTCTCTCTTTCTCTCTTTCTCTCTTTCTCTCTTTCTCTCTTTCTCTCTTTCTCTCTTTCTCTCTTTCTCTCTTTCTCTCTTTCTCTCTTTCTCTCTTTCTCTCTTTCTCTCTTTCTCTCTTTCTCTCTTTCTCTCTTTCTCTCTTTCTCTCTTTCTCTCTTTCTCTCTTTCTCTCTTTCTCTCTTTCTCTCTTTCTCTCTTTCTCTCTTTCTCTCTTTCTCTCTTTCTCTCTTTCTCTCTTTCTCTCTTTCTGCCTGCCTGCAAAGCCTTGTCCTTTAGAAGACTCTGGTCTTCCAGGTCTGTGGACAGACCTGGACAGTTTTGGGGGAGGGGTTATGACAGAAGTTATCCAGGTGCTGGCAGTGGACACAAGAGGAAACAGGGCAGAGGCCCAGGGTCTGGCTCCAGAGCTGACCTGCATGTCATCTGTGACACCTCCTACCCTCCGCCCACTTCTCCCCCTTTAACAGCATCTCCAAATCATTCTGATTCAACCTCCAAAAACCTCCCAGGGATTTCTTCTCCACTCCCACTACCTCCTCCCCAGTAAGGGTCACTTTCATCTCTCACCTCCTGCTGGTCTCCCCATTTTCAGTCCATTCCCCAACTGAGCAGCCAGACCTATCTCTCTTTGGGAAAAATCTGTCATCCTCTTGCTTAAAGTTCTTCTGTGGCTTCCTGTTGCTTGTAGGATACAGGTTTCCCCACCAGCTGAAGTCAGAACTTTCCCATGAAGCCTTTCGTAAATCAGAATGGTGTAAAGCTGTGAGTACCCCTGCTTTCGGGAAGTTTGCATCATGCCACCTTGCTTTTACGAAAGACCTACATTAGTACCTATTTTTACTAACTGAAAGAAATCTGGAGAGGATTTTTGCTTTTAGGAAGAAAGCCATTACCATACGCGTGTAGGTCTGTCTACCAAATTCCTTTATTTGGCTGGCCTTTCTAGTCCCATAGATGGCATAAACCCTCTTGCCTTCTTGCTTTGCTGCCTACACCACAGAGCCTCGTTCCGTGCTATCCCCTTAGCCTCCCTCTGGTGGGGCTGCTGAGGCAGGGCCAGTGCAGGAAATCTTGACACCAGGGAGGGGTATGTGAGTAAGCACCTTCTCTTCTAATTCCTCACCTATGTAGTGTTTACGTAAATCAAGACCTGCAGAGGACGCAGCGCTAGAAACAGGCTTCTCCTGGGACCAAGCTTACTTTCATGGCAGAGCTGACCCAACCCCACTGATCTCCAGCGAATTACAAGAATATGCAGGGAAGAAAACTGTCAGACTGAGTGACCCGCCACCTCACACGCTGAGAGTGCGGGAGTCGGGGCAGAGGCAGGGGCTTCCTCAGTATCCAGCATTGCGCAGGTGATGGTCGTCCTCATTCAGTCCTCCTCGCTCCTGGAGCCTCATGCTGCCCCTACTTCTTTCTGGGTGTTGCTCTGGTTCTGCTGCCACGATGACGGACAGAGCCAAATTCCCAAGACGCCACAGGCTCTCTGGTCAGAAGACAGTCTGGCCACCATGGACACACATCCTCTAATCACCAAGCTGAGGCTACCCTTCCGGAAGTGGTCAACAGGTCGCACATTTTCCTTCTTCAAAAGGCAGCCCCCGCCCGCCTTGCTAGGGGAGTGCAGGACGCGCTATCGCCTCTCTGTCGTGCCCTTGCACCGGCCTTCTCCCTCACCTCTGCCTGTCTTCCACATCCTTGCCAGCCTTCCTCTCCATCTTGGGTCTCTTGCAGCCAGACGCTGCCTGATGTCAGGCAGTATGGATGATCCAGTACCCAGAGTCCCCAGAGCAAACAAAGTCACCAGTGGGGTCTGGCAGGCTCTAAGTGTCTGACAGGGCTGCTTCCTGGGACCAGATATTCTGGTTATTTGGGTGTAAAGCCCACAGGGCTTGGGACTCTTGTCCTGAGATTGGTTTGCATGCTGTCCCATGTACTTGAGGTAGTGCCGTCAGCTGCGGGGAGGCTGGAGGGGCAGGGGCTACAGGAGTTCAACTGTGGAAGATCCTACGGGGAGTTCCTGGGATTCCGATGGCACCTTCTGAACTGTGATATTCAGTCGCCTAGAGAGGGTGGCATATCATGGAGAACTCTGACAAATCCAAACCTTCGGTAACTTACTCTCTTTAAAAACAGGAGCATGGACGAGCCTCTCCTATTGCTCAGGTTCAGGTTTGCTGGAACCTTTCCCTCCTCCTCCTCCTCCTCCTCCTCCTCCTCCTCGCCTTTGTCCATATCCTCTTCACAGCGGTCTGCAGTGGCTGGCCCTGCCAAAGCTGGCAAGTGAACTCAGTGAGGCCATGACCAGCATATTCTGGCCCCTAGGGCCACACTTGTGCACAGCCAAGGCTCAACCAACATTCCTTGAAGAGCAAGGGGACTTGGAGCTTAGCAGATTGCTGCCTTTCCTTCCTTCATGGAGCAAGGGCATGCGACAATGGTGACAATGTGTCAGAGCAGCCGAAGTTATTGTGTGTCCAGAGCTGTGCTACCGGTCTCATGTGTTCTAGTCCATTCAGTCTTAACAATAGCCCACAAGGTAGGTTTTTACCAGCCTCATCTTCTAGGTGAGAACATTGAGGTTCAGCTCGGTGAAGCTGGCAGGTGGAGCTGCGATCTGAAACCAACATTCCCTTCCTCCTAGATTTCTTCTGCTTTGAGCTCTCCGATTCTGTTCTCCATCTGGGACCACTCCAGGTACGAAGCAGTTGCCCTAGCTAACGGATGCGCTTTCTTGATCTCTGTACCCCTCTGTCTGGAGACCTCCCTGAATCCACGTCCAGATCACTGGGCAGGGGAATTCATAAATTTGGGGACAACTTGTGAGGACAATGGGACTGAGTTTGTGGTGGACGAACGTACTTAGCTTCCTGATGTCCAGGGCTCTCTGGGACCCCAGGTCAGAGCTATGCGGAGTTTTTATCTTTTTGGGCCCCCTGCCTGTGGGTGTTCCAGGCCCTGAAGGGAGAGAACTTTGGAGAATGACTACCAGCCATTTGGTAAGGTCTGTCCTGTCTGCTTCTGCACATGCCACTCACCTCCTGTTCACCACTGCCAGGTTCACCAAAGTTGGACCGGACTGGCCCTGTCTTCAGTGTGGCTTCATGGGACTTAAGGCAGCCATCTGGAGAAGCCGGCAGTGGCAGAGAGAGTAGCCTCCTGGCCCGAGGACGGGACCCTCCTTGAACCTGGCTGAAGGGGAGGAAAGGTAGGGAGGCCAGCAGTTGCACAGGCAAATGATCACCGTGATGCCTTTGTGGCAAAGTCAGATTGGGGTTCCATGGACTTCTTGACTTCCAGCTGCTGCCTCGCTCACCAGGAGAGGCTTCAAGTCCCTTACATCATCTGTTTGTCTAGACTTTCCCTACTGATCACCCCCTGGAGCTGGCCCCTTGCTGGGGTATGCTGTGAAGGGGCTGGACAGGTTTCCAGTTATCTACCACATCTGCTAACAGAAGCATCCGGAAGAGTGGGCTGTGTGGATGTCAGGTGCTGGGAACCGGCTCTGACCAAACAAACATCTGTGATGTGGCATATGTGATTTTTTCAGTTAGCCTCAAGTTCAGACTTGCTGTCCCTTTGCTCAACCTAGCCTGCTTATCTCTGAGGCCTGTCAGACCGGCAACAACATGCTGTACACAGCACACCCTGCCTCAGAGCCCTGCATGCTTCCTGTGTTCATGCAGGAAGGCTGCCCTCCTCCGCCTGGCTGCCATGGCTCCCAGCCGCTAATTTGTGCTATGAGGCTGACCCCCCTCCGCGCCTCCCACCCTGAGTCCTGACTGATTCCAAATCTGGCTGACAAACATCGGGCTGCACTTGAGAAGCTTTTAAAAAAAATTTCTTTTAACTTATTAGGGTAATTTCAAACATAAGCAAGTAGAAGAGTATATTGAACCCTTATGTATCAGTCATCCAGCATCAACAATTACGGATGGCCCATCTTGTTTCATTTATACCTTACTCATTTATACCTTCTACAGAATATTTTAAGGCAGATCAAACATTTATTCCATCCATATTTAAGTTTGCATCTCTAAAAGCTAATGGCTCTTTTTAAAAGACAACTACCAGACCATCATGGCACCTAAAAGAGTTACAATACTTCCTTAATATCATAAATTATCTATCATGTTCAAATTTCCCTGATTGCGTAATTTTTAAATCATTGTTTTAATTATAATGTAGATAAGGCCACGTGCATTGCTTTTGGTTGTTATATCTCTTAATCCATTGGTTCCTCTTACTTCTTCTTTCATTGCAATTTATTTGTTGAAAAAATCATATCCTTTGTCCTTTAGAGTTTTCTGTCTTGGAATTTGCTGATTGCATCCCCTGGTGTCATTTCACAGGTTCCTTTACCACTTGTATTTCTTATAAAATCATGATTATGGGAAAAATTTAAAACTGCAGGTTTCCAGATCCCACCCTGAAAATGTATTCAGCAGGACTGGTGTAGGCACTGGGGATCTCTAGTATTCCTAGGAGCCCCAGGTGAGTTGGTTTGCCTCATGGTTGGGAATTGCCAACCTACCTGGCTCCTCCAGGATCGCAAATCTTCCTCAGTCACACCAGGGAGCAACATGAGGTTCTAATCTCCAGCAGTGGGTAGTGGGTAGTGGGAGTTGCTGCAGGAAGAGGCATTAGCTCTCTTTTGTGGGTTAACTGAGACTCACAGTGGGAACGCCCCAGGGCCTGTGCTTCTTCCTCTAACCCAGGTTAGGGAAACTTCTTAAGTTATCAGGACCTTTCCTGGCCTTGAAGGTGCCGGAAGAGGAGCAACACTCTTGCTGGTATGGCCCTTCAGGGTGAGTGTGCTGTCCACAGGGCTACAAGCTGCTGACGGTGCCTATTTTTGATCTGGGATGCTAAGGCACGTGGACCTGGCACAGAGGCCCACACACACCCTGTGCTCTTTCTTCTCTGCTGATATTCCCCCACCCCCACTCCCTAGGACCAACTGTCCCCTTAATTGCTGAGAGAGACATTCCACTGGTAACAGCCAGCACCCATGGCACACAGTAGTTGGAATCATCTTTTGAGCATCTATATCTGATCATTTCACTACCCATGCTCAACTTCTTTTCATGACTTCCCATCACACTTAAGATCCACATTCCTCACCATGGCTGACAAGGCCTGCTATGGTCTGGCCCATGCCTCCTTCTCCAACCACATTTTTCATTCTTCTTTTTTCTCTCTGGCCACACGGGGCCTTCTGTTGGTCCTAGAATGGGCCAGCCTCATTCCTGCCTCAGGATTTTTGCACTTGCCATTTCCTCCTCCAGGAATTATCTCCCTCCAGCTCTTCACAGGATTCCCTCACATCTTCACTGAGATGTCGCCTCCTCAAAGAAGCCTTCCTTGACTACCTTGTGGAACCTAGCACCCCCTCATCACTCTATCCTTTTATTCTATTTGACCTTTCCCTATTGCACTTATAATTATTTGAAATTATATCCCTTACTTATCTCTTCCTTTAGTTTGTGGGTGCCTTGAGGAGAGGGGCTTCCGTTGTCTTGTTTACTAATATACCCCAAAAAACTAGCAGGTGCTCAATAAATATTTGTGGAGTTAATGGATAGATGGGTGGGTGAATTGACAGAACGTCTTCTCAGTCCTGCCTCTCATCTTCTTACACACACACACACACACACACACACACACACACACAGGGAAGTTCTTATCAGGCTTTGCATTTCTTAAAGAACCTGCCCGGGTCCTGCTCCGATTTGTACAGGTGTCATTGTGACAGCCACACATTAGAAGCTGCACTCGAGGGTCGTTTTTGGAGGCAGAAGTTCTCAGAGCACCAGGTTCCCCGTGTGGGAATGTACTTCAAGGGAACAAGGAGTTTTGGGGTCTGGCCTTGGACAAGCTGGATTTCAAGTCATATATGTTAGACAAAATCATTTTATTGAACAGTAAGAAGTCCCACTGGGGCCAGAAAGGGCTGGGAACAAAGGAGCACGTGAGCCTCAGTGGTGGTGCTACCCAACTCTCTCCATGTTTTTCCCGCTCTGGGGAGCAGGTTTTCCTGGGTCTCTTTATTATGCCTCCTGGCGCTCCAGACAAGAGGCTCCCTGGGTAGACACAAATTGCTTTTTTCAGTTTCAAAAAGCCCAGCTCCTGTTGGTTTGTGTTGGTGGCTGCTGGCAGTGACTCAGGGCAGGAGTCCATCTGATAGATGGGCCCGTGCTGAGACCACTCTGAATCCTCTCTCTGCTCCTGGATCCTCCTTGGCTCAAAGAATGCAGACTTTTCTTTCTTCTTCCCAAGAAAGGACTCTAGAGTATTGAGCAGAGAAACATCAGGTTTTCTTCCAGGCCAGTTTCAGCCCTGGGATGTTCCAAGCAGCCTCTCGTTTCAAGCCTCAGTTTCTAAGGCTCCTTGCCCGTGGCCAGTTAGTATGGAAGGAGGCTGCTGGCTGACTAAGGCTCAGGCAGAATGGCTCAGGTTCTAATCTCTAGTGGTGGGCAGTGCGGGTCACTGCAGGAAGAGGCATTAACTGTCTTAGGCGGTTAAATGTTTGCCCTCCCTATAGAGTGGCTCAGCCAGCAAGCTTCTGTGGGGTCAGCCTCCTGGCACCATGCTGCAATCGCCGAATTTTGGGGCTGGAGCAACCTAGGTCTTTATCTGACTCCGTGAGAGCTCGACGTCTCTTGGGAGCCCGGCTGGGAATTGGTTTCTCTGCTTCCACCTTTGCTGGGGTAGCCACAGGAGCATCCCCATAGGTCCGGTAGCCACCAACCAGGCAGTATGTCTCCCCATGCCAGCCCATCTGGGTTTCTCCACACCCTCGGTAGAGGACATGGTAGTGACCAGGTGTAGGAGGAGAAGTGGGAGTCACTGCTGCTGGAAAGAAAATCAGATCTCATCAGTCACTTCTGCTGTGTACATGACCTGTCAGGACCTCCCCTCTCATGTCTCTCCCACTTTCTGGCTGTAGCCCTTTAATCTGCTTGGTATCCAAAACACAGCCTTGGCCCATCACCTCTATGAGTCCCCTAGAGAAGGGATATGGCTGCAAAAGCGATTCTATGGAGCTTAGGGCAGCAGCAGGAGACCTGGAAATCTGTTCCCCATTCTCAGAGGAAACAGTAGAACCTGAAAACAATTTCAACCAGGATCCTTTCCATTTCTCCCTTCCACGGCAGAAAAAGCATTTCTTAAAGTCTGTCACTTCTGAGGCTTTAATGGAAATACCTTTCAGGTGTTGGGAAAAATAATATAAATGGGCTAAGAACCCCTCCCACCTTGGCAACTCCTCTTGGGCCCCATTTACACTGCCTCTTTCAACCACACTGACCTCCAGCCCTCTGATACTTTCACCTAGATTAGAAAAAGGCCAAATACGGAGGCAGAGTGACCAGGAGCTTCAGAGCCAGATTCTAGGTAGCAAGTCTAGGCTTATGTCAACCCAACCTCCTAGGATGCCATTTCTTTAGCCCTCCAGTCTTGTCACTCATCACTCTCCTTGGCTCTTTTGTTCTTCCCATAGATATTACACCACCTTTGCCTAGTACGCAGCAGCTCAGTCTGGGGTGTGTTTCAGGGGACCCATGTGGATGTCTACCCGACAGCACGGTAAAGGTGCTCGGGTTTGAAGGGGAGACTCATGAGCAGCTCTCAACAGTTCTTCCTCAAACTGCTCCATTTATCGCTTGCCAACAAAAATTTGCTTGATCTTTGCTAAGAGGCCAATCAGGAAAGGGTCAGAATGGAAGTAGCTTGTTGCCCAAAAGGGAAGGCTGCATTTATAAAGATTAGAAGCTTTCTGAATAGTTGTCCAGGGATGACATTTCACTTGTCCTAGGCAGTGAGCAGGAACACTGTAAGTCCCTGAGGGGGCCCCAGGCCACTTGTATTACTTACAGCTGGTTAAGTTCTGAGGTGTGGTGGGCAAGCCCAAAAGGAACGTGTGGCAGCCAGGTGAAGTTGTGTGTACACCAGTGACTCTTGTACAGACGCCTGGCCTAGGCCTACCTGCTGTGCTGCCCTCCCAGGGGACAGAGGACAAGTTAGAATGAATATAGAAGATCCGGTCAGACATTCTCTCTCAGGCAACCAAACAGATTGGTATCTGGTAGAAAACTGGTAGGAAAGTTTCCCTGAGAGCACCACGTTTGCGTAGTTACCCTGCCATGGAAACTATGAGGAGGCCTGTGACGTCATCACTACCCAGTGAGGTCACATAAAGAATCTGTGACTTGAGGGGCAGGCTTCAGGCTCTCGGGCTTTTGTGGAGGAGAGCAGGGTGGAGGCAGAGAAGCACCCCACCTGGGCCCTCACTCTTCTCTCCCCAGCAAGCCCTAGTGAAGTAGCCACTCCCTGTGGAAAATACCTGTGGGCTGGCACAGCCCCAGGGACCAAAAGAGGGCGAGGGAAACCCACATTCTGCAATTGGCTTGAGAGGCAAGATTAACCTAAGAGACAGCTAGGTTGTATGGTACTGTCCCTAAGTATTCAACAGCCAGAGAGGCAGAGATTTGTGTAGAAGGCTCTTTGGCAGTGGGTCTGAAGGATAAATTAGATTTGGACCCATGGAGAGGAGATGGAAGACACTCCAGCTGGGAAGAATAAAAGCAAAGATAAGCTCTTCTTGAACTTGTCGTGCCCCAAATGTAAATTCACAAAACCCTCCCATTTTTATAACTGAGGACTCAAAAAACCTATGCAAGGTTGCATAAGTAGTGGGGAGGTGTTCTGCTCAATGGTAGAGTTTCATGTTGGGCTCTAGATTTATACCTGATAGGAATGTGAGGACAAGCTCATCACATTTCAAAGTGACACTGGGAGAGATGTTAAAGGTGCTCCAAGGCAAAATGAGGGTCCTGGATGGCTTCACAAAGTGGGAATGGTGGGGGGCACCTGGGTGGCTCAGTCGTTAAGGGTCTGCCTTCAGCTCTGGGCGTGATCCTGGCGTTCTGGGATCGAGTCCCACATCGGGCTCCCCGCTCAGTGGAAAGCCTGCTTCTCCCTCTCCCTACCCCCCTGCTTGTGTTCCCTCTCTAGCTGGCTGTCTCTCTCTGTCAAATAAAATCTTTAAAAAAAAAAAGTGGGAATGGTGGGCCCACTTTAGGATAAAATTCAAAACAATTTCATGACAAAATGACAGAATATAAAATAACGACTTAATCATTACTTTCATCTCTCCCCCAAAAGGCAAAGACTGTAATAACAAATCTACCACCATGAAAGGATGAAGTGTGGGCTCAGCGGAAGTGTGGGTGGAAAACATGGTCAAACTGTGAAGAGGCGTTACTAAAGCTGATTGGGTCCTACTCAGAGGAGGAGGAAATAGACAACTTTGCCCTTAGTCTGATCAGGCCCACAGGAAGGAACCATATTTGGGGCAGCCTTGGATATAGTGCAGCGAAGAACTTCCTAGCAATGAGAGACAATCTTCCTTAGGAGGGGGTCCCCCCGTTACTGACCTTGAATATGCAAAGATGGGACGCTTGTTTCCTAGGGCAGTTGTAAAGGGGATGTGCCCTGGAGGTAGAATGATGGGACTAGTATTTCAGAGGTTGGGCAATCTGGTTGACAACCACATCTTTTTTTCTATTCCTAAATTGTTTGAATTAGTGTTGTGCATGTTAGGACACATGAAGTCAGGCCTGATTAGAGCAGACTGCCCTTGGGGAATGCTAGGAGGAAAAATGTGAAGGGGAGAGCTCTGGAGGAGGTTCTTTCTGGCAGGTGGGCCAACAGAAGACTAGTTAGATTCTCCGAGACTCTAGAGAGATTGTCTGGGAACACCACTCTGACCTGGTACGGTTACAGATGCCTTATCAGGACCTGCCTGGGTCTCTGGGGAAGGCAGAATAGCATAGAAAAATGATTGTGAGTTCCAGAATCTGTAATTTTTTTAAAAGATTTTATTTTTAAGTAATTTCTATACCCCTCATGGGGCTTGAACGCACAACCCAGAGATCAAGAGTTACATGCTCTACTGACTGAGCCAGCCAGGTGCCCCTGGAATCTGTATTTTTAATAGTTCTGCCATAGTGATCCATGGACAGAATGACCAAATTATTGTCCAGACTGGGTTACTTCTGAGAGTCAAAGTGGGCAATATTGAAAGTTGGTAAATAACTCAACCCTTGGTGCAGACAGACCACATTCTGTCATACTTATGTGTATGATTTTGAGCAAGTTCTTTTATCCCTCGGAGCCTCAAGCTTCCTTATATGAAAAAGAGAGCTATGATTGTACATTTAGTGCAAAATTCTCTCCTGGCAAAGATTGCCCTGGGCCCATTTCTTTTCTCTGCAACCTTATCCTTTCCAGTGTGCAGGTATTTTTAAGTGGTTTTGTGTTGTATTTGACTCTCAACTGCACATTACTTTAGGCTTTTATAATGTTGCACAACTGGAACCTAGGAAATAGTGAGAGGATGCTACATGCTTATTTTGCCAGTTTTATAAGAAGTTTAATTCTCTTTTCTCTTTCCCTGCCACAAGAGATGAGAAAGAAGGCCTGGAAATGCACACCAAGCATTACTTCTGTGTCAGTCTGTCTTCTATTCTTCTGCCAGTACTTCCCAGAGAGATTTCACTAAGAATGCCCAAGCTTGCCATGGGCACTGTTGGTGAAGAAAATCTGCTAGTCACATCCCCTTTCCGTTTTCTGGGGTGCTTAATGGATGTTTTGGAGGCAGAAAATAAAATCTAAATGTGTACTAATTAAAACAGCAATGGAATGGGGTACCTGGGTGGCTCAGTTGGTTGGGCATCTGCCTTCGGCTCAGGTCATGATCTCGGGGTCCTGGGATCGAGCCCTGAGTCAGGCTCCCTGCTCAGTGGGGAGTCTGCTGCTTTCTCTCCCTCTGCCCCTCCCTCTGCTCATGCTGGCTCTCTCTCAAATGAATAAAATCTTTAAAAAATAAAAATAATAAAACAGCAATGGAAAGAGCCTCAGTCCCAGATGTGTTGGAGTGTGACTCTTCTCACAATTCAATGAATTCTACCCCAATGGTAACTGTTATCAGAGGAGACCCATAAAAATCTCATTTATTGTTAGAAATTATGACATAATACAAAGCCAGAAATCTACTTTATTTTTCAGGAGTCATGTGAAAGACTACAAAGACCCATGCTCACTCTCCAGTGCTGGCCAGACAGCAGCTCACCAGGCCTTCAGGGAGGTGACTGGGCAGCCCAGTGCATCCTACTGACAAGTGTGCTCACCCACCCAGGACAAAAGGAAAGATTCCCGTTAATGGCATCACCTTTAAGCTGGCTACCATCAGATTTGCTGGGGCAAAGACTCTCTCACTGAGGACACTAGTCCTGGAAGACTTCTCCTCCGGCGAGCTGCCAGCTCAATCTTCTGAACCAGGCTTACATCCCAGGGATGGGTCACAAAGCTGATGACGGTGCCAGGCACCTCACTCCCTACACGGCCCACCCTACCGGCTCTGTGGATGTAGTCTTGCAGGGTGAGGGGGAAATCATAATTGACAACTAACTCTACGTGCGTGCTGTCCAGGCCCCGAGAGGCTATGTCTGTGCAGAGGAGTATGTCTCGGGAGCCCTCCTGGAAGCACTGGAAGATGCCTGCCCTCATTGAGGCTGGCATTTGTCCCTGCAGCCTTAGGTGTTGGATTTTGTGGTCATCCAGAATATATCCCAGCCAGTTCACAGTGCTGGAGCTATTACAGAACACCAGAACAGTTCCCGAGGGGCCAGTCCTATATGCTTTGTCATGCTGCTTGAGGATCTGCACCAACTCAGTCACCTTCTCTGCTCCCTTCAGCCTCATAAATGTCTGTTTAACATGAGGCATGATGCAGTGGAGCTTGGAACTGGTGATGGTGGTCAGAGAGTCTGGGCTGGCAACTTTACTTAGCAGTTGGCCTACACCTTCAGGAAATGTGGCCCCCACCAGCACTAACTGAGCTTTGGGATTGAAGGGGTCTTTTAAGTCAGCTGGGTCTTCTGCTATATGGCTCTTCTCCAAGATGTAGTCCACTAGTTCCAGGAAGCTTTCATCCAATAGTGTGTCTGCCTCATCCAACACCAAGTAGGAGAGCTGCTTCAGGCTGATTAGTTTACCTTTCAGGGCCTTCCACAGAGCTCCTGGAGTGGCCACTAGCACATCTACTGGAGGTTGTTTGCACAGTTGCTGCCGGATGCTACTCATGCCATGGCCTCCCCCTAGCTCCAGCACTTGGAGGCCCAAGGAGATGCCCAAGGGCTGGGCTACGGCCCGCACCTGTTTGGCTAATTCTCGAGAAGGCACAAGGACCAGGCCTCGAGGAGCAGGTATACTGTGCGAGTCCAGGCTTGGCCGGCCCAAGAGCCGCTGAAGCAGAGGTAGTAGGTATCCGAGAGTCTTGCCACTGCCGGTTTCCGCGGCGCAAAGGATGTGGCGGCCGCGAAGAAGCGGGGGGATGGTACTCGACTGCACGGTTGTAGGCCGAACGACTTCAGGAGCAGCCTCCTGTAGTGCATGCAGCACGCGGGGTTCCAGACCCAGGGCGGCGAAGCAGTTCTCGGATGCGGGGTTCCGCAGCGCGGGTGCCTCGTGTTGCGCGCGCTCTATAGAGAAGTAGTCCCTGCGGGAGCGCCGACTCTTCCAACCACGCGAAGCTAGTGGCGCACGCTCCCAACGGCCCAGCGTGAGGCGCACCGGCTGGTTCAACTCCGGCCGCCGCGCTGAGATCAAGAGCGGGCCAGGTCGCGCCAGCACCAGCCGCGGGGAACTCCGTCGCCCGCTCTGCCGCTGTTCCTGCCGCCGCTGTAGAGCCCGCGGGATGCGAACCACGGGCAGGGGCTCGTCGGGACCGCGGACCGCTAGGTCCCGTCGAGGCGCCAAAAGCAACCGAACCGCGAGCCGCAGCGGCCGCAGCGGCCGCGCCAGAGCCATAGTTCCCGTGGCGTGCGAGAGGCGCCCGGCAATGACGTCACGGGCGCGCAAGGCCTCGTGGACGGTGTCTGGCGCGGCTCAGTAAGGCTTGTGGATTTGGCGAACCCCGAGGAAGGAGGGAGAGTCTGTAAAGTTCAACTGCGGCGAGGTCTGTAGGTCCGAACAGGGGTTGGCGTCACCCAGACCGGGACCAACCTTGGGGAAACGGGCTCGATGGAGGCAGGCTCCGGGGTCCGGCGTTACGCGGCGACGGGGGCCTGGCCTTATGGACGGGGTTGGGGGGGCAGAGGGCTTCTGGCGATTGGGTGTCCGGTCCTTGCCATTCTGCTTTGTCGCTCTCACCGCTTCTTTGATAGCTTGTCGCGTGCTGGTCTCCTGTAAATTCCGAGGATGCGGTGGTGGTTTCCCAGATGTGGTCGCCGGGCAAGGTCTGGTAATAGTTTATTGAGAGTCTGAATGTATGGCCAGGCCTGGGGGAGAAGACAAGCGCCAAGTGTCTTAGATCTAGGCACCCCCACTTCCCTTGGCCAAGAGCTGAGAGCCCCGAGGGCAAACCGATGGCCTCTCTGTAAAGTGGGAGGTAACATCTTCAGGCTTTATTTCAAGGAAACCTTTCCCTTTGGTTTTCCCCCTTTTTCAGCTGAGGTTCACTCTCCATTTTCTTGCCTCCCCTCCCAGCTTTTTGTCCTGAGCCTACTATTCTTGCAGTACATTCACCTCCACTGGGTTCCCAGTCAAGATACCTAAATTGCTTAAATAGTGGTGAGGAGGGTCCTTCTACTCTACTGAGTAATCAGATATGTGGCTTTCCTCACATAGCCCTGGTCAGATAGAATATTTCACTTGAATTCAGATGTTCAGGTTGCAAAAAACAAAACAAAACAAAACAAAAAAACAAAAAAAAAGCCCCCACAAAAAAACCCTTATCTTTCTCTGATTGACTTATTTCACTTAGCATTATCCATCTAAATCCATCCATGTTGTTGCAAATGGCAAGATTTCATTCTTTTTTAATAGCTAATATTCCATTGTGTGTATATATACACCACATTTTCTTCATCCATTCATCTATCAGGGGACACTTGGGTTGCTTCCATAATTTAGCTATTGTAAATAATGCTGCAATAAACATAGGGGTGCATTTATTTTTGGAACTCGTGTTTTTGTATTCTTTGCGTAAGTACCCCATACTGGAATTGCTAGATCATATGGCAATTCTATTTTTTGATTTTTTGAGAAGATTCCATACTGTTTTCCATAGTGGCTGTACCAGTTTTAATTTCCACCAACAGTGCAGGAGGGTTCTTTTCTCTCCACATCCTCACCAACACATGTTGTTTCCAAAAAGATAAATACTTTAAAAGTTTCAAATGCCATTTTGATACATAAGTAGACTTTCTGGAAAGTTACCCATAAACCAGCAGAGGAGAGAGTTTTGAGTAGTGACAGGTGAACAGAGTCATTGGATACAGCAGTGGCTCTCAAGTGAGGGTGATTTTGCCCCCGCCCAACCTAGGGGACATTTGACAGAGTTTGGAGACATTTTTATTTGTCACATCTGGGGAGGTGCTACTGGCATCTAGTGGGCAGAAGCCAGGGGTATTGCTCAACATTGTACAATGCACAGGAAAGCCCACCACAAAAAAGGATTATCTGGCCCAATATGTGAATAGTGTGTCATTGAGAAACCATGCATAGAGTATGAGGACTGAGGAGAGGCTGAGGTTTCATGTGCTTTCATTTCAGGTAGGCACATTTGACAAGCTCTTGCACTGACCCTGCCTCATCCTCAGAATCTGTAGCAAGTACACTGATGCCATTGCTTGCTTTGCCCTTGGGATTAGGAATTTTGAGGGCCCTGAAAGTCATAAACACAAGAAAAAGTTATTCAAGGAAGTGAAACTGGAGAAGAGAAGTTTAGGGAGAACAAAACTGTCCTTATGGATCTGGGGAATGTGCCAGATGGAAAAAAGATGAGGTGTGCTGTGGGGTACTACTCCAGAAGGCAGAACGAGGACCCGTAAGTAATAGGCAGATTCTGAATTTGATCTAAAGAACTGCTGTAACAACTAGAATTGCCCAGATCTATCTTGAGGGTGCTGAGTTTTCCATTCATATGGAATGGAAAAGTTCATATCCAGGCCAGATGACTGCTGGTTGGCAATATGATAGAGGGGAGTTGATACAAAGGACACTCTAAGATATTGTGATTCTATACTACTTGTATGATTCTTTTTAAAAACTCAGGGCTCCTTGTTCCTTATCTATGTAGCTTCTTGGATATCTGACTCAACAGGCTTTATCCATTTACACGTGCCACTGTTTTATCAGATAAAAACAAAGTCTTACTTTGTACCAAGCCAGAACAGGTATACCGAAGGAATGATCGGAAAAGAATAATACATAGGTATGTACTTGCATTTGGGTTTTGCCCAGATATTTGGGGAAGGGAAGCTGGTTAGTTTATGGCTGCTTTCTCACCACGCTCAAGTCCTGGAAGTATGATTAATTCATAATCTCGTAAGGATTGGAATCTGTCCGAGCCGGTCTCTGCCCATGCCCTTAATTTCTTTTTGTCAGTTCATCAGACACTGAATAAGGCTCCTCTCTTTTCCTTCTGCTCACATTGAGTAACCTCTAGTTGTTATTGAGTTACATGTTGTATATTATAGTGCTCTAGAAATACGAAAGTTTTGCTTATTGTGGAAAGAATGTAAGCTCCTGAGAGCAGGGGCCTAAGTTGGTAGTATTTTTTTCCCAGGGCTGCCGTGGTAACTCATATTGCCTGGTTACTCTGTAAGTTTTTTTTTATTTTATTTTATTATTTTTAAAATAGATTTTATTTATTTATTTGACAAAGAGAGAGCACAAGCAAGGGGAGCAGCAGGCAGACGGAGAGGGTGAAGCAGGCTCCCTGCTCACCAGGGAGCCTGATGTGGGGCTTGAGCCCAGGACCCTGGGATCATGACCTGAGCCGAAGGCAGACGTTCAACTGACTGAACCACCCAGGCGCCCCTACTCCATAAGTTAAACAGAATTGTCCCTTTGATCTCAGGTGATAATGGTACTGTCATGCTTTCATTTATTCATTCAATAAATGTTTCCTGAGCTTCAGGCATGTGCTGGGTACTGCTCGAACACACAGTGAGCAAAACAGGTACAATTCCTGCCCTAATGGAGTTTACATTCTGATTTAATTGGTTTGGGGGTAAGGCCTGGACATTGGTATTTTTTTAAAGCCTTTCCAGATGATTCTAATGTGCCGCCCCGTTTGAAAGCACAGTTATAAACGAAGGACTTTGGGAATTGCAAGGGATCGCAAAAAAATAATCCCTGTTTCTTCTTTTTCCTGCCTGCGTCAGGACTGTTGTGCAAGTGCTGGCTATTCTCTTTTCAGCCCGTGTCATTATATGCCTAGGTCATTTCACCCTCTGTCAACCCCAACTCCTTACTTCCTTCTTGTCTTTCCCTCTCCAGCCCATCATCTGTTGTCTGAATGATCTTTCTAAAGCACAGCCATGGCCTTGTCACCCCTTGACTCAAAAGCCATCAGTGGATGCCCGTGGCCTACAGCTTCTCTCGTCATCAGTCTCCAGAGTCTGCCCCCAACTTCATCTCCTGCTGCTTTCTTACCAGAATCTTGTTTGTGCCAGTGGTGGCTCTTATGCAAGTTGCATAAAGGGCTTGCAGTCCTTTACTGGGTAAGCAAGACAGTGGAGTAGTCATTTGTCTGCTTTGTAACCAAACTTGAGGTATGGCAAGACACTTGAAATGCTCTGTGATAGAGCACGTTTGTCTGTGATAGAGCTCTTCTGTGGCTGAAGCATGAACCATATTGTAGTTCTTGTTGCCATTTGACCTGTTAACTTCTTTTCACAACAAACCCTAAACACCTACCTTATGCCAGATTGTGTTCTCTGTGACAAGGACCTGGTGATGAGCAAGATGCAGTGCTTGCCTTCCCCCTGTGATGAGGGAGGCAGATTGATAGTTGCTCTTATAATTACAAGAGTATATTTCCATCCCAGGACAGGAATGAGCTAAGAGGAGGTGCCCTTACTCTGTGTTTGGGAGATGAGCATCAGGGAAGGCTTGCTGGAGGAAGTGACATCTGTATGGAGGTTCTGAAAGGTTACTGGAAGTCAGCCAGGTAGAGGAATAGAGGAATAGGAATCTGGGTTCTAGGCAGGGGCAACTTATTCAGAGACTACAAATTGGGAGAGAGCAGGCCAGTTTGGGGAGATAGAAATAGTTCAGAAGAGGGGCGCCTGGGTGGCAGAGCGGTTGAGCGTCTGCCTTCGGCTCAGGGCGTGATCCTGGCGTTATGGGATCGAGCCCCACATCAGGCTCCTCCGCTATGAGCCTGCTTCTTCCTCTCCCACTCCCCCTGCTTGTGTTCCCTCTCTCACTGGCTGTCTCTATCTCTGTCGAATAAATAAATAAAATCTTAAAAAAAAAAAAAAAAGAAATAGTTCAGAAGAGCTGAAGCTTAGCATGGGGGAGTTAAGAGACAGGGGGCAAGTGATGAAAGATAGGGCTTCTGAGGAAGGCAGGGAACAGGACTTGTTTGCATTGTGAAGGAGCTGGGACTGAATTCTAAGGGCAGAAGGGAAGGCTTTGGAGAATGGGAATATCCTGTCCTGATTTGTGTTTTGAAAGACCCCTCTGGCTGCGGGAAGGAACATAGAGTGAACATAACCTGGAAGCAGAGACACTGGTTTGCAGGCTTTTGTCATCAATCATTTGATAAATGGCAGTGGCAGAGCCGAGAAGCTCCTTAGGGTCAAGAGCTTAGTTCTTCCCATTTCTTTACCTTCAGCACTTCACACAGTGCCTTCATCTTAAAAGAACTGGTAGATGTTTGTTGATATGACAGTACACTTAGAATGTGTTGAAAGTGTAAAAGCCCGATAGTGAGAGCAGTTAACATTTATTAAACCCTTACCGTGTGCTGGGAGCTATTGTGCATCATAAAATCAACTCTTCACAGCATCCCACCTGATGTAGATTCTGCTGGAGCCTCATATTCCAGAGGGAGAAGCCAAGCCTCCGCTAGGGTAATTCATCTGCCCGGGCAGAGTTGGGATTCCAGGGTAGGTCTGATTCCAGAGTTCAGAATCTTACCAGAGAGATGCTGTATCACCTCTTTCTCTTATAAATATAGTAGATCACTTTAATTTTTTCTTATCTACACGTGTTTTGAGTGGGAAATAGGATAATTCTCTGAATATTTAATCCTAATTGACTTCCGTTTTAACTCTTAATTTGTATTTTAAAGAAATTGCTTTTTAAGCAAGGTCACAGTCTCTAGGAAAATTTACGTGGAAGGGACTGGTAAAGTTTTTTCCATTCGTTGCTTTCCCTGAATAGTGTTCCTTTCAACCTGAAAGCATTATAATTAATATCTATGCAACTGAAGTTCAGGTTACTGTCTGAGAAGGTCATCAAAACCGTCAGAGAGAAGACCAGCCCTTAAAAGAATGGTAGATCGTCTCAGTTTGTGTGACTAAAATGTTGATCTGGGTGTGATCCTGGGGCCCAGCGGATGGTGGTGGTGGCAACTGGGAAAGGGTGGGGACTGCCTAGCTTCTTTGAGAGGAGCCTTCTTGGAGGCAGGCGCTGTCAGGCACTGCCGGCATGAGCCAGAGGGAGTTCCCAGACCAGCCACCTACTGGAGGGTGTCCTCAGCCACCACAGTGAGTGTTCAGTCACACCTTCCTTTCGGAGCGGCTGCTAAGGGCCAAGTACTGGGCTCAGGGCTAGAAACCTGGCAGTGAACTAGGTAGCCGTGTTCCTGTCTTTGCGGAACTTGTCCTGGTGGTCTAGAGCAGGAGCTGGGGGTTAAACAAGAGACCACACAAATAAGTGCATGGGGATTGCAACTGAGCTATAGGGAAGCAAAAAGTGTTGCGAGAGCATGTGACCAGAGACCTGATGTTAGATGGTCTGGTAGGGAAAGGTCTCCAAAAAGGGGACATTCAAGGTCAAGAGGACCTTAATGTGGGTGTGTATGATTGAGTCAGGGAGAGTGTTCCAGACAGAGAGGACTGCAAGTGCACAGACTCCAGAGCTTGGTGTGGAAGACTTTCAAAGAAGGCCAGGGTAGCCAGAGCAAGGAGAGTGAGGGGGAGAGAGGCTCAAGGTGACCTGGAGACGTGGGCAGGGACAGGTCATGCAGGGCTTGGCAGGCCATCAGAAGGGTTTGGGAGTTATCCTAAACTCAATGGGAAGCCATTGAAGGATATAAACAAGGGAGTGGTATTATCAGAGTTGCTTTTTTCAGATGCCACGCAGTATCTTAAAGAGAAGGGATGGGAGGGGGTAAGATTAGATTTGGGGAGACCCATTAGGAGGCTGGCTTTGTGTGCAGTGGTGGCACTGGAGATGGAACAAAGCAGATGGATTAGTTAAATTTTGAAGGCTGTTTCAACAGGAGTTAGTGATAGATTGAATGTGGGGAATATGGATTAAGGATGAGTAATTGGGTGAATGGAGGTGCTAGTTGCTGAAATGGGAAACATTTTCTCTCCATGTGTTGATCTGATTAACACCTTCTCTCCTTTGAAAGCTTGAATCAGAAATTATTTCTTGGGGTGCCTGGGCGGCTCAGTCGGTTAAGCATACGACTCTTGATTTTGGCTCAGGTCTTGATCTCAGGGTTGTGAGATGGAGCCCTGTGTCAGGCTCCATGCCCAATGCAGAGTCTGCTTGAGATTCTTTCCCCCACCTCCCTCCCTCTCTGCTCCTCCCCCTGCTTGAGCTCTCGAGTTCTCTCTCTCTTTCTAAAATAAATAAATATAATTTAAAAAAAGAAGATGAAGAAGAAATTATTTCTTAAGGGAAGCCCTTCTCAACCCCTGTGCATCCCTTTCCTGCTGGCACAAATTCCCAAAAGCCTCATGTCTTTCACAGCAGTGTACACAGTTATAATTTCACAAGTATTTGTAAGTTCCCTTTCTATAACCCTCTCATCTACTGTATCTCCTCCTCCTCATAGTGCCAGCCGGTGCTTCGCATATGATAGGGGCTCAATAAATGTCTGTTGAATGAATTAATGAAGACAGAGGAGGCAGCTTAGGAGAGCACATCAAGACCTTGTTCTGTGCATGTTTAGTGTGAGATGTCCTTAAGATGCCTGGGTGGGGATGTATATTGAGCAGTTGGTGTAATATTTTAAGCCATGGGAGTGAGTAAATTTGCAAGGGAGAATGTGTGAAATTAGAAGGGATGAGGGCCCAAGACTAAGGAGGAAACTCAACATGTGAGTAGAGTAGGTGAAACCAGGAAAGACACTGAAAAGCAGGGCAGAGAGGTGGGAGAAAACACAGGAAAGTGTGGGGTTAGGGGAGTCAGGAAGAGGGGAGGCTCAACCATGTCACCGTACTGTTAGTGAAACAAGATCGTGGACAGGTGAGTGTCTGTTGATTTCACAACTTCCAGGTAATTGGTGACTTTGAGCAGTTTTAGGAGAGCGGTGGAGATGGGGGCCAGCGGGAAAGGGCTGAATAGTAAAAAGAAAATGGAGACAGAGCAGAGCAGGGCATTGGCTAGCTAGCTTGGTGACTTTTTAGAAGGGTCCCTGTTTGCTTAGAATAAATAAGTATTAACAGTCTCTCTGGGATATGGGATTTTGATTTTTTTTTTTCTTTTTACTCCTGTTGGCTCTACCTTCAAAGTATATTTAGGATGTGAACACTTCCCACCACCTCTACTACTAACTCACCAGCAACTTTTATGTTGGTTACCAAAGAGCCTTGTACCTGGTCTCCTTATTTACTCTGGCCCCCAACAGACTGCTCTTTATATGGCAATCACTGTGATCAGGAGAAAACATGTTCAGTCATGCTACTCCTCTACTTAAAACCCTTTACTGGCTTCTATTTTGGGAAGAGCTAACAAAATTCATAGAGTGTCCTGCAAGGCCGTATGGCATCTGACTGTGTCCTGTCTGCTTATGGCTGTGACATCATGTATTTGACTTTCACTACTCCCTCTTCTCTTTGTGTTCCAACCACGTTGGCCTCCTTGCTGTTGCTCTAACACACCAGACAAGCTCCTGCCCTAGGGCCTTTGCACTGGCTGTTTCTTCTGTTTATTCTTCCACTAAATACCAACTTGGCTGACTCAAGTCTTAGCTCAAATGTTATCTTCCCATTGAGGCCTATCTTGGTTTCCCTATTTAAAATTTTATATTTTAATGTAAATATTTTCATATAAATATTTTTATGTTTTACTATAAAATATACCATTTATTTATATTTTTCCTGCTGGGAGTGAGGAGTATATGGGTGAAGGTGGTCAAAAGATATGAACTTCCAGGCGCCTGGGTGGATCAGTTGATTAAATGTGTTGACTCTTGATTTCAGCTCAGGTCATGATCTCAGGGTCATGGGATTGAGCCCTCTGTCGGGCTCCATGCTCAGCACAGAGTCTGCTTGTACCTCCCCTCCCCCTTCTCTTTCTCTCTCTCTAAAAAAAGAAAGAAAAAAAAAGAGATGACTTCTAGTTAGAAGATAAATATGTTCTGGGGACGTAATGTACACCATAGCAACTATAGTTGACAATACTGCATATTTGAAAGTTGCTAAGAGTAGATTTTTAAAAAATATTTAATTAATTTATTTGAGAAAAAGACAGAGAGAGCAGGGGAGGAGCAGAGGGGGAAAGAATCAAAAGCAGACTCTGCGAGCTGAGTGCAGAGCCCATCACAAGGCTCTATCTCACAACCCTGAGACCGTGACCTGAACCGCAACCAAGAGTCGGATGCCCAACCTACTGAGCCACCCAGACATAAGAGTAGATCTTAAAAGTTCTCATCACAAGAAAAAAATTATTAATATGTGAGGTGATAAATGTTAACTTACTGTGGTAATCATTTTGTAGCATATGCATATATCAAATCACTATGTTGTACGCCTTAGATTAATACAACATTATATGTCAATCACATCTCAATAAAATGGAAAAAAATTTTAACACAGCCCCAGTGTTTTCAATTTCCTTTTTCCCTGCTGTTTTTCACTCTGTAGCATTACCAGTTTTCCAACATACTATGTAATTTATTTGTTATGTATTATTTTTTGCCTTTGTTCCACTGCTAGAATAAAAGCTGTATCAGAGCAAGAGTTTTTCTCTGTTTTGTTCTTTAATGTATCCCAAAAGACTAGGACAGTGGCTGGCTCAGACGAGGCATGTAATAAATATTCTTTAGATGAATGAAAAAGCATGCATGATTTTTATGATCAGAGAAAAGGAAAACAAAGTCCTCGTATGGAAAGAAGAAGAAAAGCCTGACCTGGATAACAGAAGCGATTTTCCTTATTTGGATATCTGATTCTTGTTTTCCCTTTCTGCAGGCTTTAGCAGAGGAAGAATGATTGAGCACAGCCTCTCACTGTGCTATCGCAACAAACTCATCTTAGCCCCTATGGTTCGGGTAGGCACTCTCCCAATGCGGCTGCTGGCCCTGGACTATGGAGCAGACATTGTGTACTGTGAGGTAAGAGGCTCCTGATTTTCCTGGAGGGCTTTCTACCAGTGCAGCCTCCTTCTTTGTGGGTGGGAGTGGTCAGGAGTTAGTGAGGGGCAGAATGGGCACTCACTTCACAGGCGCTCCCTGAAGGCAGTGGGAGACAAACGTGACACTTGTGAGTTCTCTGGGCCCTGTTTAGGGCCAGCAGCCTTGGCAGCATGGAGGCCTTGTGGGATCCCTGGGCTGGGTGGTTAGATGAATGTCACGTCAGGTCACTGCCCTGGCCTCTGTCGGAGTTAATAGACATTCAGTGCATGAGTGAATGAACTTAAGGTTAGGAAGAGGAGGAAAAGGACCAGGGAAGCTGGATGGGGTTGGTTTTGGGAGCCACAGGATTTTCTGGTGGTAGTAGCTACTGGGTTGCCTACATCCTGGCTGTTTTGGAGAATAGAAGGACTTCAGATCCAGATTTAAAAACCTTTTTCTAGGAAAAACAGCATTATAGAAGTAGCTGATATTGGACTTGAGGAAAGAAAGTGAGGGCATTTTGGTCCCATTCCTATGTGGCATGGGCACTGGGAGATTTGCCTGGCAGCTGGGTATGCATAGTCATGCTGGTTTTCAGCTTTATGGGAAGGAGAGCTGCAGAGCCTGGCAGAGGGATGCCCATGGCTGGGGATCGCCATGCCAGTGTCTATAGGCGGGCAGGGCCAGAGCCGTTTAAGGTGCTAGCAAGATGCAATGGGAGAGAGGGAGCATGTGTTGTCCAGATGTGGGAGTCAGAAAGGGAGGTTCCCGAGTTTAGGATCACGGGCGTAGGACCTGACTTCTAAGGGGTTTGTTGAAATAAAGGCAAGGAGGTCTGAGAAATGAGAGCTGGGCATCCATAAGCCTTCCAGGCTGCCAGAATGTGGCCAGGGCAGGGAGGAACCTGTGTCCAGAGGCCAGTCCCAGGGGAATGGGGTAGTGCACTGAGCACTATTTATCTGGTCACTCATCTTTTGAGCCCCCACTCAGGCCCCCAGGCAGTCAGCTGTGGATTAGGTGTAGCCTTTCTTAGCCAGCACCCTCCTGGGCCTCCAGAAAAACCTCTTGGATTTAGAAGAGGATTGGGAGGAAGGACTGTGAGGACTCAAGGACTGTGGAGGACTTCGAGGACTCGTGGACTCAGAACCTGAGAAACGGGGACCAAAAAGACGAGTCCCAGAGAGCTTCACTGTTGTTTTGTTGCTTGTGATGCCTCCTTTGGCATGCTTGATGGGCTTTCACTCTGGCAGAGTCAATATGGCTTATAAACAAACCGGCCTCTGCCAGAGGACACCTAGGTCTTGCACTTAGGCCTAACCCCTGTGGAGAGCAGAGGCAGGCTGGCCAGTGGACCCTTGCTTAGCCTGGGTAGCTGGCTGGATTCGGGACCAAGTACTGGACATGGCACAATATGGTGCCTGGTGCCCCCTGGCGGATCCAGCTTGGCTCTGCAGGCCCGCCGCCTGGATGATCTTCCTGGGTTCACATGAGGTGGTCCAGCTGTGGATTTAGTTAAACTATTCCACCCATCTCACAGGACCAGAGTATAGAGTCTAGGAAATACCAGGCATGCACACACCTCCTTAAAACCTCTGCAAAGCCCTCAACAGCTGGAGGTAAAGAAAGGATGAACTAGCTCAGCAGTAGTCAAGGGAGCAGTAGTCTGATTCCCCACTAAGATCTGCCTTATTGATAGGGGTTTTCCAGGACTTCCTCAGATTTCATTTATCTATTCCTTTTTATAAAGACCAGGGGCCTCCAGTTCCCCAGAATGTGAGAGGACATCTACCTGTTGGACTTTTACTAAGCAAGACCAGGGGAGGAGGCGGTGTTCTTAAGAGGCCCTGATTGCCAGAATGCGTCCTTAAAATTTTTTTTGTGTGTGTAGTAAAAAACACATAACATAAAATTTACCATCGTGGGGCGCCTGGGTGGCACAGCGGTTAAGCGTCTGCCTTCGGCTCAGGGCGTGATCCCGGCGTTATGGGATCGAGCCCCACATCAGGCTCTTCCGCTATGAGCCTGCTTCTTCCTCTCCCGCTCCCCCTGCTTGTGTTCCCTCTCTCACTGGCTGTCTCTATCTCTGTCGAATAAATAAATAAAATCTTTAAAAAAAAATTTACCATCGTAACCATTTTTGAATGTGTACTTTGGTAGTGTTGAGTTGTGAAACAGATCTCTAGAATCTTTTCATCTTGCACAACTGAAACTCTATACCCATAAAACAAGTCCCCTTTGCTCCATTTCTCCAGCCCCTGGTAACCACTCTCCTATTTTCTGTTTTTATGAATTTGACTACTTTAGGTACCTCATAGAAGTGGAAGCATGCGATACTTGTCTTTTTGTGACTGGCTTGTTTCACTTAGCATAATGCCCTCAAGGTTCATCCATGTTGTAGTATGTGACAGGATTTCCTTCCATTTTTAGGCTGAATAATAGTCCATTGTATGTATATGCCCCATTCTGTTTATGCATTCATTGGTGGATGGACATTTGGGTGCTTCTATGTCTTGGTTATTTTGAATAGTGTTGCTATGAGCATAGGTATGCAAATATCTCTTTGAGATCTTGCTTTCAATTCTTTTGGATATATATATACCCACAAGTGGGATTGCTAGATCAGGTGGTAGTTCTCTTTTTAATTTTTGGAGGAAACTCTATGCTATTTGCCCTAGGAATTGCACCATTTTACAATCCTACCAACAGTGCACAATTTCTCCATGTCCTTGCTGACACTTGTTCTGTTCTTTTTTCTTTTCTTTTTTTTTTCTTTTTTTCTTTCTTCCTTCCTTCCTTCCTTCCTTCCTTCCTTCCTTCCTTCCTTCCTTTCTTTCTTGTCATCCTAATGGGTGAAAGGTGACAGCTCATTGTGGTTTGAATTTGCGTATCTCTGATGATTAGTGATGTCGAGGATGTTCATATGCTTGTTGGCCATTGGTGTATCACCTTTGGAGAAATTTTTATTCAAGTCCTTTGCCCAGAATGGGTCATTTCTTAAAACTTAAAAAAAATTCAAATTTATAGAAAAGTTGCTCTATGTCTATACTTCAATAAAAACAAATTTTAAAAGAGAAAAAATTATTAAAAAGTTGCAGGAATAGACAGAGAGCATCCATACCCAGACTGACCTATGGTCAACATTTTTGCTTGATTTTTTTTTTTTATCATTTGTGTTCTATCTAATGTATATATATTTTCTCCTTAACTAATTTTTTAAAACTTTTTTAAAAAAGATTATTTATTTATTTATTTTGATAGAGAGCGTGAGCTGGCGTGGGGTGGAGGGAGCAGTGGAGGGAGCTGGAGAAGCTGACTCCCCGCTGAGCCGGGAGCCTGATGTGTGGCTTGATGCCAGGACCCTGGGATCATGACCTGAGCCAAAGGCAGATACTTAACCAGCTGAGCCACCCAGTCTCCCCCTTAACTAATTTTTTAAGCTCTAGTATAGTTGACACACAATGTTACATTAGTTTCATGCATTCTTCTTAACTATTGGAGTAAGTTTCATACACTATAATTTTCACTTCTCAAGTACTTCATTGATATTTTCCCAGAATCAAGTCTTTTTTCATATAATTATGATATAGGCATCATCTTCAGTAAACTTAACATTGATATAATACTTTTTAAAAATCTACCTTCCATGTTCTAATTTTGTCAATTGACCCAAAATTTTTCCTCTAAGCATTTTTTTAATATTTAAAAAAATTTTTTTAAATGATTTTATTTATTTATTTTTGCGAAAGAGAGAGAGGGAGGGCATGAGCAGGGGGGGGGGCAGAGGGAGAAGCAGACTCCCTGCTGATCAGGGAGCCTGATGCAGGACTCCATCCTAGGACCCTGGGATTTTGACCTGAGCCAAAGGCAGACGCTTAACCAACTGAAGCACCCAGGTGCCCTAACATTTTTTTTTTTTTAAAGATTTTATTTATTTATTTGACAGAGATAGAGAGAGCCAGCGAGAGAGGGAACACAAGCAGGGGGAGTGGGAGAGGAAGAAGCAGGCTCATAGCAGAGGAGCCTGATGTGGGGCTCGATCCCATAATGCTGGGATCACGCCCTGAGCCGAAGGCAGACGCTTAACCGCTGTGCCACCCAGGTGCCCCATCTAACATTTTTTTTTTTAAGATTTTATTTTTAGGGTCGCCTGAGGGGCTTAGTTGGTTAAGTGTCTGCTTTCGGCTTGGGTCATAATCCCAGGGTCCTGGGATCCAGCCCTGTGGCTTACTCTCTGCTTAGTTGAGAGTCTGCTTCTTCTCACTATGCCCTGCCCCCCCAACTCACGCTTTCTCTCTCTCAAATAAATAAATAAAATCCTTTAAAAAAAGATTTTAAGTTATTTCTACATCCAACATGGGGCTCGAACTTAAAACCCCGAGATCAAGAGTTACATGCTCTACCAACTGAGCCAGCCAGGCTCCCATTTATTTATTTATTTATTTATTTATTATTATTTTTTTTTAAAGATTTTTTAAATTTATTTGACAGAGATAGAGACAGCCAGCGAGAGAGGGAACACAAGCAGGGGGAGTGGGAGAGGAAGAAGCAGGCTCATAGTGGAGGAGCCCGATGTGGCTCAATCCCAGGACCCTGGGATCATGCCCTGAGCCGAAGGCAGATGCTTAACCACTGCGCTACCCAGGCGCCCCCAGGCTCCCCTTTAAAACCTTTATTGAGATATGGTTCACATGCCATATAATTCACCAATTCAAACTGTACAATTCGGTGGCTTTTGGTATATTTACAGAATTGTGCATCCATCACCACAGTCAACTGTCGAACATTTTCATCACACCAAAAAGAAACCTCATATCCGTTAGCAAGCCCTCCCCAATTCCTCCCTCCCCTAGTCCCTGGAAACCACTATTCTGCTTTCTGTTTCTATAGATTTGCCTGTTTTAAACATTTCATATAAATAGAATCATACCACATATGGTCTTTTATGCCTGGTTTCTTTTACTTAGCATAGTATTCCTAAGGTTCGTCTATGTTGTTGCATGTATCAGTACTTCGTTCCTTTTAGTGGCTGACTAATAGTTAAATGTATGTGTGTACCACAATTTGGTTATCCATTCAGTTGATGAACATTTGGATTATTTCTGCCTTTTGCCTGTTATGAACCATGCTGCTATGAACAGTTGTGTACATTCCTCTTGGGTATATACACCTAGGAGCAGAATTGCTGGATCATATTGTAACTCTGTGTTTAACCATTTGAGAAAATGCCAGACTGTTTTCTGAAGCAGCTGTGCCATTTTACGTTCTCACCAGTATGATGTTTCCAGTTTCTCCACAACTTTGCCAACACTTATTGTCTTTTTGATTATAGCCATCCTGGTGGCTATGAAGTGGTATCTCATTGGTTTTGGATTTGCATTTCCCTAATGATTAATGAAGTTGAGCATCTTTTCCTATGTTTATTGGCCATTTGTATATCTTCTTTGGAGAAATGTCTAATAAAATCTATGCCCATTTTTTAATTGGGTTATTTGTCTTTTTAGTCTAAGAATTGTAAGAGTTCTTTATATAATCTGGATAATAGACCTTTATCAGATAGATGATTTGCAAATATTTTCTCCCATTCTGTGAGTTTTCTTTTCACTTTATTGATAGTATCCTTTGATACATAGAAGTTTTTAATTTGATTAAGTCCAGTTTATCTATTTTTTCTTTGTTGTTTGTAGTTTTGGTATCATCTCTAAGAAATTATTGCCTAATCTTTGGTCACAAAGACTTGTGTCTGTGTTTTCTTCTATGAATTTTATAGTTTTGGCTCTTAATACATTAGGTCTTTGAAGCATTTTGAGTTAAATTTTTTTTTTAAAGATTTTATTTTATTTATTTGACAGAGACAGCCAGCGAGAGAGGGAACACAAGCAGGGGGAGTGGGAGAGGAAGCAGCAGGCTCCTAGTGAAGGAGCCTGATGTGGGGCTCGATCCGAGAACGCTGGGATCACGCCCTGAGCCGAAGGCAGACGCTTAACTGCTGTGCCACCCAGGTGCCCCATTTTGAGTTAATTTTCGTATGGGATGTGAGGTAGGGACTCTAGCTCACATCAAAATTCATTTTCTTGCACTATTTATTGAAAAGGTAATTTTTCCCCAATAAATTGTCTTGGTACCCTTGTCAAAAATCAGTCAATTATAGATGTTTTGGTTTGTATCTAGACTCTCAATTCTATTCCACTGGTCTATATGTCTATCCTTACACCAGTACCACAGTCTTTTTTTTTTTTTTCTTTTTGGGAGAGAGAGAGAGAGCGAGTGGAGGGGAGGGGCAGAGGGAGAGAGAGAATCTTGGGGCTCGATCTCACAACCGTGAGATCATGACCTGAACCGAAATCAAGAGTTGGATGCTTAACTGCCTGAACCACCCGGGTGCCCCAACACACAGTCTTGATTATTGTAGCTTGGTAGTAGGTTTTGAGATTAGGAAGTATGAATGTTCTAACTTTTTCTCTTTCAAATTGTTTTGTCTAATCTGTGTTCCTTGCATTTCCACATGAATTTTAGGATCAGCTTATCAATTTCTGCAAAAAGAGGAATTAGGGTTTTGATAGGGCTCGTATTGAATCTGTAGCCCAGTTGGAGAATATTTCCATCTTAACAATATTAAGTCTTCCAATCCATGATCATGTCTTTCGTTTATTTCGCTCTCCTTTAATTTCTTTCAACAATATTTTGTAGTTTTCCGTGTGCAGGTCTTTGCCTCCTTGTTTTCTTCTTTCATCATTTCTCATGAGAGATCAATTGTTTTTTTTTTTTTAAGATTTTATTTATTTATTTGATTGAGAAAGAGAGAGAGCACAAGCAGGGGGAGCAGTAGGCAGAAGGAGAGGGAGAAGCAGATTCCCTGTGGAGCAGGGAGCCCGTCATGGGGCTCGATCCCATGACCCTGGGATCATGACCTGAGCTGAAGGCAGACACTTAAGGACTGAGAAATCAGTTGTTAATCTTATTGAGGATGTGGTAAGTCACTTCTCTTTTGCTGTTTTCAAGATTTTCTCTTTGTCTTTGGTTTTCAGCTGTTTGATTGTTTATTTCTAGGTGTGGCTGTCTTTGAGTTTATTTCACTAGGCGCTGTTGAGCTTCTTAGGTGTTGGATTAATGTTTTTCATCAGATTTGGGAAAATTTCTGCCACTGTTTCTTCAAATATTCTTTCTATCCCTTCTCTCCTTCTTATCCTTTAGGGGCTCCCATTATTCATTTTGGTATTAATTTTTTTTTTTTTGAGGGGGAAATTGTATAGCTTTTCAATCTGAGTGTATTTGTATTTCTGCAAATAAGAGCTATACCAAAGATCCTTCAACCAAATTAGAAACTAAAAAAAATGTACCTGGATATACCAGAGGTGGGGGTAGAAAGGTGGCATGGAGAGACACTGGTGATAAATGTTATGGTCAGCTCAGACAGAGAAAGCAAGCCAAGAGGAATGAAAAAGATGAAGGTGTCAGGGTGTATTTCAGATATAGGAACATAACACATGATAGACAAGAAAGAGTAAGCCTGTACATGGTAAGGCATTATATTATTTATTTATTTTTAAGTAGGCTCCATGCTGGGCAGGGCCCAATTTGCGGCTTCAACTCATGACGCAGAGATCAAGACCTGAGCTGAGATCAAGAGTTGGATGCTCAACTGACTGAGCCACCCAGGTGCCCCTAAGGCATTTTAAAATTAAATGTTGTGGGGTGCCTGGCAGGCTTAGTTGGGAGAGCATGTGACTCTTGATCTCAGGGTTTTGAGTTCAAGCCCCACATTGGGCATGGAAAATTGGGTAGTCATTTGAAGAAAAAAATGACTTACAAATGGCCTTAATTTTCAGGTAAGTTAAAATCTAAATTAGTTTTAAAAAGAAAAAAACAATTAAGATTATATTCTTAACTATATAATGGAGATATATTTAGAAAGTAGAAGGCACTCTTCATGGCAAAGTTAGAGTAGTCTCCCACTCCCAGAGGTTGGGGGATGGGTGAAGTAGGTGAAGGGGATTAAGAGGTACAGACTTCTAGTTATAATGTAAATAAGTCATGGGGTTGAAAAATACAACACAGGGAATATAGTCAATAATAATGTAATAACTGTGTGTGCTGACAAATGGGAACTAAACTCGTGGTGAGCTTTTCATAATGTAGAGAATTGTTGAATCACTGCGTTGTACACCTGAAAGTAACATAATATTATATGTCAACTATACTTCAATTAGAAAAAAAATAGGGTGTAGCTTAAAAAAAAAAACACCAAACTGAGGAAGTAGTAGTGATAGAAGAAAAGTATTTGTGATAAGTAAGACGGAAAAACTCAACATCCAATTTGACAAAGAGTAGACTTTTTCCTACAACTTGTATAGATGTAAAAGGCAGTTTGCTATGAAGACGCACGGATTGTAAACTCTATCACTTGGAAAAACAATGTTTTCATTAATTAAGGACATACAGTGAAAAAAAACATGAGGTCCCATTTTATCCCCACAACTAACTGAAATGAATAAATTTTTTAAAAAGATTTATTATTTATTTTTCTTTATTTGACAGAGGGAGAGAGTGAGAGAGAGAGGGAACACAAGCACAGGGAGCGGGAGAGGGAGAAGCAGGCTCCCCGCTGAGCAGGGAGCCCGATGCGATGCGAGGCTCAATCCCAGGACCCTGGGATCATGACCTGAGCTGAAGGCAGACGCTTAATGGGTGAGCCACCCAGGCGCCCCTGAAATGAATAAAATTGATGAACAGTGGTGTTGAGGGTGTGTGGGTGAGCAGACACACTTGTGGTTTTATTGGTGACAGTTTAATTTCTCCACTTAAACAGTTGAACATCTGTTGCGTGCAAGGTCGTGAAGAGGCTCTGACAGATGTTTCATGAGCCCTCGCAACGTGCTAGATGCTAATGATTGGAAGATGAATGAGACAGTATCCAGGCCCCAAAGGCTTTTTTGGTGCGGTGGAGAGACTGAAAAGAGAATAAGACATTTCAAGGGCCATTTTGCCTTAACTTCTCGTGGGGCTCAGGCTGCCTGGCCTGAGTCTTCAAAGCCTACCTCTGTGTGGACGCAGGATCCTCCTCAGGGGATTCAGAGTCTAATGGTAAAGATATGACAGGGGTATTTATAACTGGCATTTGAAGAGAGGTGGGTTTGGGCATCCCGAGGAGGACGAGTTACCGCTGGCAGGGCTGGGGACCCCAGCAAGGGCTGCCTTGCTTTACCCTGCTCATTTCCAGCGAAGTTCAGCCTGGCTGCAGAGCCTTTTTATGAGCACAGGCCACTCAGTGCTGCCCACTTGTCCACTTGCCTTTTTGCCTGGCCCTGCAACTAAGATCACTGCCTGCAAGGGCTCTGTGTTGGGCTGTGTCCATCCCTTGGGACACCACACAGATTCTTGGGGCTTAAGTGCCAACCGTGTATCTGTAACTGCTTGGGGGTGGTGATTTGTTTGGCCAGGCCTGGTGGACATCAGATACGTGATGACCTAAATGCAACACGGAAGAAATAACCACAGAAACACCTACAGTCTGTATTAACGTGGATGATGAGTATGTGAGGGGGAGCCCAATGGATGCCATCGGTGCCCTTTGGCCACTTTAGCCCTACATGCTCCTCTGAGGGAGCAAAGGCTATTGTGCCCACCTGGCTGGAGTTGGGACTTGCTGAGGCTCATAGGTAGTCAGTATCGGATGAGTACCAGGGGGCAGAGTTTCTTCCTATATTTTTCTGGACCTGCAGAACCCCTGGGCCTGAGCTTCTGGATAGTGTGGCAGGTACCTGGCTCTTGTGATTTATCTTACACGTTTACTGAAATGATCACTGAACAAAGAAGAACAGTTGTCTCCTAGCAAGAGGTAGAGAATCTCAGTCCTTCAGGAGACAGGCGCTTTCTCTTCATTTTCATGATCCCGATTTTGAAGAAACCTCTTTCTCCTTTCCTTCCTGAGTCTGTTTGAAAATGTCCAGTGCTCAAGAGCTGGCCCCTTTTGTTTCCACAGTGTGATCCATGTTGGACAGGAGTTTTAGAATTGATCTCGGGACACCTGGGTAGCTCAGTCAGTTGAGCATTTGCCTTCGGCTTGGGTCTTGATCCCGAGGTCCTGGGATCCAGCCTTGCAGAACCTGCTTTTCTCTCTCCCCCTGCCCACCCCTGCCCTGCCCCTCGCTCATGCTTTCTCTCCTTATCTCTCTCTCTCAAAAAAAAAAAAAAATTAAAATTAAAAAATAAATAAATAAATAAATAAAAATCTTTATAGAATTTATCTCAAATCTTCCTCTCTGCTTTTATTCGCTGGTCCCCCTTTTGTCCTTGGACATTTCCTGGGAGCCCATTGCTGTCTGCTGTTTGTGTAGGGGTGAGGTAGGAGGTTCTTTGAGGGGATGGACTGGAACTGAGACTACTAGGTGAGGAAAGTATCCAGGTATCCATAATCTGGGCTTTTGTCTTGTCTCTGGCTCCCTGAGTGCCTCACCCTTTCTAGGCCCCCAGCATCTCCAAGGTCCCTGGGAAGAACAGCTGATCGAGGGTAGCTCACTCAGACTCCTGCTTGCCATGCTTAGACGGGGAGGTCAGCACTACTACATTCCCCAAAAGCCATGATTTGTTGTTAGTAGTAGGGTGACAGGCCAAGTGATTCCGCCATTAGTGACCCTCAGTGATGGTCCCTCCGCCTGTACCCAATACCTACATGACCAGCACTGACAGGTGCCCTCTGATTTCTCCACAGGAGCTGATTGACCTCAAGATGCTTCAGTGCAAGAGAGTTGTCAATGGTGAGTGCAGTTCTGGTCCCAGGATTGCGTGTGCGCCTGGTCAGGCCCAAGCAGCACTAGCTACCCCTGCCCTTGCCTGGGGTGACAGTGTCCTTCCAATGTGCTCCTTGCCTGGCTGTGTAATTTTGTGGATCATGTACTCCCTTGACAACAGTTACTACTCTCCAGAGACTCTGACAAAGACCCAGATGTGAAATAGGCCAAGAATACCTTCCACCCAGAGGCTTGCTGGCTTAGAAATTGACAGGTTTCATAGCAGAGAAGAGGCGCTAAAAGCTTTGGGGTCAGGATGGCTTCAGCATTGTTCCTGTCTCTGCCACTCGCTCACTGTGTGACTTTGAGCAAGTCATATGACTTCTCTGCCTCCCATTTCTTCAGCTGTAAAATGAAAATCAAAACTCCTGCTTTACTTAAATCATAGGGTTGGAATGAGAATCAAATAAGATAAGGTACATGTAAGTACTTTGCAAACAGAAGTGGTTGTGCTAAATTGTGGTTTTGCTTGTGCTTTATTGATGAGGCTGATTCTGTTTTGATTAGTGTTGTGGTATTGTTTGAGGTTTTTGAAATGTATACACATTTGTGAAATCTTAATATCAGTTCACTAGAAGTTATGACTCCATTTTGTATTTAATCGTTTCAGATTTATATTTTTTCGGTATGGAAATTTCATTTTTACAAACCCATATAAGCTAGAAGATGAAAAACCCCATTAATCTCACATTTGAAGAGGTAGTCACTAAGAGGAATAATGTATATATTTTTTTACCACATTTAGTAGAGCGTGCGTATAAAAACAGAGGCTGTTTCTGTATATGCCCTCCCTTGGGATCATGCACTGCATGTTTTGCCCCTTACTTTTTTTTTACTAGGACCTTGTCCCATGTTGATATCTATAGATAACTATGTCAGAATTGATTTCATCATTTCATCAGTGCCTTAATGTTCCCAGTATTTTGCTGTTATAAATAAAACTGTAGTGTAAGCACAGAAGGTCTTTGTGGTTCTCCTCTCAGACTTCCTCCTGCCAGTCATGAGCCTGTGCTGCTGGAATTCACTTCCGTTGCCTCTCCCAACATGTCACCACTTGGACCCTACCTTCTTTGCCTTCCTTTTTTTTTTTTAAGATTTTATTTATTTATTTAACAGACAGCCAGCGAGAGAGGGAGCACAAGCAGGGAGAGTGGGAGAGGAAGAAGCAGGCTCCCAGCGGAGGAGCCTGATGCGCGGCTCGATCCCAGAACCCTGGGATCACGCCCTGAGCTGAAGGCAGACGCTTAACAACTGAGCCACCCAGGCGCCCCTACCTTCTTCACCTTCTAATCTGTTTAGTGCTGGGTTGATAATAACAGCTTCCATTTATGCAAGTGCTTTACGTGTATTAAAGGTCTCATTTATTTCTCAAAATAAACGCACAGGGTAGGAATCGTCTCCCCTCTGCCATGTTGGATTTCTTTCATGTGGCAGTCATCTTTGAAAGGTAATAATGGTAGTACCTACTGTAGAGCTTTATTATGAAGAACATATGAAATTCTTGTTATTTGCGATAGTTATGTTCTATAAAGTTGCTTCGAACGCCAAATTAGCAAATACTGAACCATCGCTCTTAGGGGAAATATGGGATTAGGTTGCTGCGGGCCTCTGGTCACCACATTTTCACTAACAGGTCAGTGCACAACCTGTTTTCTGTGTATTTCTATTTAAACATTGAACTCACAGCCAGTAGTACTTTAATTTCATATTTGAACAAAGGTCATTTAACATGGGTTTTCTCCAGAGGGCACCTCACAGCCTCTTGTGCTTAGGAGCACTGGATAGCACTTCGGCTCTGTGCTCGGGGCCATTTTCAACAGCGAGAGCAACAAAAGGCCCACAAATGCAAAAAAATGTAGCATTATATATACCACCATAAGGACGCTTCTTTATAGTGTGAGAGCTGAAACAGGAAGGTAGAGCCTTGCCTTGTTTGACCTCAGCTGGGGGTGCATGCATCAGGTGACTGACTTTTTATAGTTCTGTGTATGTCTGTGAATGACCTTGAAAATGCCATGAGTATTGATTTGGGGGTTACAGATACATTTTAGCAAGCAGGCAAATTTGCAAGTACGTAAGTACACATAATGAGGGTTGACTGTAATAGAGTGAATCTCCACTTGCAGTACCTAGCACATGGTAAATAATTAAGAAACAACAACTTTACTGAACTTCAGAGTGACATCTGGGAAAATCTGGGCCAAATCTGAAACACAGACAAGGTTCCATGTATGTACATTTTTTTCAGCGTTTTAAAAATTACAAAACGTAAACACTACACCAGGGAAGTGCATAAAACACAAGCACGCGGTATAACAAATAACTGTAAAGGCACCAGCATGTAACTACCATCACCTAAGTCAGGGACTAGACCATCACCCGCATCTCAGAAGCCTCCATGTGCACACCGGTTTCTTTGAAGAATTGTTACTTCCAGCATCCTTTTTCCCCTGCAAAGTGATATTTTTGCTGTGTTTTCTTCCAGGGATTAGGCTAGGTTGAACTTGCTTCTTCATTGAATGGCCCAGTGTGTTTGTGTTTTCTTGCAGAGGTGCTCAGCACAGTGGACTTTGTTGCCCCTGATGACCGAGTCGTCTTCCGCACCTGCGAAAGAGAACAGAGCAAGGTTGTCTTCCAGATGGTATGAGATCCCAGGGCCTGAGCGCCCTCCCAGGGGTTACTCATCCTTAAATGCCTGGGCTGCATTGCATAGTGGTGGTTTCCTGAGACTCTGCTTTAATGTTTTTCTTTTCTTTCTTTCTTTCTTTCTTTCTTTCTTTCTTTCTTTTTAAGATTTTATTTATTTACTTGACAGAGAGCACAAGCAGGGGGAGTGGCAGGCAGAGGGAAAGGGAAAAGCAGGCTCCCCGCCAATCAGGGATCCTGATACAGGGCTCAGTGCCAGGATGCTGGGATCACGACCCGAGCCAAAGGCAGATGCCCAACCGACTGAGCCACCCATGCGCCCAGGCTTTCATGTTTTTCAAAGATTTGTTCATGAGTGTTTACACTGTCAGAGACAGTTTAAGGAAATCAAGCTATGTCACTATTACATGCCTTCAGTGTCAAATATAATTTCCTTAGTTGTAGGAATTGCCTGTTTGGCACAACTTACATATTTTTTACCCCCCAATTCTAGGGGGTAAAAAATCAGTTCATGTTCTTTATTTTTGTATAGTCTGTATATATTTCCCGTAGAAAGAAAATTAGGTTTCCTCAAGAGCAGTTAATTTATGTTGTGCTTGTAATGACTCCATAGCACTCTTCTCTCACTTTAGGAATTTCTTGGTGCTTTTTCAGAAATAGGTTCTGCATGGTTTTTAAAAAATTAGGGGCACCTGGGTGGCACAGCGGTTAAGCGTCTGCCTTCGGCTCAGGGCGTGATCCTGGCGTTATGGGATCGAGCCCCACATCAGGCTCCTCCGCTGGGAGCCTGCTTCTTCCTCTTCCACTCCCCCTGCTTGTGTTCCCTCTCTCGCTGGCTGTCTCTCTCTCTGTCGAATAAATAAATAAAATCTTTAAAAAAAATTGGTAATAACAACGGGTAAACATATGGTAAAGCAAATATAGCAAACTATTAATTATAGAATGTAAGTGGAGAGTATATGAATGAAATGTTCGGTATATAATTTTGTCAACTTTTTTGTATGTTAGAAAGTAATCACAGCATTGAGGGCATTTTCTAGGCCTTCCAGTCCAATTTTTACCTCCAGCAGTGAGCTATTTCAGCGGGCTGGCTGTTTAAGAGAATGCCAGCCAGACTTTACTTGCCGAAGTGTGTGTGCATGTGCGCACACGTATGTGGTGTGTGTAGCTGTATTTGCACATCTGTGCATGTATACCTGTGTCAGGGGTGATGGTTGATGGAGCCTCTTTTGTTCCCAGGGGACTTCAGATGCAGAGCGAGCCCTTGCTGTGGCCAGACTTGTGTAAGTTCTTCTGTCTTTGGGACTGCCTTTGCCTCTCCCGTGGGCTGTGAAGCTTTATTACTTCTGGTGACCTTGGAGGCAACCACCTTTGTCTCTTAGCTGTCTATCTTTTCTTTCCAGGTTAGGGGTGTCTGGTTTGTTTGTTTTTTTCTCTGTTTTTGGCATCTGAGGGCTGGCCTGGAACTCATGTGTACCATGTACTCAGATCCCAGATAACCTCCGTTCAGGAGACTATTTTTTAGTGTTTATTCATGAAACTCCCTTTCCAGGGATTCTTATGACTATGAGCCCTAAGGTTTGAGTCTCCTGAAGTGTAGATAAGGGTTATTGCTGCCTAAATTAATGAAGGCAGGAGAGTACTGTGGGTAAGGAGATGGGCTTTGGAGTTAGACAGACCTGGGTTGGAATTCTGGGTTGCTGCTTGCTGAGTGACCTTACATACTTTAACCATACTTCAACTAAGAGAACTTAGTTTACTTATCTATGAAATGAGACCAATAGTACTACCTACCTCTGGCATTATAAGTGACGGTAAGTGAGATAATGCACGTAAATGTCTTCACAATATGTGATGTGTAGTGAGTGATTAGTGTTACCTATTAATTACAATAGCGCTGAGAAGGAACTCAGGCATTAACTACAGACTGTTAACTATATACACACCAGAAGATGAGCTAAGGGTCCGTTCCACATCTGAAAATTGTTTGGAGTAAGCCAACTTGTGTAGCCCAGCAAACAAAGGCAGTCCTGCAATTTCTGCTAGAACCAGTGCTCTGAGAAGGGGCTCTTGTACTCATGTCGCTTCTGTGCGTTGACAAATGGCTTTCACTACCCCAGTCAGAACTGGAACTCTGGGATCAAGTTCGGTGTGGCTGTCACTCAGCATTTGGATTATCTGATCTAATTCCCAAGTAGCAAAGTCCTCTACAACTAGCCCTTTGTAGATGTTTGAGTACTATATGCTCTTCCTCTTGAACTCTGCTCAGGGAAGGCAGTTGTACCTTTCAGAGACCAGTTTTTTCACCTTCTGTCACTGAGGGTTTCTATGTTTAATAGGGCCAGGGACATGGTAAGAGGTTCATGAGCACAGATCCATGCCTTTGACTCCAAATTTATTTCTTTTCTACTTCATGTTTTCCCAGGGAAAATGATGTGGCTGGTATTGATGTAAACATGGGCTGTCCAAAAGAGTATTCCACCAAGGTAAACTGATTGCTTTATATGCCTTACAAATACAGGGCACAGAGTAAAGGCAACTAAGAAGATGTTACCTGACTGTGGACTAGATCCTGTACTAGATGGAGAACATGCTCAAAAGGGTCAACTAGCAAAATTGGACTATGGACCATAGCAGATTAGCTAAAAATATTGTATCAGTATAAGTTTTTGAAGTCGATAACTCTTCTGTGGTTTTGTAAGAATATCTATTTTTTTTTTTTTTTAAAGATTTTATTTTTTTAGGGGCACCTGGGTGGCTCAGTCAATTAGGCATCTGCCTTCAGCTCAGGTCATGATCCCAGGGTTCTGGGATCAAGCCCCACACTGGGCTTCCTGCTCTGCAGGGAGTCTGCTTCTCCCTCTGTGCCCCATCCCCCCCACCCCTGCACCCGTGCTTGCGTGTGCCTTCTCTCCCTCTCTCTCTCTGTTTCTCTCTCGCAAAAATAAATAAATAATCTTAAAATGAAGATTTTATTTTTTAGATTTTTAATTTTTTTTAGAGAAAGAGTGAGAGCAGGTTGGGGGGTGGCAGAGAGAGAGAGAGAATCCCAAGCAGTCTCCACGCCCAGCACGGAGCCCAGTGTGGGACCGATCTCACAACCCTGAGATCATGACCTGAGCCGAAATCAAGAGTCGGATGTTTAATCAACTGAGCCACGTGGGTGCCCCTAAAGATTTTTTTTTTAAAGACTTATCTATTTATTTTAAAGAGAGAGTGAGAAAGAGTGCATGTGGAGAAGGGGAGAGGGAGAGGGAGAGGATAATCTCAAGCGGATTCCCTGCTGAGCATGGAGCCCAATGTGGGGCTTGATCCCATTTTATTTTATTTTTAAAATATTTTATTTTTAATAATTTTTAAGCCCCACCCAGTGTGGGGCTTGAACTCACAACCCTGAGATCAGAGTCGCACACTCCACTGACTGAGCCAATCAGGTGCCCCAAGAATATCTCAACTTAGAAGATACACACAAATATTTAATTGTAAAGGGCTATGATACAGTGTAACATACCTGTAAATGGTTTAGGAAAAATTTTATTTACATATATATACATGCCTAAATAAACACACACAAAGCACTAATGCCTGAGTAAGTAATGATGTAAATCTTAAAAGAAAAAAAAATGAGAACAGGGCTTTGTTTTTTCATGAATAAAACCGAGATGTACATTTGAAAAAATAGAGGATGCAATACATGAGTGCCCGTTGTCATATCAGAAGATGAGAGCAGAGTGCTAGGGCTGCTTAGAGAAAGAAGTGGAAAGGCAGCCCTTAAACTGAGTATTTTCTAGGGAAACGAGGTCCTTGATGAGGAGATCTGGGACCCTGCAGGCCGAGGGAGTTGCACAAGCAGGGGCCTGGAGAGACCAACATGAGGTAGAGGCAGAGAACCTTGATTTGACCAGACAGTTGGGGAGTAGAAGACAAAGAGGAAGCAGAGGAGCACAGGATTAAAAATCTTGGTTAGGACCAGATTAGCTGAATTTGGATTTATATTTCTGACCTTTTGAAACAGAGAAGCCATGTCATCAGAAACTTAGTTTCCTTCCCCAGGGGAAACCAGTGTTACTAGTTTCTTGTCTGTCTTTCCATATATATTCTGTGATAGAAATACTTAGAAATACTCATTTGAAAGCCATGTCTGGTAGATCTGAGTGGAAATGGCCTTGGGGTAGGGACACAGATTCAGGAAATTAGTGTCCTGGGTCCATAGTGGAGACTGGGGATGGAGAGAGGAGAAGTGAAGCTGGAGCAGTATTTGATAGGACTTGGCTGGCAGTTGATTGGACTGGGTGTGGGGAGGTGGGGGTGAGTGTTTGGGGTAGAGGGATGAAAGACCAGTAGCTAGGAGGACAGTATGTCCTCAACGTGATTGGGGCTGCTGGAGGAAAAGCATGTGTGGGGCAGATAACAAGGACAGCTTGGGGTTGGCTGCATGTGAGGCACCAGAGGAAGTCCTGTGGGGCTGTCGCTGGGAACCTTATCACAGGCTGTGCGATCAGGGTATGCAGTGTAGACGTAGCAGATTCCCCCTAAATCCCCCAGAGCCAGCCACTCTGCTCCCTGGAGTTACGTGGCTTGGGGACTTTGGCTTTAGGCCAAGAGGCAAAAGATTATTTGAGGGAAGGGCTCTTTGAATGCTTGAAAACCACAGGGCCTTGTAGACATCTACTTCAAGGAATTATGGAGGTTTGAAATTGTCTATGAGGAGTTGAAAACTTGGGACCTTGTTTTGTGTCTTCTAATTATTCCTTTGTGCTTCTGAGATATGTAAGGAGCAGAGTTTAAAGTATTGGCATAATCTCCTTGATACATTGTGGAATGGAAAAGCAAAGAGCCAAATTAGATATGGTATACCACCATTTATCTATGAGGGATGGGGAAAGAATATTTATGTATGTTTACATTTTTCTTCATAGAATATATTTGGAAAGACACGCAAGAAACTAGTGGCACTGGTCTTCCCTGGGGAAGGAAACCAAGTTTTTATTTGGTTTAGCGTAAGGAGTGAATTCCCAGTGTAGGGGCGCTTCTCAAAATAGCTAACATCTGGCACGGCACTGGCCCTGATCAGTCGGCACAGATACCTACCAGTACGCTCCACCAGCGCATACCACCTGAAGAGCCATTCTCTTTTCATGGTTCAAAAATTGAAGCCTTATGAAAAGTATAAATTTGAAAAGTTTTCCATTTCTCAGGGAAGGAGAGTTCTTACTTTTTACCCTTTTGAACCTTTAAAATTTTTAATGTGTTATGTATTCAAAAAAGCAAATAAATCAGTTAAATGGAAAGGAAGGAAGGAAATACTAATTGACAAAGCCATTGTTGTGGAAGGGCTGGATTTTAGATCCTGTGATTCCACAAGGAAGGGCTGTGATTGTGTGTGAGGTGGATGGACGGAGCTGGGGTGAGTGGCCAGGGCTTCCTTAGGCTTCTGTGGTTTCTGTCTGTAGCCAGGGTAGGCCAGGGCTGGTAGGTCCTCTGCCCTTCCCAGTCTCCTCTGAAATGGAGGCTCAGGCTGGCCGAGTCTGCGGTGGCTCAGGGTTCTCTGATTCTGATCTGTCATCCTTAAATATGAAATTAAACTGTAATAAGTGAACTTCAAAGTTCTCAGCACATCCTGAGCATACAGTCTATATACTGACAAGGGATTTATTTATTGGATTTGTTTTTTTCCCTTTACCTTGTTTTTTAACGGGTTCAGCTTTGGAAAGGTCCTCCCCTTTTCTGATAATTAAAGTAATTCATACCATCGTCCAGAACTTGTGTATAAAGAAAGACCAATCATCAGTAATGCCACCATCAAGAGTCAACTGCTGTTGTTAATGTCAAGATTTAAGTGGCTCCTCGGGTTGTTGGTTTCCGTTAGCTGGGGCTTTTGCTAGAGCTTGACGTTGGCCTGGAGCATTGTTCCTGGCAGGGAAGAAGAGCCTGGACAAGATTTGCAGGTTATGTTCCTCTAAGTGGCTTTGCTGGCAGTGATGGTATCAAAACAAGTGTTGGGAGGATAGGACAAAGGTGCATTGGATCTCATTCCAAAGGGAGAATGATTCATTGCTTTCTTAAGGGCTTGCCATATTGTGGGGTTTAGTTTATTAAGACTCTGAGACCCTGGGTAGGGAATGGGCACTCATGAGAAACAATTTTTGTGGAACCCACTTGTAGATCTGTGGATTTTGCTAAGAGGATCAGAGTGATGACTTTCAGAATTCATCAGACTCTGATCCCTGACATTACGGGCCTGGATGCTGCTGCTTCCTACTTGACTGGAAGTGCCGATTGCCAGTGATCCTTGGTCTCTTGGCTGTAAGTGCTGGGGTGGTGCCAGCTTGCCACACCACATTGCCATACCATGGGGAGGCACCACCCTCCTCCAGCTGTAAGAAGACCCTCTGTGTGCTTTTCCTTAGGGAGGAATGGGAGCTGCTCTGCTGTCAGACCCTGACAAGATTGAGAAGGTAAGTCCAGCAGGAGTGAAAACAGAGGTCCTTAAGGATGCCTGTGAACTAACGTTGTTTGGATCACACACGCACCCTCACTTCCCCCCCACAAGATTTAGTGAGTCAGTTATTCACTTCTTCCACCTGGAGTCTGGAATTTTTTTTTTTTTTTTTTTTAAGATTTATTTATTTGAGGGGTGTCTGGGTGGCTCAGGTGTTAGGCGTCTGCCTTTGGCTCAGGTCATGATCCCGGAGCTCCAGGATCGAGTCCCACATCGGGCTCCCTGCTTGGCAGGGAGTCTGCTTCTCCCTCTGACCCTCACCCCACTTGTGCTGTCTCTTTCAAATAAATAAATAAAATCTTAAAAAAAAAAAAGATTTATTTATTTAAGAGAAAGAGAGCACACGAGCAGGAGGGGCAGAGGGAGGGAGAGAGAGAATCTGAAGCAGACTCCCTGCTGAACGCAGAGCAACATGGGGCTTGATCTCACAATTCTGAGATTACAACCTGAACTGAAACCAAGAATTGGTTGCTTAACTAACTGCACCACCCAGGCATCCCCCACCTTTTTTAAAGTAAGCTCTGTGCCCACCATGAGGCTTGAACTCATGACCCTGAGATCTAGAGTCACATGCTCTACTGACTGAGTCAGCCAGGTGCCCCTGGAGTCTGGAAAATTTTTGAAAGGCTTCCCAGTGGCTATGACATGCAGCCAGGTTTGGGAACCCCTGAGTGAGCGTACAGCAGCCTTGGAGTTCCTCAAAAGCCCAGGGCTTAGGGACATGACAACTGAAAGCTGGGGCCTTGAGGAGTCATTTAGAGCCTCCTGTGTATGGCCTGTCTCCCTTCCTAGAAGATCATGGGCGCATACGCCAGGCTACCAATGGATTGTGGATAGACTCAGTGGTGTTGCGGGTGGGGATGCCCTCTCAGGGGCTTGCTGAGAGCAGCAGCGGGTCCCCTCTCTACTGGTAGAGTCTACCACCAGCCTTTGAGAGCTGTCAGGCCAGTGTCATGTGAGGCAAGCTGAACTTGGTCACCTCTGGTCCCCTTCCCTTGGTGATTCCGAAGGCCAGGTTTATGAGACCTTACAGACAGGTTGGCATTTGCGACCCAGTGTTGTGAGCTGCCAGGGCCTGTAGGGGTGACATTTTCTGCCACACCATATATACCTTTTACTTCTTTCTCAGTCCATCAGCTCTCTCCTTGTTGCTCCTCTTAGTTCCTTTGCTTTTGTTCTCCACTCCCACTTTCCTGTCTGGGCTTTAAGCCTCCTGGTGCCTCCCATAGGCTAGAGCAACTCGGAATAAGCCACCACCAATAAAAGCTGCCATTATTTGTGCTGGCTGCTGTGTCAGCAGCTCGACCGTATACGTTCCTCCAGCCCCACTGTCTTTGTGATATTGGAAGACCAGTGTGTTGATGGGCTTGGTGCCTTTCCATTTTTCCCATGTGCAGATAGGTACAGATATATATGGGCACATTATATATATTATTATATATTGTATGTAATTATCATATATATTACTATTATATATAATGTGCTTATATATGTATGTATATATATTCAATTTGTTCCTCAAACTCCTTGAAGTAGACAGGGGAGGGATTTGTTATGTGTCAAGAATAGTAAAACTAAAGCATAGATAAAAGTAATTTGCTAAAGATTATGTAGCAAATAAGCAGCAGGCGGAGCCAGAGGCCAGAGCCGTGGTCTTGTGACCCTCACCCCCGTATCAGTTGCCCCCTCTTGATGGTATCTCAGTTTAAAGGTGCCCCGGTGTAGTTTATAAGTGTCTCGCTACAGGTCAGTAGACATCTGGACTTAGGAACCTCCAGTCAGACACCTCTGTGCAGGATGGAGTGGATTTGGACAACTGTGGATGTTAAATTCATCACCACACTTAGGGGAGAGGGCCCCAGGTGGGGTGGTTTGTCTTCACAACCTGTGCACGCAGACATTTTTGTTGTCCTGTCCTCCAGCCTCCTGGCTTCTTCCTCCCATACTGTTAGCTCTGTCTTCTCCACGGCCCATCTTTGGATAAGGCACATTTCAAGAGTTCTGCTGCTCAGTTCATTTCATTCCTTTTCCGTTTGGTGGGGTGGTTGGATGGGCTGGGTTGGACTCGTGGAGGGGGTTGCCTCCTGGAGGGGAGGTCGCAGGCTTCCACAGCAAAGCCAGATGGGACCCAAGAATAGTGGGCTGGATTAGATACAGGTTCAAACTTTGCTGGCAGGCTGGGGGACCTGGGTGGGAACTTTGTGGGTTCTTCCAGGCTGGCGTTTTAGGTCCACGGTTCTGTCTGTGGGAGCATTTCAGGACTACCTGCAGAGTTTTTTCAAAATAAAGATACTTGGGGGTGATGATAAATTTTGGAACTAGGTAATGGTGACGGTTGTATAACATTGAGAATGTAATTAATGCCACTGAATTACACACTTAGAAATGGTTAAAATGGGGAGTTTCGTTATATCTGTTTTATTACAATAATAATAATAATAATAATAATAAAAGATTCTATCTTTTGAGATTTCTGTATATCCTTGGAGTGGATAGGGGCTGGGAAGGAGTATTAACTCGTCTTTTGAAAAAGCTTCCTAGGTAACTCCGATGTATCCTCCCTAGATTAAGAACCTCAGTTTTAGACTCTAGGTTAGTAAAGGCCTCTATTTCACCCCTGCCCAAGATTTCCTGGGTGTCCCTGGCTGCCCAGGACATTCCCCTGTGCACAGTACAATTGGGCTATAACTAACAATTGGCCGGGTTAGGACTTGAATTCAGTTCCCAGTGATTCCTAAGCCTATGCTCTCCCATCCTCCTTTCTACCCATTCTGCAACAACCAGGGGAGCTAAGAGTCTGCTTTTCCTGAGGCAGCTGCTAGATCTGGGGAGACGAGCCTGCCTGTGGGTGGATATGCTGTGTTATCTGTGTTAGGAGCTTACCTCAGGTCCTTCTCCCCCGCAGACTTTCACACCACAGATAGGAGTTGTGACTTGAATCTGGGAGAGTTGAGTCCAGCAGGGTTTCATGCTAGGGCCTAGCCAGAAGCTGTCTCTATTCACCCAGTCCCCTTACTGTGACCCTTGCAGGTGGCTGGGGATTTTGATTACTAATTTCCTTCCTGATTCTGAACACGCACATGAAATGAACAGAAATACCAAAGAAAGTGCTTAGAGCTACTTGGATGAAATACGGCAAAGGAAGTTCTGCAAAACAGAACTGGATCAAACCAGCTGACGTTGCCTCAGTCACCAAACATCAGGGGATTCTAAGTCAGCACTAGCAAAGGAACTTTCCAGAGATCGTACTGTCCGCCTGAAGGATAGGACCAGATGGAGAATGTTTATTGTGTATCTCAGTGATCTGGCAGTCCCCCTGCCTCTTAAAGGGTAGTTGCCCCCTTAAGGCTTGCCAAAGTGACCGTAGGACCACAGGCCCAGTCTGCCTCCTGGGGCGGCATCTGGGGACTTTTCCTTCCTGCCAGTCCCTGACATTTGTGCTTAGGCCAGTAGGCCGGCCCTCTCTTGCCCATGATCTGTCTGCCTGTCTTGTCAGCGTAGCCTCTTTGTCTGATGTCTTCTGGGGAGGTTTGTCTCAGCTTGGGCCTGAGAGAAAGCCCTCCTTGACTGGCTCTTACAATCTGGCTCTCTGCTGCCCCCACTTGTCTAGAACCAAGACTGAGAGCAGTGGCCTGGGTATCCCCTGTGCTCTGCTGGCAATCCAATTCTTGGTAGAGGTCTCTTGGGATCACCTTCCCTCCAGCTTGCCTAGCCTGTATTTTTTTTTAATTTTTAAAAGTTATTTTTAAATAAAAAAAATTTTTAATTATTTTAATTATTATTTTAAAGTAATCTCTATACACAGTGTGGGGTTTGAACTCATGACCTCAAGATCAGGAGTCGGATGCTGTACAACTAAGCCAGCCATGTGCCCCTAGCCTGAAATTTTTGACAAGGAAAGAATATAGCAATGGGACAGACGTTCATTGTCATCTGCATGTACATTGATCTCTGATTCATGTATGATCTCTTTCCTGTATGACTTCATCTTTCTTTGAAGTCCTTTGCAGTTACTGTGCAAATTAACACTTTTTAATGTGTTGAATATGTTGTCTTTTCCTTTGCCAGTTTCACTTCTGTGTATCCAGTTCACCTAGAGAGAGGCACATAAAGAAAAAAGAGAGAGAGGCTCATAAGGACAGGGCCCAGGCAGGACCTGTACAACCTCCCTGGCTCCCTCACATGGCAGATCCTGGAACAGCACTCAGGGAACATTGCCTTCAAGCAGGAAAGAAGGTGTCGGCCATGTCTTCTCAACCAGGAAGAGGCCTCAGAATCAAGTTGAGGAGGGAGGGTATTAAGCTGAACCTTTTTTAAAAATTATTTTTTAAAAGATTTTACTTATTTGAGAGCACGCGTGCGCATGTGCACACAAGCAGGGGCGAGAGGTAGAGGGAGAAGGAGAAGCAGGCTCCCCGTTGAGCAGGGAGCCCAATGTGTGACTCGATCCCAGGACCCTGAGATCATGACCTGAGCTGAAGGCAGACGCTTAACCAACTGAGCCACTCAGGTGCCCCAAGCTGAACCTTTTTTAAAAATTGAAAAGATTTCTAGTTTTACTGCAAAATTTACATACATCACTCTGTAAGTTTAAGGCATACAAGCATGATGGTTTGATTTACGTATATTATGAAGTGGTTACCACAGTAAGCTTAACTGTATTCTGTATCCACCATCTCATATAGATACAATAAAATGAAAATTAAGAAACTCTTCTGAAACTAATGTCACTTGTGTGTCAACTATATTCTAAGGATAAAAACAAAACAAACTTTGTCTTCGTCATGAGAACTCTTAATATCTACTCTCTTAAGGGCGCCTGGGTGGCTGTTGGTTAAGCGTCTGCCTTCGGCTCAGGTCATGATCCCAGGGTCCTAGGATCGAGCCCTGCATCCGGCTCCCTGCCTTGCAGGGAGCCTGCTTCTCCCTCTGCCTCTGCCTCTCTCTCTTTCTCTCTTTCATGAATAAATAAAATCTTAAAAAAAAAGATCTACTCTCTTAACAACTTTCCTGGATATACAGCTGTGTTGGCTGCAGGCATTCTGTTGTACATTACATCCCTAGTACTTAACTGGAAGTTTGTGCCTTTTGACCACCTTTCTCCAATTTCCCTTCCCAACACCTCTGGTAACCATAAATCTGATTTCTTTTTCAGGAGCTTTTTATAAGATTCCACATATAAGTGAGATCATACTGTATGTGTTTTTTTCTGACATATTTTACTTAGCATAATGCCTTCAAGATCCATCCATGTTTTTTGCAAATGGTAGGATTTCCTCATTTTTTATGTCTGGGAGCCTTTTGAAAACATACATTCCTGAGCCCTGCCCCTAAAAACCCATTTAGGAAGTAGAGGTGGAATCTAAGACTGTGTATTTCTTAAGCTCTCCAGATGATTCTGGTGTTTGCCTGGCAAAGGATTACTGTGTATTATGTAGGCATGCATGCAGATCCATTCATTCATTCATTTACCAAGTATATCTACACCACAGAGTACCAGGCAAGGGGCTTCTGGTGCTGGGGTGCTGGCATAGGAAAGGAAGGATGCCTGCGTGAACACAGATTTGTCCATGCCGCAGTGATGCACGGGTCTTTAGCACAGTTAATTAGTACGAGCAGTGTGGTGGTTTTTCCAGAATAGTTTGTGTTTTCCTGTCTGCAGATCCTCAGCACTCTTGTTAAAGGGACACGCAGACCTGTGACCTGCAAGATACGCATCCTGCCATCGGTAAGGATGATGTGTTAAATTTCAAGGTCCATTTTCTCTGGGGATGTTGAATGGGGGATGATGAATGCTTCTCAAGGAGCTGAATTAGGTTTGGAGGAAGTAGTGGGGCTGAACCCACTTTGGGATCTGACAGCTGTTCCCTCAGTAGCTTCAGTAACCCCCCTGGGCTGTCCTCTTCCTCAGCTGGAAGATACCTTGAGCCTTGTGAAGCGGATAGAGAGGACTGGCATCGCTGCCGTCACAGTTCATGGGAGGTGAGTGGTTGCCTATCTGCCTATCTAGTGACTGACTTGCAGGGAGGTCCTCAGCCATTTTTTTTTTTTTAAAGATTTTATTTATTTGAGAGAGACAGAGAGATAACAAGAGAGAGCATGAGCAGGGGGTGGAGAACAGAGGGAGAGGGAGAAGCAGACTCCCCGCTGAGCAGGGGGCCCAACTCGGAGCTCTGTCCCAGGGCCCTGGGATCATGACCTGAGCTGAAGGCAGACGTTTAACAGACTGAGCCACCCAGGCGCCCCGTCCTCAGTCATCTTAACAATGCTTCGCCAGAGCCCAGGTGACAGCCAACTTTACTTCTGCATATGCAGCCTACCTCTGCCTAGCTCTTTGACATCCTATAAGTCCTGAGGGCAGTCAAACCCTTTATAGCCTGGCATTCTTTGTTTCATTCACTGAACACCTACTGGTGGTAGACACTGCGATGAGTTTAAAGACAGAAGGAGAAGAAGACTGAATTTAAAGACACAAGAGGAAGGAGAAACGCCTGTACACTCAGGATGTGTAAATGGTAGAGATTGAGTGATAGGTTCAGAATTGTACCATGCAGCCAGGAAGTGGTGGAATTAGAACTCTGACTCTGAATCTCATTTTCTTTCCACTACGTTGAGCAATGGCTTTTCCCTCAAATGACCCCAAGCAGATGGCTGTTCTTTTAAAGGCACCGTCTTTTTTGTCTGCCCTTGTTGGACTGCCAGCTGTCACAGTGACTACTTGAAACAGCCCTTCTATCTAATGTGAGAGCTAATGTGCTCTCTTCTGGGAGCTGACATGTTGCTGACGGCTACTTTTGGTTTCCCAAGCAGACTTGCTCCCCGTGACCATGATGTGCTTTTGTACATCCCAGGTCAACAGACTTTGGCCAGAGTGACCTCTCTTCTCTGAGTGTTGTTCCTTTTGGGCTCAGGGGTCTTGTAGGAACAGCCCACTTTTTGCTGCATTTCTGACAAGTGAACCCATAACATGTACAAGAGAAAAGCAGAGCTGCGAGTTGAAGCCAGTAGGGGGCAGTGAAAGGCCACACACATGTACACATGTGCTCCTCCCTGCCACAGCAGGCTCAGGCTGCCTGGTTTGGGCTCCCAGCTCTGCTACTTGTTGGCTGTGGATCTTTGGACAAATCACTTAACCTCTCTGGGCACCCCATTCCTCATTTGGTAATTAAGATAATTTCTGCTTTATAGGGTTGTCTTGAGGCTTTTATGAGATCGTGAATATATAGCCTTGGCCCAGTGCCTGGCATATGGTATTCTCTGAATAAATATAGCTGTTCCTTTTTGCCAGTAGTTGGAAACACCAGGAAGACAGATTTGGGTGAGTTTAAAGAGGGGCCTTCTGGCCATCAAAGCTGTTGAGGAAGGACTAGACTGGCTGCTGGGGGTGTGGGGAGGTAGAGGTGGAGGATGGGTTGACAGGCCTTCTGAGGCCCTGTGGCCCCTGACCCGTTTGTTGAGTAGTGTACCGGAAGGGATGGGCCCAGGCAAGACCTGAGCAAGGGCTGTCTGGTCGACCATCTCTTTTGCTCGTTCCTGAGCACAACTTAGATCAGGGCTCACTTCAGTATCCCTAAGACTCACTCATGCATAAGAACTTCTTGCAGTTGACCTTGGAAGGAGGGGCCCCAGGTTGTGGTCCTGCCTCCCTGGGGCTCGTTGTGACAGCCATGATCTGTGGCCTGTCCTGGCTGTTGGGTCTACCCTGTGCCAGGTGCCTCTCCCCAGGATCAGCTGCCCAACTTGGCCTCAACATAGGCAGCTGTGTGGGAGTGGCCAGTCTGAGGGCAGCAGCTGTTCCCTGTCTCGTAGGGAGGGCAGGACCGGGACAGTAGGGGCAGCATTCTTATAGCGCTGTCCCTCATCTCTGGCAGAGGTGAGGGGAAGCCAGGGAAAGGCGGTGTGACCTTGGGAGCCAGGCCACCCACACCAGCCCTCTGCAGCCCTGCCTCACCTGCAGGCCTACAAGAGCTGGACTTGCCTTCCCAGCAGGGCCTAATGCTGTTCCTGACCCTTGCAAGAGAGGTCATGGAGACATCCTCTGCAGCCCAGAACCCTGTCCTTCATGGCCGTGAGGACAGGAGGGTTTGGATAAGGTAAACCCGTTCGAACTGTGACATGGGCTCAGCCCTCAGCCCCATCTTTTTTCTTTATTTCCAAGGAAGCGGGAGGAACGACCTCAGCACCCTGTCAGCTGTGAAGCCATCAAAGCCATTGCTGAAACCCTCTCCATTCCTGTCATAGCCAAGTAAGCCTCCCTTCTTCATCATTTACTGTTTTATGCTCCACCTCACTCTGAGGGATTTGAGCTGGCATACAAAAAATGGATTGAGATAGCATTAAAAAAGGAAAAAAAGGTGGGACAAGAAAATGAGGTTGGGTATGAGGCTGAAAAGTATCTGTTTTGTCCCCTGGCCTCTGGTGAGTGGCTGATGTAGGTGTGCAGCAGGCAGAGCATTCTGATGGCTGGGGTGAGGTGAGGAGTGTTCAGGGGACTGGGAGAGTGAGAAGGTGGCCGCTGAAGCAGGCCCAGGGGAAAGTGATGTCACGCCCAGAGTTAGGTGTTCAGGGTGTAGGGTGAGGAGTCCCAAGCCAGAGTGTGCAGAGATGGGGGCATAAGGCAGGTCATAGTCCAAAGCATTCCGGGCAGCTACAGGACCAGGAGCCAAGACAGGTAGTTGCGAGGTACCAATAACCAGCCCAGAGGCTTAGTAGTAAGACAGTGTCCAGTTGGCCCTGGGGAGCTGGCTGTGTGGGCCAGTCCGGAGTCCAGCGTAGCCTTGCACCTTAGGATGGCACAGAGCCTGAGAGCAGGATGGCAACAGAGAAATTCCAAAGCCTGGAAACCCTGACAAAAGGCATGCCCGACTGGTGGGAAGTGGGAGGGAGCTAAGGTTGGGGGTGTTAGCCAGGTCCCGGTTGTCGCTAGGCCAAGGAGTTGTTGGAGTGGCTTGGAGAGGGTAGGGCTACTCAAGAGCCTGGGTCCTGTTGCTGCTGCTGCCCCCTGAGGGTCTTCCCCACAATACATACAACGCTGTCTCTGGATTGAGGCTGTCACCCAACTCCTAACGGAATGGATACAAACAGAGCAGTTTCCAAGGGGGCCCTTGGGGCCTCAGGGTAACAGGAAGGGAAATTGCAAGCAAACTGGGCCTCCTTCCTTCCTCTCATAATCACCACTGTGTCTGTGGTTTTTGACCCAGCCATTAGTAGGTATATGGTGCCCCCGGCTGGGGGTTTTCCTGTGATCCCAGCATCCACTTACAGACCCATGTTTTCAGATTTGGGCTGGCTTTAGGATGAGGAGGAAGGAAGGTAGAATCTCTGGGAGACCAACCTGTTGCGTCCTAGGCCTGGTTCAGGCTGTTTCTCTGCGTTATTGCACTTGGTGTTCCTGACCCCAAAGTGGGGTGTGTGTTATGACCTCCAGTCTCCCGAAGTGCTCAGAGCTGAAGGATTTGGCCAAAACTACATAGTTAATGAGTAGCAGCTCTGGGAGTTGCCTTTTTATGAAAATGCTGGCATAAGGATGGGGACACTCCTCACTCCCCTGTTGCCTTTCAGTGGAGGATCCCACGACCACATCCAAAAGTATTTGGACATAGAGGACTTTCGACAAGCCACGGCAGCCTCTTCGGTGATGGTGGCCCGAGCCGCCATGTGGAACCCATCCATCTTTCTCAAGGAGGGTCTGCGACCCCTGGAGGAGGTCATGCAGAAGTACATCCGATATGTACGTCTATGCACTTTTTCAAAAGAAACATTTCTCACTGTCTGCCACATTCCTGCAAAAAGTGCCTTGGGTGAGCCCCCAGCCACCAGCAGCCCTGTTGTTCCTCTCCTTTTCTTTTTAGTTCTTGTAATGTAGTGTTGGGTCTCCCTGACTGCAATGTGAAGAGAGTGTCCGGGGATGCATGCCCCTACCATTACCTCCTTTTAAAGCTTCCCATGCGTGGGGGTCATAGTAAGGACCCCTGGATTCAGGATGCTGCCAGAGCCCAAACATGGGGGCCTTTCTCTTTCTCACTCATACCACCCCCCGACACACACATACACACATACATGCATGCACAGTGACAGTGAGATCTGTGTCACTGAAGACACCCATGCCAAAGGGTTGGCACCTGAGCGGCCTCAGCCAGGGGGAGCCACTGTAACTGTTGTTGAGAACAGATTATCTCTGTAGAGACTTCTCTCTGGCCATAAGTCACAATCACTTCTAAAACTCTTTTCTTGCTAATTCCCAGACCCCCTTAATCTCTGACTTAGGGACTAGCCTAACTTTAACCCTCTCCTTAGAGACTAGCCTTTTCCTCTCATTGAGAGCTTGATTTTAGTGCCAGAGGCATTTCCCTCTAGAGGAACTTTTTGACCAGTTCACCTGTGCTATCCCTTTGTCACAATCCTAGAATTCTGAGAGACTCTGAGTAGCTGTACATGTCTGCAGGCAGAGATAGTCAGCGGACTTCTAATTCTTCAGTGAGTTGGGCCTGAGCAGAGAGTCTAGCCCTCATCCTCTTCAATACCAGGGCTCATACCCTCCTGGGTGGGTCAGGAGCTCCTGACATCCTCAGACTGCCCATACCCTCTTTAGGCCGTGGCCATGCCTGTGGCGTTGTGGCACCATGGCATGTGGTATCCCCAGGACTGTGCAGCCTGGGATGGTAGGAGGCCCTGAGGCTTCTGTCCAGAGATGAGCAGAGTTTCTGTCCTAGGGCCTCCTCTGCTTGATGCTACAGCCCTCATCCCCTGGGTTTCAGGTGTCCTGTTNNNNGTGACTACCAGGCTCTCCAGTACCCTGGGTCAGCCAGAGACAAGGGGGGCTTGCCTTAGCCCAGGCCACCTGTCTTGCTCTTGCAGCTGGCTGGCATGTCTGTGGCAGAGAAGATATGCTCAACACTGCTCACTGGGTAAAAGGTGATGTTATCATTCCTACTCAGTCTGTCCCTTGGCAGCTCCTCAAGAGCTGTTGTCCTGGAGGAAGGGAGTGGCTTTTAAGCATAGACAGGGCTGCTTCTGGTCCTTCCAGGTGCCTTCTGTCCCAGACAAGCTGAATCAAGGCCTTGCCACTAGCTGGGGCCTACCAGCGTATCTCTGCTTTGTCCTCAGTGTGTCATGGCACCTTCCCAGGCACTGAAGACATAGACCTAGGTGGAGATATTATAAGAGTGTAGGGGCAAGGGCTGGGAGGGTGTTCCAGAGGGCTCGGGCACCTCTCACCCAGTGCTTTTGTGTCTGCCCCAGCCAGGCAGGCTTCTAGTGTGTATCGCTGTGCTGTCAACTTGCCTCCCTGAGCCTGCATTTGTCAGGAGTAGTGGTAACAGCTGCACCTCACGCTCATGAGGCTTGTGAAGCTCAGTGAAGCGACAAGTAACGTGAACATGATTGGTAGATGGTGCTGTGCTTTCCCATGCAGGTGGATATTGGGGACAGTTATTTAAGATGTGGGAAAGGAAGGTACCCACTGTGTATAGAAATAAAATAATCTCACCCCTGTCTTGGTGCTGCTCCTGCCACACCAGAATTCGACTTGCTCCTCTTCCCTGCCACTGGAAGGGCAGCAGGTCTTCTGTGGTAGCCTGTGGTGGCTGAAGGAGGAAGGGCTCCCTACACATCTGGACTTCCTTCAGGCTGTCCGGTCGAGTGTGCTCCTAACCCTGGGTCTCAGCTATGACTCTCGAGTTTGTACTGCTCCCTGGAGGAGTAGATGGCCAGGGTGGAGGTGCTTTTCTTATGGGCTCACACTGCCTCAGCTGTAAGCACACCTCTGATGCCCCCTTGGAGCCCCTTTCTCTGCCATCAGGGCATAGCTCAGGCCTCAGAGCCTGCCTGGACAGCAAGTGGGCTCATGCTGGTTCTTCCCTCAGGCCGTACAGTATGAGAACCACTACACCAACACCAAGTACTGCTTGTGCCAGATGCTACGAGAACAGTTGGAGTCGCCCCAGGGAAGGTTGCTCCATGCTGCCCAGTCTTCCCAGGAAATTTGGTGAGAGGGGCAACGTTGCAGACGTTGCCAGGCTTGACTCTGAGCCCTAAGCTGACTATCAGGGACCAGGGATGCAGCTTCTGGCGGTGGACATACAGGAGCGGGGTAGTGGTATAGCTTCACCTCACAGAATAGGATACTTAACAAAGCTTTGGAACTTTCCATCCCTGGACTGATCTCACAGCAGAATTGGGGAACTAGAGTGCCAGTAGGACGGAAGAATGTGGGGCCTGGGCTCACGAATTCCTGGGGAGGAAGGGGCTTTCATGGTAACAGATCAGTCACACACCAGGCCATCAAGACCCAATGGTCAGGAGAGTTGGGGTTGTAGAATGGAGCCCCTGGCCTGAGCCTGTGCCCACAGCCCATCACTCTGCAGTCTGGGAGGCTACCCCTTGGTCCTCTACATTTGGTATCGCTCCTTGCAATCTGGCCTAGCATCTCTTCCTGTGACTCCCTGTCTTGCTTGTTTATTCCCTCAGCTCCACATTTCTGCTCATACTGGGTCTTCTGGCTGAATGCTCTTTCGTCCTCGCAGTCTGTTTCCTCCCTCCTCAAAGAAACTTTCCTAAACCACACTTGTGCCCAGGCATCTATCAAGATAGCCCTCAAGATGCTTCCTAGAAGAGAAAAGAGTAGCCAGAACTCTCTTCCCAACCCCGGGCTTGTGGTGTTGGTTCTGTCCCTACCTCACATAGCTTAGCCAGCTTGACTCAGGTGTCTTGTGAGTTTAAAAGAAAGAGTATAACTCTGTAGTTCTGGGTGGTACCTCAGTTTAGGCTAGGCTTAACTGCTTGTGGCTGGGGCAGGAAGTGGGGAACCACTTAGTGGTCATGGCCTCTGTCTCTTCCTCCCTTGGGCCCACATGAGGATGGGGCCCTGTATAACCCAGGCGCTCGTTCAGTACAGGTCAGTTCACTCACTGCTGGCTGGGAACACTTGCCTATGTTTTCTTCTTTGGAAGAGAGGCTGGGCTTAGGTGGTAGAGGTGACCCTTACAGCCTTTTCCACCCAGCCCAGCCTGCCCTCCAGTGTCCAGCCTCAAAGGCTCACATTCACTCTTTGCCAGTCCAGGTTGATCCCAGGGGTAGGTGGGGCACCTTCTGATGGCTAGGTCTTGGTGGTGTTTTCATGCATGTGTGTGTGTGGGTACGTGGGTGGGTGGGTGGGGAGAGGGATCATTTCTCAGTGGTGAGGCCCTGGGCTCTTGCAGGAGTTTCCTGGATGCTGGCTCCACTAAGGGGCTTGCTCTGCTCTGGTTGTTCTTCTACAGTGAGGCCTTTGGCCTTGGTGCCTTCTATGAGGAGACGACACGAGAGCTGAATGCCCAGCGGGCTGAACTCTTGGCCAGAACCCCAGAGACTGCGGGGGAGCCAGCTGAAGACACCTCTGATGTCATTAAGATGGCTGTCAAGTTTGACCGGTAGGTCTCCAGGTTGGCCTCAGCTTGGCCAGGGCCCGTGCCCTCAGCTGGCTGCTTGCTATACATGGTTAATGCTAAGTTCAAGGACCACTTGGTTTGGATCCTTGTCATTTTTCAGCATCCCAAAGAAAGCACTTTGAGGAAGATGGTCCCTGGAGGCCCAGGCAGCACTGTCAAGGGTGTGTGTATTGTCCCGCGGTGACCACACTTCACCTTTTCCTTGATAGACATCATCCCACAACTCATGGTGGGAGGACTTGTCTCCTGTTCCTGAAAGTCTGTGCTTTCTTCCTGGTCCTGAGCAGTTAGCTGCCTCCAAGGCATTGGGACCCTTGCCCTCATCTGGCTGTGCAACCCCTGCCCATACCTACTGGCCCATACCGGCCCCGTGGTGCCCTCTCTAGGCAGAAGTAGCCTCAGAACGATTATTGCTTTAGAGTGTGACTCAGCTTTGAGCGAGGTCTTTATCTTTGTCTTCTGCCATCTAGGATCTGATGGGGACCTTTCTCAGGTTCCCAGGCTCATACCAGGAGCCAGTCTTGTCTGGCAAGGGCTTGGGAGGAGGATTGCGGGCACAGCTGTTGGGCAGTCATATCTGGGGAGAGCTCCTGGTAGGAAGTTGGAACATAGTGCCTCCTACCCTGTCACCCTGTTACAGACTGACTCTGACTCTGAAATAAGAGTACACTGTGTTCAGGGCTGAAGCAGATCATCCTGATACTCAGGGGACATAATAAGGGTGGGTACTGAGTTAGATCCCAGACCATTGTATGGCCACCTATGTTCCCAACCCCCACCCACTCCCTTCTGTCTTGTCTTGAAAGGCAAACTGGATCTTCTTCTTCTTCGTCGTCTTCTTCTTCTTCTTCGTTTTCTCCTCCTCCGTCTTCTTCTTCTTTTTTTTTTTAGTAGGCTCCACACTGGGCATGGAGCTCAACAGGGGGCTTGAACTCATAATCCTGAGATCAAAACCTGAGCTGAGATCAAGAGTCGGACACTTTACCGACTGAGTCATCCAGGCACCCCTGGACTTTCATTTTTGGGTGTTGAAGTCTGTTTTCTAGGCTAGAATTCAGCGTGCGGGAGTTCACTTTGTATTCCAATTCCCCAAGCATGCTGAAGCCCATCTTCCATTTAGGTAGAATCCAGGCCCCACATCACTGGTGGGACAGAAATGGGAGCTCAGAGGAGTAAGTGTGGGAGTCCTAAAGCAGCAGCCTGGTGGTGATGGTGGGTGAGCCCTGACTCCTTCCTTTCCTTGCCCCAGGAGAGCGTACTCACCCCAGATCACCCCCAAGATGTGCTTGCTGGAATGGTGCCGGAAGGAGAAGTTGGCACAGCCTGTGTATGACACGGTGAGTTCCTGGCTGTGGCCTGCCCTGAATCCAGCTCTGCAACGCCTCCCACGGCTGGTGCCATCACCCCCAACACACCCATAGCTCGTACCCTGAATTCCAGACTGCTTGACTGGAGCCTGGCTTTGCCCTCCATGGGCATGCAGTGGTTGCTGGTGGCTGGACCAGTTGCTGATATGATAGCCCCTTCCCTGTGACAGTGGGCCTGTTGTCTAATTCTGGCCACTTTCATAAAACTGAACTTGAGACATACGTAAGGGGCTGCTTGGGTCAGTCTCTGCCAGTGGTGTTGCTTAGACCAGGGAGACTTCCCTGGAAAGGACCAGCTGGCTTATTTAAGAAGGATGCTTGAACCTAAAAGTTAGACATGTTTTTAGACCAGGCCTCAGCCAATGCGGCTCAGAATTGGGCCCCAGACTTGAGGCTGCTTGGTGGAAACTTCAAGACAGTCTTGCTTCACTTCCTTTGGTCCGCATGACCATGCCTTATTTAGGCTGCTCTGTCTCTTCTGGACTGGCCTTCTGACCTCTGATCTCCTTCCAGGACTTGTGTCCCCCTCTCCCACAGTGACTTTTCTAGAACAAATCTGACCTCTGCCTCCCTGCTCAAGTCCTCATCCTCTCCCCAGTGCCTTTGAGATCAAGCCCTCGCACCTCAGCACAGAGCGCAAGGCTCCCCACATGCCTTTCTGCTTCTTGTCTCATACCCTTAGCTCTCTGTCCAGCTGTATCACCTGGTCGCTCTGCCAAGTGTTGAGAAGTCTGCCCCATTCTTGTCCCCTCTCACCCCTTTGCCATCTGGTGAATTCCTCCTCATTTTGGGTGACCTGGCCCATCCAGATGTCAGTTGGAGCAGGATCCATAGTCACGCGCAGCTAAGGGGTCTGATGGCCCTTTGCTTAGGTACATGAACTCCTGAGACACTGGAATGTCATTGCCTGTTTATGTATCTGCCTTTCTTCCTTGGCAAACGCACCAGGCACTGCTGCTGGGGAGGAGCATGTGATACAGGTAGCCTTCATTTAACTTAGGTGGGAAGTGCTTCCCTTTTTCTATTTTCCACGTGATTCTGGCCGGTGAGCCCCAGGGCTCATTCCTCTTGCCTCCATACGGCCATGCGTGTTTCCTTTCCTCTCTTTGCACCAGGTTCAGCGCCCCCTGGATCGCCTCTTCTGCTCTGTTGTGACTGTTGCTGAGCAGAAGTACCAGTCCACCTTGTGGTGAGTTTCCTCGTCAGTGGCAGAGGGGGGTGGGGTGGAGCTTGGGATGAAGGGCCTCAACCCAGCCTTGGCCAAGGAGGGTTTGGGGAGGGTGGTGTACCTGGGCAGTGGCATCCCCAGGCGATGACCCCCTTCCTCAGTTTTGTTAGAATCTTTGCCAAGGGTGTATAGAGTCAGGCCTTTCCAGCCTCTTGTCCTGCAACCAGCCTGCCCATCTACCTGCCTTATTGTCCCATGCCTCATCTGCCCAGGGACAAGTCTAAGAAATTGGCGGAGCAGGCTGCGGCCATCGTCTGTCTGCGGAGCCGGGGCCTCCCTGAGGGTCGGCTGGGTGAGGAGAGCCCCTCCTGGCACAAGCGCAAGCGGGAGGCCACTGACCAAGACCCTGAGGGTCCCAGAGCTCAGGAGCAAGCGGTACCTGGGGAGCTGTGCAAGAAGCTCTTTGTGGCCTTGGGAAGTGGTGAAGAGAGCCCCCTGGAAGGCTGGTGACCATTGTCCCTACCTTGGTCACCAGCTTCAGGAGCCTGGCTATAAGATGTCTGTGGGTGCAGAGCATGAACCAGACGCCATTGGACAATTCTCTGACTGTTCCTGGCAGGAGTTAAGAGGTCCTGACCTGGGCCATCAGCCTGGAGCACAGGCTAAATGGTACCTAGGGTGCACATCTCCCTTGGTGGGTCTGAGTAGCAAGGCCAAGTTCCCAGTGACCTCAGTATTTTCTTTGAAAACAGGAGCTTTTCAGGTGGCACCTTCTCAACCTGACATTGGTACAGTGCAATAAAGATCCCCCCACCCTTACCCATGGCTGGCTGCTTTAGCCTTGGGCATCTTCACACACAGACTCATGGCCTGGCATAATTATTTTACTCCCACTCTCTATGCAGAGCTAGAGAAATCTATGCTATATAAATCTATGCTAGATAAAGCATATCCTTATGGGTCTGGGTGGAAGTGGGGGATGGGGTATCATCTTTAACACTCACAGGACTTGGGCTGAGCCAGGAAGGCCCAAGAAGCCTATTCTACTGATGGCAAATCTGAGGTACTGCCTATCAATTAACTTTCGTGATGAGAGGTGCTATAGAATCTGGGGAACAGTTAGGGTATCTGGTGCTCCAGGAAGGGACCAGCTCAGGTGAGTGTGGGGGGTCCTGGGTTTGACCCCCAGGTGACTGAAGCCCAGACCTGATGAGGTCTCTGCTCCAGACAGGGAACACTGAGGATACATGCTGCTGATGCCAGCAGTTTGGAGCCCTTAAAATTGCCCACCCACGCCACTGCCTGCCACCAGCCCCCACTATCCCACTTGGGCCGGAAGGAAGTGGCAGATTCTCTTTAATTTCCTCTTGGCAGAGAAGCAAACAAACGGCTACCACATCTCATGGGGCCTCCCCCTCTTACTGGGAGGGGCGTTCTGACCAAAGGTCCCTGCCCTGCACCACCCCCGCTTCCTCCACTGTAAACATGCTACTTCTCCTCCCCTTTTCCAAGTTCTGTGGGGAGGGGCATTCCCCTCCAGCCCAAGGCCATGTTTCTCTCATATCCCTGGGGTCAGGCCCCTATGCCAGCCAGCAGCCCCTGGCCTCGGTGGCCTGAGTCAAAGATCAGGCAGGTGAGGCCTCAGTCTCAGTCCCGGGAGTAGCCCCTCCCTGCACACTTGTTCTGTATGCAGATAAGGATACTGCACTACCAGCCGCCTCCCAGAGCCCATTGCTGTCTGACCTTGGGCAAGTCACTTCTAGTTGTCTTTGGGCCTAAGGGCCCTCTTCTGAGAGGGGGATCAGCTGCTCTCTGCTTGTAGGACGCTGGCTGGAGGATAAATAGGCCTGTGATAGGGCACAGTGCGGCTAATGGGGCCCCACTCCATGCTGGGGCTGCCCTAGCTTCCTAGACTAGTGCTCTAAGAGAAGGGACCCCACTCGGGAGACAGATGAGGCTTGGTTCAGTCTCATCATCAGGCTTTAGGCACAATATCTTTCTGATTTTTCTCACAAAAACTGTCTCAGTTAAAATGCCCCCTTTGTCTTTCCCCATATCCCAACTGGAACAGGGCAGAGATTCCCCAGTGGACCCCCGGGCATCCTGACCTAGTCAGAGCTTGTGGAAGGACCCTGTGGTGGCCAAATATCAAGTCTTAAGATCCACTTCTCCTGTGGGGTTGGGCTGTACCCTCAGGCCTGTTCTCCCACCAGTGTACTTTCCCTGGGGAAGCCCCTTCTCTGGTGGGGTCAGGTTTATTTCTGGGCTATGGGGAAGGAGAGGCAGGGGTGGAGGTCAGCTGTTAAGAAAGGGGCTGGAAAGAAAAAAGAGGCTGGAGTATGGGAACTTAGAGGGCCCAGGAAAAGCACTGGGGAGAGGGTCATTCACAGGGGAGCAGGTGGGGAGGGGCTCATGTGTGTTCCATAACTGAGGTTATCTGGCAGAGATCCCAGGATATGTTGGCTCTCAAATGGTCTCACATTAGCATACCTCAGGATGCCTGTCCTGGTCTCAGAGTGACCTGCCCAAGTCTGGGACTAACTGGCAAGGCCCAGTCAGGTTTGAAAGCTCCAATCATTGTTCTCACTATTCCCACCTTAAACTCAGGCCACTTAGATGCCCAAATGCCTCTGTGGGCTAGTGTCCACAACATTTATTCATCCATTCCAGCCACCTAGACAGAGGACTTCCTCTTAGCTCATCACATTTTGGGGACACATGATTTTGAGCATGAGAGGGAGGGATGAGTAAAGCTGAAGGGGGTGGCACATCTTCCGAAGGCCACAGCAAGAAGACTGGGCTTTGTGCAAAGATAAGTGGGGAATCTCTTAACCCTGCACACTTAGTTCCTTCCAGGTGTCAGTCCTGCTCAGAACTCTTCTGTGGCTCTGCACTGCCCTCTGGATCAAGTCCAAACTCCTCAGCCTAGTATCTGAGGACAAAGTGCTGACTCTGTCTTCTCAGCACCCTGTGCTGACCTCAGCAACCAACTTTCTTCAGTTGTAGTTGGCCGGTATTGCCTCTGCCCAGATTGAGAGCTGCTCAAGGGCAGTTCTTGTGTCCCCTACGGCCAGCCTTGGAGTGGGTGTGGGGAGCACAACAAAAGAAGAATCAGACAAGCTTGTTGAATGGGGTACGTGGCATGGAAAGAAAGAACTTTTCTAAACCCTGACTTTCCTCTAAGACTCCTGTTTCCTCTAATGTGGAACAAAAGGGGCTGGGCTGGGCTAAGCTAAGCTATACCATCCCACAGGAGAGTCTTCAACATTGGGGGAGCTCAGGGCCAGGCCTGTGGCAACTGATGAAAGTAATGGCTTTCCCTAAATTTCAGGCCTGGCTCGCATTCACACAGGAGGGAAAGGGGGTAGACAGGGACCCATATATTCCTTGCCCACCAGTCCGGAGTCCTATCTACTGCAGTAGTCCCTTGGCCTCCTGGTTTCACAGAGCTCTCAGAAGGCTGGAGGCAGGTCAGATGGCCTCCTGCCATCTACGAGAGCTTTCGATCTGGCCTAGGAAGAGCTGGTAGGGGAGGTCCTGGCTGAGGAAAAGGGGTGGAAAGAGTTCATGTATCGGTGTGTGTGAGTGGGGCAGGCCTTGGTTCCAGCCTGCAGAGCTCTTAGCCGTTGCTGCCTTTCTGACAAAGGTGGTAACAGACTTCCTGCATTCAGTGCCCACTGTGGCTCCAGCCCTTACCGATTCAGATTAGAGTTCTCAGTTTCCTCCAGACCAGAAACCTTCCCAAGACATAACCCCTTCTAAGTGTTCTCCAGCTGCACAGTGGCTGGGGAACACAGAAGAATTGCACAGATGGATGCATTTAGTGCATGAGTGAATTTTTCAAGCCATCTCCAGCTTGTGTGTGTGGTCCCTTCCCAGTGGTGGGGCTTACAGGTCCAGGATCTCCCTCTTGCATTCCCCCTGGCCTGGATAGTTGAGCCCCTGGTTTGGAGGGCAGAGGGGATAGATAAAGATCCATTTTCTCAATCTAGATGATAAACTAGGAAGTATGTTGGGGGGAGGTTTAGGCAGGGGGACAACAACACATCCTGAAATTGCTCATTAGGAGGATGTTTCACCCACACAATGCTGTTTGCTCCCTCTCTTTGACCCCTATTATTTTCTTCTTTCCCTAATCTCCCCCTCCCCCAGAATTCTGAATATGTAAGTTCCTTGCTCTAAATCCTTCCATGGCTCCCTACTGCCCTCAGGGTAAAGTCTAGATACTTTGCAGTGGCCTATAGCAGCACTCTCTCCATTCATCTGGCGTTACCTTTGGCTTCTGCTCACTGCAGGTGCTTTTTGATTTCTATGTTTTTGGAAGTCTGTTCTCTGCGTGGAATCATCTTCCTCCCCTCTCAGCCATCTTTCCAATTCCTGCTTAGTCCTGTGGAGGCCCTGCAACCCCAGGGGATTGTGAACCTTTCTGGAGATCCTGGCACATCCCTAATCTCATCGTACAGTGATTATAGACTTGCTGGCCTCCTCTCCCCAACCCCTGAAGGGAGACTAATTTATCTCTGCTTCCCTAGGTCCAGCTCAGGTATGTGTACAGAGCACTGGGCAGGAAAAATTTTCCGACCTCAGGGATGAACCAATCCAGATGAACATCTCATCTGCTCTGGACATTACCTGTCCTCCTGACGGCCTTCCCTAGGGCTCCCTGGTAGCTCAGGTATCAGTCCCTATATTGAGACCTTTCTACAAAGCATTCCACTTTGTCCTCTCTGCCTTTTTGTGGGTGAGTGCTTCGGCCCTTGCACCTGCACCCAAGCCTCTGAGACCTAGTGCCCTGGGTTCCTACAGCAACTTGCTTCTAGAAATACTATGCCCTGTGGGGCCTGGAGCTAGGGAAGTAGGTCACTGCTACTTCTTCCAGCTCCCGGTCCACCCTGCGTCTTGAAGGAGCCCTAAGTAAACAAACCAGGCTCAGCGTCCCCTGGCACGGCCTCCACCCCAGGCCCGGGAGGAGGCGTCCTGGGTCCCAAGGGAGAACAGACACGCTGGGGAGGGACCGAGAGCGAAAAACAGTTCTTCAGACACCGTGTCACTTCCTCTCCATTAACAACCACAAAGTTTGGGTGGCGGGTCCTCCCGCTTTCACGGGTGTGCACCGGGATGCTGAGGTCACCGAGCCCGTGAGTGGTGCGAGTTCACGACGGGCTTTTTGGTTCAATCGGCTTCGACTTCCAGCAATGGACCGACCTTGCCCGAGGGGCTTTGCCGAGGCCTCGAATGCGCCGGCTGTCCTCCAGAGAGCAGCTGCCAGCTCACAGGGACAAAGGCCCAGCCACCCGGCGCGAGCTCCGCCCCGCAGGGGCGGGTCTGCATTGTTGCATTGTTGAGGAGCTGAGACTCGGGAATCCTCACGCTGCTCCGGTCTCCGGCTCCGCCCCAACCTTGCTGGAGGCTCGGCCCGGCCCTGCCTTCCCTAGACTCCGCCATTAGGATTGGGGTGGAGGGATGAGCGTGTGAGTGGCGTTCACGTAACCCTCCCCGGCCCTGACACCTTCCTGAAACCCAGCCATCAGAGCAACATTTCAGCCGCCCGTCACCAGAGCCATAACCCCACTCGACGTGAACTCTGCCCAATAAGAAAAGGGATCTTCGATTGGCGGGCAGATCGGATTGCACTCAATCCAATTACAGAACCCTGGTTTAGAAGTTGAGGAGAGAATAGCGGCCGAACTACAACTCCCAAGAGTTAGTGGGCCTATCCAACGCTCCTTGTGCACGTGACTTCCTTCTCCCAGAGAGGGAATCACGCGGTAGGCCGGTGAGGGGGGCGGGGCCATTGGGCTAGCAGGGGCTCCAGGGCCTATGGGCAGCACGGTCGGTTGGGCGCGCAGTAGGGGGCGGGGTTAGGCGTGCTACACGGCTCGGCAGCGCGCTGGCGGCGGCGGCGGCGGCTGTTGGGGGGCGGGGAATATCGGCTAAGGCGACCGTGGCGGCTTAGGTACCAGCGACAGGCTGTGGCGGCGGCTCCTGGTGCTGCTCGGCGTGCGGCCAACTCTCGAGTTTGGAACGGAACGCTCGGTGTCACGGTCCCCGCCCGGAAACTTTGCCGCGGAGCCGCGACCTCCTGGTCCGAGCGGCCCGGCATGAAGCGGCGCTGAAGAGCTGCCGCCGCCGCCGCCGCCGCCTCCGTCGCCGCCGCCGCCAGAGGAGGAGCCGCAGCACCCTGGGCCACGCCGATGACTACTGCAAACTGTGGCGCCCACGACGAGCTCGACTTCAAACTCGTCTTTGGCGAGGACGGGGCGCCTGCGCCGCCGCCCTCGGGCTCGCGGCCTGCAGGTGGGTGCCGGGCCGGGCGGGACCGAGGAGTATCCCCTCCTCTCCAGGTTCGCACGAGCTCGCCCCTTTCCTGGTCCCTTGGTTGTCCCGGGATTAGTAACGCCATGTGTGTGTGTGTTTGTGTGTTTGTGCGTGCGGTGAGTGAAGAGTGGATTTAAATTGCTGAAGAGGCGTGTGGGTCGCAGCGACGTGGAAGTGGCTGCGGGCTTGGCTGGAAGCGAACTAGTGGAGAACTCGACTCCGGGACTCCTGTGGCCAGTGGACGCCTGCGGTTTGGAGGCCGAGGGTCGGGGCCGTTGCCCAAGTGGCGTCTGGTTGTCGCTGCTTTGCCAGCGTGGTGCGGAGAAAAGCTGTCCCTTTGAAGTGTAAGCGCACTTGGCTTTTCATCTGTCCCAGGTTTTTAACGTTTTTTTATTTGAAAGGTGCACATTCTTGAGGTGTAGGAGTTCTCAAAAATTCGTGCACGTTTGTTTAAATCTACTTTGTTAGAAGAGTAATGCCATCGCGGTAACACTTGTGCAAGTTTATGGCCCACATTTAATTCGAAGTGTAACTATAACGGGACTTTTCTGAAAACTGGGTTTCTTTTCTTGAGCAAAATGTTTCGGAAGATTTTAAAAAAAGTGGGGTGCCTTGTTCATAATTCTAGAAAGTTCTGGAAATCAATTTTTATTTTAAATAAAAGCTCACCTCAGAAGATGTTTTAGAGGAGATCGTGAATTGGGAATGTTGGGCACCATAATGCTCGGAGGTCAGACCAATCAGGAAATAGAAACAGGATGGCTGGGGACTTAGAGCTCTCCTGTGACCTGGTTTGGAATACTGTGTGTGGTTCATTAAGTTCAGTTTCCCTATTGCATATGCAGGAGAACTTCAAAAGAGAGATGGATAAGACTAATCCCTATTTATTCTTTCAGGGTATTAGATGAATTACTTTGTGATCATATTGATATTCCACAGACTGCTCTGTAGCGTTGCATTGAAAAACGTATCTGAACGTGAAGCTAAAGGATTTAAAGCTACAGAATTTGTCTTATCAGGCCTTTTAGTCTTTATATGTTGTCTTTTTCAACATTGTAATTTACAGTAGTTATTTGTTGCCTGCGTTTATTTCAATTCCAGTGACGTTATTTGAGCACCTTTTACGTTGAAGATACTGTTAGGTACTTTGTAGTGATGTGTTGGATGCAAAAAAGGACTGAGGCCCCTCAAGGAGCTTGGGAAATGGGAGGAGGGGGACACAACCCAAATAATTATGCCCCCAGGCAGACTGAATGGTGGTATGTGTTACAACATAGGTAGAAACGGGAAAAGTGGCATTTGTGGGGAGAGTAGCACTGAATTGTGTGTTTAGGTTATTGGGATTTAATACAATAAAAACAACCCGTTATAATGTGTATTTTTACTCTAAAGAAGATGAACAGTTGATGATGTCTGCAGACTTTTATCCAGCACAGACTTGATTAGAGCATGTTATATACCAAATTTGTGATCAATAAAGGAGTATCCTCATGTAAGTAGGAATCGTATGTACATCCAAAATATTGGATAACACTTAAGAGCTATGAAAACAGCTTTTTAAGAAACGATTTTTGCCATAAAGCCCAAAAACCATTTTGGTATTAAAATGGGTCTAGAAGGAGTTATGGTTGGAAACTTGACTTATAACTGAAATTCCCAAATTTAAACTTGAGCAGTTTTCTTTGATAAAAAGTCCACTTTAAAATATTGTGGTAGCTATTTTTTTAAAGATTTTTTTTTCAGTTAACGTGAACTACACATGACATACCCATTTTAAAGTGAGCAATTCAGTGGCATTTAGTGCATTGACAGTGTTGTGCAACCTCTTCTATCTAGTTCCAAAGCATTTTCATAACTCCAGAAGGAAACCCCAAACCTATTTAAGTGGTTGTTCCTCATTCTTTCTTGTTGCCTCCCACTCCCTGGCTGCCCAGTCCCTAATCTGGGATTTGTTCGTGTGGATTTACCAATTCTGGATATTTCATGTAAATGGAATCATACAAAGGTGTTGGCTTCTTTCACTTAGCATAGTATTTCATGGTTCATCCATGTTGTAGAATGCATCATTACTTCATTTGTTTTTATGGCTGAATAATATTCTATTGTGTATTGCTATATACCCCAATTTATCCATTCCTCCATTGATGGACGTTTGGGCTGTTAACTACCTTTGGTTACTGTCAATAGTGCTGCTATGAACACTTAGCAGCTAATTTAAAAATTCTACTGAGAAGGATGTGTTATATATTCAAAATTATTTGTTCACAAAATTAGTTTTCATTTTAATAAGCTTAATTTTGAGTGTGTAGTTTGACGATTTTATTTATTTACTTGACTGAGAGAGTGCAAGAGAGCACAAGTAGGGTGAGAGGCAGAAGCAGGCTCCCCGCTGAGCAGGGAACCTGACACGGGGCTTGATCCCAGGATGCTGAGATCATGACCTGAGCCAAAGGCAGTTGCTTAACCAACTGAGCCACGTAAGTGCCCCTATGTGTGTGTAGTTTGAAGGAACAAGTAGATTAACTGGCATGCTTTTAGGATGGTAATATGCAATAAAATGAGCCATGAGAGTAAAATTGCTTGGCAGAATTAAGATCAGTATGGAACTGTATCAGTGTGTTTACATGTTTATGGATTCTCTTCCTTACTGGATCGAGGGTTCTGTGAAGGCAGGGATAGTGTCTATATCTTGTTCATAGTTGTAAGATTGGTGCTAGCATCGTGCCTTTAACATAAGTGGACACCCAGTATTTGTTGATTTAATGAATAAATACTGCTTAAGTTTTGAGTCAGTGCTCACTTTTTTTGTGCTAGAGGAAGTTGATGAGACTTGTTTCAGTTCTTTGGCTTTTAGTAAGACAGCAGATCTTGGTAATTTGGGGCTGAAAGTTTTCCATCTCTTTGGGGGTTTGAGAGTATTTGTATCACATGTAAAATTCCATACAGAAGATTTCTGTAAAATATTTGGAGGAAGAGATAATGGATGGGGACTGAGGATAAACAGAGGGACTGAATTTAGTGAATGTTCTAAGAGCAAGCTTGTTAAAGTACAAATTAGATGTTTTGATACTTGATAATGTTGGATACATTTATGACTGAGTTTTTAGGATTATTGCTTAGTGAGGTGTTTTGAGATTTTCCCATTAAAGAAAATTTAAGACCCCGGAGTCCTTAGGTATGAGGACAGTGCTTGTTTTGATTTTTTTCAGTTAAAAATCAATCAAACTATTTTAATTTTCTTTTACTTAATACCTTGCTTCAAAATGAAGATATACTTCAACAGTAAGTAGAAAATTTTAAATTGGTAAGTGTTTAATGCATTTCACTAACATTATTTGCCATTATAAAGGACAGCTTCTGGTGCTTTATTTGAGGGTACTGATTGTGTATCTCTAATTTAGTTTGATTTTATAAAAATCTTTTCAAATTCCAAGTTTGACTCTCAGGGTTGGTCCATTTTTAAATATTGACTTTCTAGTCCTGAATGAGAGTCACTGAGAGGGTATGTGCTTTATACTGACTGCATAATATCTTTTCTACTGCTGCTTTTTAAGAGGGAAGAAATATCTTAGGTACAATATGTATTTTTGTTAGAAATTTGCTTTAGGATAAGATATGTGTAATTTTGTTGGATATCACTTTAATACACAATTTTTTCCTGTGTAAATCTGAGGAACTGTTCCTAGATGATCATCAGACTCTTTAATTTGTAGTGTTCTTACTTTGTTTAGTGCTTCCAAGTCTGATTTATGTGTTTTTTATAATTTAACTATCTCAGATAGTTTTCTCACTTTTCAGTTTTTATTGATAATTTTTACTCAGAGCTCTTGGTTTATTTGTGTTAAGTGAGATAATGTGTTTAAAGCTCTTAGCACAGTTTTTGGTCCAGTAGTGCTCATTAAGTGCTGGTAGTTAACATTTCTTAACACACATACACACACACACACGCACACACACTGATGATAGGTTATTTTTTAATTTCCTCTCCTTTCCTAGACCCTTTTCCCTATGCTTAACTAAAACACTGAGAGTGAGTAGGGGCAGACAGGAGATCCAGTTATTTAAACCTTGCTTAGAGAAGTTGGAATATTTGTCTTAGACATTTTCATTTTATCTTCTATTATTCTTTTCAATGTTAACCTTCTTTCTCATATTTTACTAAATAAAAGTACTGAAGGTCACTTGTTTTTATGTTTTTCTACTTTCTGGAATTAAACTGTTAGTATGGTGTGAAAGTTGGTTGATTTGCTAACCATACTAAGTATAATTGGATATTTAAATCAGTATGAAAAAAGGGAAGTTGCTTCTATGGTTTCCTGTAGAAATTTAATGGTGTGTTTGTACAGTGCATTAGGTAGTGTATAGGAGGAGGTGATTACTGCTGAGCCTTACTTTCATACCATAGGTCAGCTTTTTTAGACTTGAATGCAGTGAGAATATCTATTTGGTGATTGAGTCACCGACAGACATTTCAGTACTTCACTTGGAAGAATAATTTAATATTCTGTTTCTTTGACCCCCCCTTTTTTTTTAAAGATTTTATTTATTTATTTGACAGAGATAGAGACAGCCAGCGAGAGAGGGAACACAAGCAGGGGGAGTGGGAGAGGAAGAAGCCGGCTCATAGCGGAGGAGCCTGATGTGGGCTCGATCCCATAACGCCGGAATCACGCCAAGCCGAAGGCAGACGCTTAACCGCTGTGCCACCCAGGCGCCCCTCTTTGACCCTTTCTGATAGGGTTGGATGCTCCTGGGGGTATTAGGAGAATTTTGTGATGGAGGTGTCATATGTTGTGTTAAAACTTCATCAGTGGAAGAGCATTGCTATACCTGCACTTTCTTAGGTTTTCCTGTTTGCTAATACAAAAGGGATATTTTGGCATATTTTCTAAATTTTGTAGAAGTGATACTGTAGTAGTTATATTACATGAGGTATTAATTTAAGGTAAATTGTAGAAAGAGCTTATTGTTATGACTTGCCTTTATGTGACAACCAGTAAACTTTGCGAATAATTGTATGTATTTTTGTTGAGGGCATGTCCCAAGCTCTGCTTTTGAGTTTTGCTCTTTATTTTTTCAATGAAGTGTGATCATAAAGATATTTTTGGTAAGAAAATGTGAAATTTGTTTTTCTTTACAGAATGTAATAAGGTACTGATATATAAAATGGAAGTTAAGAGAAGATAAGCAATTGTGTTACTGATCTTGAAGTTTAATGCGTCCTTTACTTTCCTTATTAGTATTGAGTAGTTGATGATTCAGTATGGTGATGTTTTATTTTAAATAAGAGGTGGGGTTGAGGAAGCCATAATAAGGTGAAGTCAGTCACATTACTCCTAAGAGATAGGAAACCCAAGTAGGTTGAGCCTCATTTGATAGTAAGCTGCAGTTTGACTGCTCACAGCAGTAGCATAAATAAGGGAGGTGTTGTCTAAAGCTGTCCTGGTGGGTCAGGGGAGTAGACACAGCAGACTTGGCAGTAAGCCTAGCTTCTAAAACAAAATCCAAGTCATCAAATTTGCCCAGGCATGCCATATGAGGTTCAAGTAACAGTGGAATTTAAGAGGAGTGAGTTTCTTCATGGAGGCTTTAGGAGAGTCACAGCAGGAGGAAGCATTTTAACAGCCATAATTTTAACTCAAACATAGTATGGATCTGCATATATTTTAGCATTTCTCGTAATGTTTATATAATTATAATGCATGGCTCTCACCTGCTTGCCTAAATTCAGTAGACTTCAGAAGAGAGGAACAATTGGACATGTAAGATTTAAGTAGTATGGTCTATGAACTTTCTTTGAATTGCTACTTGAAATTTAATCATTGGGACAGTTCTAGTTATGTTGATACCCTGTGTGTGAAGGAACTACATGTCTGTGAAAGCCAGAAAATCCCTGGTACGTAGAAGTAACTTTGAAGGCTCCATTTTCCTACAAAATGTAGAGTTTGAATATGTCTTATGTTACAGAAGCAGGTGGCAGTTTTAATTTTTTAAAAATACATTTTCAGTGTTTTATTTTATTTTATTTTTAAAAAGATTTTATTTATTCGTTTGACAGAGGGAGAGACACAGTGAGAGAGGGAACACAAGCAGGGGGAGTGGGAGAGGGACAAGCAGGCTTCCTGCTGAGCAGGGAGCCTGGTCCGGGGCTCGATCCCAGGACGCTGGGATCATGACCTGAGCTGAAGGCAGATGCTTAACAACTGAGCCACCCAGGAGCCCCCATTTTCAGTGTTTTAAAATATTTTTTATATTTCTAAACTCTGTGGTAAAAATTAAAAAAATTATTTATTTATTTATTGAGAGAGAGAATGAGCTGTGGGGAGGGGCAGAGGAGTGAGAGAGAAGCAGACTCCCTGCTGAGCAGGCAGCCCCGTGCAGGGCTTGATCCCAGGATCCAGACATCATGACCTGATCTGAAGGCAGATGCTTAACTGACTGAGCTACCCCAGTGCCCCTCTGTGGTAAATTTTTGTCAGCTTTGCTGTTTATTTTAATTAGAAAATAGGATTAAATGAGCTTTGAAATTAATATTGAGTAATAACTTTTCAGTAATGTTAGTTTGTATCATATGAAAAAATATTTCTAAAAGCATTTTTTTTCCATCAAGTTAGTTAATCATTGGCCAGAACACTTTAATGGACAGTTTGTGAGTTGTACTTAAATGTAAATATTTTTCAGTATTGTTTTAAAAAAAGTTGTTAAATAAATATGACAGAAAAAAATGATATTCAAAAGTTGTTGAAGCTAGGGGCTGGCTCAGTTGGAAGAGCATGTGACTCTTGACCTTGGGGCCATGAGTTCGAGCCTTACCTTGGGTGTAGAGATTACTTTAAAAATAAATAAATAAACTTAAAATTGTTGGGGGTGCGTGGGTGGTTCAGTTGGTTAAGCATTTGCCTTTGGCTCAGGTCATGGTCTCGGGGTCCTGGGAGGGAGCGACCCTCCTCCTTGGACTCCCTGCTTGGCAGGGAGTCTTTGTCGTCTGCCCCTCCCGCCACCCCATTCGTGCGAGTATGCTCTCTCTCAAATAAATACATAAAATCTTTTTAAAAAATTGTTGAAGCTAGATGATGGTTATATGGGAGTTTATTATAATGTTTTCTGTATTTTTGTGTATGTTTTAAAATTTCCTTAATAGAAAGTTTAAAAAATGGCATTCAGAAACTCTTCAAGTTCCTTAAGGTGTTAGATTAGGATAGAAAAAGTGTTTTAAAATAGTAATATGAGGGGCATCTGGGTGGCTCAGTTGGTTAAGCATCCAGAGCTCCAGTTTGGATCTGGGGTCCTGAGTTCAAGCCATGCTTTGGGCTCCTTGCAGGGTGTGGAACCTACTTAAAACAACAACAAAATAAAATAGCATTATGAAGGTAATAGGATTTGCTGTTTCATGTAATTTAAAAAAACAAACAAACAACTGGTTTATCTGGGCACCTGTTAGGCTCCGGTCATGATCTCCCGTCTGGGACCAGGGTTGGGGCTCAGCAGGGAATCTGCTTCTCTCCTTCCGCCCCTCTGCTCTGCATGCTCGGGCGCTCTCTCAAATAAATAAAAATCTTTTAAAAAAATAAACAAAAACTGGTTTAGCAAATAAACAGAATATAAAAATTAGTTGTGATATGTCTGATTTACAAAACCCATTTCTCTCTTTAATTAGTATTAGTAATGGGATGGTGAGTTGAGTTAGTACACATAAATAGGAAGTGAACTGATTTTTTGGTATGTTTTTAAGTAGGTGTTTTTCAGGGGTGCCTTGATGGCTTAGCCTGTTAAGTGTTGGACTGTTGGTTTAGGCTCAGATCACAATCTCATGGGTTGTGGGATCGAACCCTGAAGACTGAAGTTGTGCATCGGACTCAGCGCTCAACGGGTAGTCTGCTTGAAGATTCTCTCCCTCTGCCTATATCTCCATGTGCTCACTCTCTCAAATAAATAAATAAATCTTTTTTTAAAAAGTAGGTATTTTAAAAAAATTTTTAAAGATTTTATCCATTTATTTAGAAAGAGAGCACACGGATGGCAGAGCCTGAGGTGGGGCTTGGTCCCGCAATCCCAAGTCTTGTGACCCCAGTGGAAACCAAGAGTTGGAGGGCCAACCAACTGAGCCACCAAGGTGCCGTGGTATTTCTTAATTTTTAAAATGTTTTCTAACTATGGGGTCAGAAAAATTCACTTATTGCTTAGTAATTTAAGGGTTTGATGATATTATTTATTATTATTATTATTGTTACTATTATTGTTTGTTTTTTTTTAATGGAGGCTTGGCGCCCAGCACGGAGCCTGAAATCACAACTCTGAGATTGAGACCTGAACTGAGATCATGAGTCGGTCACTTAACTGAGCCACCTGGGCTCCCTGGGCTTGAAATTATTTTTGAAAATATTAATGTTTTATCATATTGCTTATATCCATCAGTCTAATATTTATTAAGTATTGTCAGTTCTCTTGAGCTTTTAGATTTATGATGAAATGAAACTAGAGAACTTGGTTTTAATTTTAAGACTTTTTTTTTTTTGGTTATTTATTTTTAAAAAGATTTTATTTATTTTTTTTTAAGATTTTATTTATTTATTTGACAGAGAGAGAGACAGCCAGTGAGAGAGGGAACACAAGCGGGGGGAGTGGAAGAGGAAGAAGCAGGCTCCCAGCGGAGCAGGGAGCCCAATATGGGGCTCGATCCCAGGACCCTGGGATCATGCCCTGGGCCGAAAGCAGATGCTAACGACTGAGCCACCCAGGTGCCCCTTAAAAAAGATTTTAACTTAATTTATTTGAGAGAGAGAGATTGAAAGAACCAGTGGGAGGAAGGGTAGAGGGACAAGCAGACCCCCTGTGGAACTGGGAGCCTGACATGGGACTCAATCTTAGGACCCCAGGATCAGGACCTGGGCAGAAGGCAGAGGCTTAACCGACTGAGCCACCCAGGCACTGTTTGTTATTTAAAGTAGGCTCTGCACCCAGGGTGGAGCCCAAACTGGGGCTTGAATTTAGGATCCTGAACTGAGATCAGGATCAACTAACTGAGCCACCCAGGTGCCCCCAGACTAGATTTTTTTTTTTAAGATTTTTATTTTATTTTATTTATTTATTTGACAGAGAGAGACAGCCAGCGAGAGAAGGAACGCAAGCAGGGGGAGTGGGAGAGGAAGAAGCAGGCTCCCAGCCGAGGAGCCTGATGTGGGGCTCGATCCCAGAATGCTGGGATCACGCCCCGAGCCGAAGGCAGACGCTTAACGACTGCACCCCCCAGGCGCCCCTCCCATACTAGATTTTTAATCCTACTATGTAATTTATAGTGATTAACTCACCAAAATAATTGACATGTAAAGTCTTGATTTGTGAACATTTCAGAGCAAAGAAGGTCTGAAATTTATTATCTTACATCTTGACATTTGTGAGATCATATTGAATACTAAAGGAATAGAAGTATTAAACTTGTCCTTTATAAATGGAAAGCCTTTGGGGGAAAATATAGAAAGTTTCATCTAAATGTTACCTTTTCATTTTTTTATTGCAATATAAAAGTTTTAAGGAAACTTCGTATTTCCTCTGCTATTAATACTACGTTATAGTTTTCACCTCCTTTCAGTGAAGGGTTGTTCAGTAAAAAATGACATTCAGGAAAAAAATGATATTTAGAAATTGTTGAGGCTAAATGATATATGAGGACTTATTGTTATACTACCCTCTTTATGTTTGAAAAATTCCATAATACAAAGTTTTGAAACTTTTTGACCGTAATGCAAAAAGAGTAAGAAGTGCATTTTATTAAAAAAAAAGAAAAAAGAAATGCATTTTATGTTTCAACCTAGCACAAACATACATGTTTATACACAGAAAACTGAGATAGAAGTTTCAGATAAAGCAGCATTTATATCTATTCTGTGACATTACCTTGACATTTTCTTTTTCATTGTATTAAAAAATTGTTCAGACCTTCAGTTTGAAAAACAGAGTTTTAGGAAATGGTTTCATAATTCTGATTATATTAAAACCGTTGGGTCATAGAGATGTTCTTGTTATTCAGGCCATATTTCCTTATGTCTGTAGTTCTTTAATACATTTTTTAAATTATTTTTTATTGGATTACTTTATTGCTATCTTTTATTGGGTTACTTGATTGCTAAATTTTGTCACTTCCAGAAAATGAGTTGTATCTCCCTCTTTTTCTCTGCTCTGTGACCAAACTCAAATCCTGGTTCCCTCCTGTTTGGATTTATGAAATTTTCTCTTCAAATTTTATTCCCCCCAAATCATTTTTGAAAGTTACAGCCAAGAGTATCTTTGATTCTTGCTCCTTGCATCTATACCCTACCTCCTCACTGGTCTTTCTCATCATGCTCTACCTATTTTATATCTCTCACTCTGTATGTTAATAACAAATTTATCATCTTTAATTTTATTCATCTTTTTTCAGTGTTAGTGTGAAACCTTTCGCTCTACCCGTTTATCTGAACTGCCTCTGCCAACTTCATGTTGTTTCATAGTCTTTCTCCTTTGTGAGTCAGTTTATAAACACTAATTGAGGTACTGCTGAGCTAGGTCCAAGTTCTAGATTCATGTTTGTTGCGGTTGTGTGACATTGCTGAAAAGCACAGAATAGTTTTTGGCTAATAATCCTTTCATTTTATAAGAGAGGATATTGAGGTTGAAGTTTATTTGCCCAGGGTCATTTAACCAGTTAGTTACAAATCAAAGACCCAGGACCTCTGACTCCTATTCCTTTGTTCTTCTCCAGAAAGTTGCTTGATTTCTAATTGAAAATTGTAGAGTTGTTTTTGCACAGCTTATAATTTTGGTCATTTTTATAGCTGTTCGTTTTGTGTTTGTGTTCTATTAGGTCTATAGAACTGTTTCTGTTCTATTACATAAATATTTTAATTTAATTGAGTACCTGTTATATGAAAGGTATTTTTATGTATATTATCTCTAAGTCTTATGATATCTGAAGAAGTAGGTGTTATTTCCATTTTTTAAAAAAGATTTATTTGTTTAGAGAGAAAGAGCTAGCAAGGAGGGGAGGTGGGGCAGAAGGAGAGGGGGAGAGAGACTCAAGCAGACTCCCCGCTAAGCCTGATCCCATGACCCTGAGATCATAACCCCAGCTAAACCAAGAGCCAGATGCTTAACTGACTGAGCTACCCAGATGCCCTTGTTTTAGCTCTCTTTTGTACATGAGGAAACAAATGCCACGTTTGACCATTTAGAAAGTGGAAGATAGGGGGCACCTGGGTGGCACAGCGGTTAGGCGTCTGCCTTCGGCTCAGGGCGTGATCCCAGCGTTATGGGATCAGGCTCCTCCGCTAGGAGCCTGCTTCTTCCTCTCCCACTCCCCCTGCTTGTGTTCCCTCTCTCGCTGGCTGTCTCTATCTCTGTCGAATAAATAAATAAAATCTTAAAAAAAAAAAAAAGAAAGTGGAAGATAGGGCATTTGAACCCTGTTTTTGTTTGTGTTGTTTTGTTTTGTTTTTTTTTTCAAAGATCTCTTTTTTTTTCTTTTTTTTTTTAAATATTTTATTTATTTATTTGACACAGAGAGAGCGAGCGAGCACAAGTGGGGAGCAGCAGACAGAGGGAGAAGCAGGCTCCCCACAGAACAGGGAACCCGATGCGGGGCTTGATTCCAGGACCCTGGGGTCATGACTTGAGCCGAAGGCAGACGCTCAACCAACTGAGCCACCCAGGCACCCCATGTTTTGTTTTTTTTAAAGTAATTTTTACACCCAGCGTGGGGCTCGAACTTAAAACCCTAAGATCGAGAGTTGCATGCTCTACCGACTCAGCCAGGCAGGTGCCCCTGAACCCTGTTTTGTTGATTTGTGCTCTTTATGCCTCTTGCCTCTCAGAAGGAGTTTAAGTACAGAAATATTCAGGTTCTCCTTTGATGAAACCAAGACTCATGATGAGCACATGGAATCAAAATATATGTGGGCTAGGGCTTACAAATTACATGTGTGTTCTTGTGTCTAGATTTTCTGCTTTTGGCTCAGAATGGCTGCTTCAGGGATGATGCTTCTACTCCTGCCTGTTTTAGAAGTTTTTAAATGGTTGCAGTATTACAGCTAGGCCAATAGAAGGTACTGCACAGCTAACTGTGGTAGGCTCAAATTTAGCTGTTAGGCTTTTTTGCTTCCTTGAAGATCTGGAGGTCAAGAGGTCCTGTTGTTCTAGGTTTTCAGTAATGAGGACTTGGCCTTTCTCTTTGGCAACGCCCTCCCGTGTTGTCCTGATTAGGGTCTGATGCGTGACCTTTGCAGGCTATTTTGCCCTTATGATTTAAAATTTAAAGCATTTTTTAACTTGCCAGAATTGCTCTCAACCTATATGAGAGAAAAGTTAAGAATTTAAAAAATGTGAAATAACTACTTAGGGCAGTTTTTTTTGTTGTTTGTTTGTTTTAAGTTAACATTTTGCTTTCACATGTTCCAAAAGGTATGTATGTACTATTTATTTGGTTGGTTGAATCTTTTTATTTTATTTTATTTTTTAAAGATTTTCTTTATTTGACAGAGAGACTGAGCACAAGCAGAAGGAGCCACAGGCAAAGGGAGAGGGAGAAGCAGGCTCCCACTGAGCAAGGGAGCCCTATACGGGGCTCAATCCCAGGATCAGGACCTGAGCCAAAGGCAGACACTTAACTGACTGAGCCACCCAGGCACCCCTCTTTGGTTGAATTTAGATCCCAAGTAAAATCGATCTACCGTCTATAGCCTACTAACACCAATTCAGTTTTTTCTTTGATATTTTGGTCAGTTTGCCATCTGTCACCTACTCTTATTTCTCAAGATCAGTACTGCCGTTGGGCTTCTTTTTGTTATCTACTTCTTTTACACATACCCATTTATCTCTGAGCTTTGCCAGAACTCTCCTTTTCAGAGCAAAGGCAAGAAAGCTCTTTTGTTATATTACCTAGTAAATGTTGGCTCATCGCTATTTTTGAAACTTCACTGACTTTTTATCATTTGATTGCTATTTGAAAGAAGTAGCAATACTTTAAATTTTCTAGTTTAAACATGTGAAAAATAGTTATATTTGGAGTTGATATATTTGATAGGGGGAAGGAGAGATACAAACATGGCTGCACTTGGCTCTTTTTAAGAGTGAGGAAGGACTGTTTCAGAAGCCTACAGCAAACTTAACCTCTCATTTCATTGACCCAAATTGGGTTACATTCCCTTTCCTAAATTAGTCACTGGTAAAGACTGAGGGAATTATTCTTAGCCAACCAGGCCCATCCCTTGGCCTGAGGATGTGGTTGACTTTGCCTGAAGCATATGGCTGCATGAGAGAAGAGTGGATAGATAGATGCGCGGAAGAAAATATATTAAGGAGGAAGGAGAAAATTGAGGGGCGGGGAGGAGAGGATCAACCAAAAGAATCCTCTGTGTGTACTGTCCAGTTTGTTAGCAGTTGAGGAACTTTATTTTTTTTATTTTATTTATTTATTTTTTAAAAGATTTTATTTTATTTTATTTATTTGACAGAGTGAGACAGCCAACAAGAGAGGGAACACAAGCAGGGGGAGTGGGAGAGGAAGAAGCAGGCTCCCAACGGAGCAGGGAGCCTAATGCGGGGCTTGATCCCGGGACCTTCGGATCACGCCCTGAGCCGAAGGCAGCCGCTTAATGACTGTGTCACCCAGGTGCCCCAGCAGTTGAGGAACTTTAAAATGTGAATGCAACTTTTATTATGCAGTTACTTTTTCTGGCACTTGCTTTTTCTTGCTTTGTCAGACTTCTTGGGGTGGACATGGGAGCTTATATAAGTACAGAGAAAGCCGGAACCAAGTATGGCTAATAGGTTTCGGTGAATGGTGGGTGGGCTTGGTGATTGGTGAGTGGGATATTTGGGACATCGAGTTCATGTTCCTTTTGTGGTTCACGTGGAATCAGATGGCCATGCAGTCATATAGAAGCATAAAGACCGTCATCTAGTTAACCAATCCTGATTTTTCAAAATAGCATTAAGTGTTTTATTTTCTTCTTTGTCTTTAAAGCTAGCCTGAAAGGAACCTAGACTTTGTTAAATGGTAAAATAAAAGGATATGCACTGGGAAGAGAAAGTAAAAACTAGGTATCAACATTGTATAAGATCTTAAGAGTAACTGAGAGGGAGGGGAACTCAAGACCATTAGCTGAGTAAATGTACAAAATCATTCAGTCTTTTAATAAAATTTATTATATCAAGATGTGTGAATACGGTTCAGTTTATTAGAGTGGACATGTAAATAAATGCAGCAAGAATTATGTAATACAGGTACAGAGAAGGCCCTCTGAACGCATACATGACAACTTTGAGAGGTCAGAGAAGAGGTTACATTAAGCTGAATCCAGTAGCATGAGTTTCCTGGATAGATAAAGGAGGAAGTATAGTTCAGATTCATTGATGACCACATCCAAAGATCCAAGTTAGAAAGTCCTTTAATTTGGAAAGGTTGAAGATCAGACTATAGTATCCAGATTTGGCCAGAGAAGGAGAGTCTTTTATGTCATAATGAGGACTTTGGAGTTTAGAACGAAGATTGTAGGGAGCCATTGAAGGATTTGAAGCTGAGGAGGAATGCCAAATCTGTGGCTTACATTACTAGGTTATGTTGACGTCGGATCATGGATTAAGGCAGGAATTGGGCGAGTGGGTCTGGGTGGGTAGGGGCAGCAAATGTATCTGAGAAATGATAAGGGCAGAGGAATAGAGATGGCAAAGTGGAAATAAAGCTGAGATAGATTTAGGGGGAAAGAAATCAATAGCACCTGTTACTGGTTGAGTGAAGAGAGGAAGGAGGTTAGAATTATTTCTGCTTTTCTAGTTCAGGTTAGTTGTGATAGGAGAAGCAGCCGATTTGGAGGTGGAGAGAAGTAAAGGTGATTCAGGCATTATGAAAAACCTGGGAGGCTTATATACCATTTTACCAAAGTGATAAAGTGTAGAGACGAGACTAAAAGTAAAAGGGAAGTTTGGGCCTCTGGGGAGGAGGGTGTTAGTTGTGGGAAGGTGACTAGGAAATGCATGATAAATAAGGGTTGTTCAGTAAGATTTGTTATGCAGATAAGATTAGTTCTCCTCCGGAAGAGGGGAAACACTTTACAAAAGGAAATTTGTCACCTTTAGGAAGGAAAAATTTATGCCCTGCTTTTAGGCTGAAAGGACGAGGGCAGGGTTCTTCATGTGTTTGCTGTTTTTTAATTGCCTTCAGCTCAAATAATCCTTATGCCAGGGGCGCCTGGGTGGCACAGCGGTTAAGCGTCTGCTTTCGGCTCAGGGCGTGATCCCGGCGATCTGGGATCGAGCCCCACATCAGGCTCTTCCACTATGAGCCTGCTTCTTCCTCTCCCACTCTCCCTGCTTGTGTTCCCTCTCTCGCTGGCTGTCTCTATCTCTGTCAAATAAATAAATAAAATCTTTAAAAAAAAAATAATCCTTATGCCAAAGTGGCATATTATTTAAAGTGTATAGTCTGGGATGCCTGGGTGGCTCAGTCGGTTAAGCATCTGCCTTCTGCTCGGGTCATGATCCCACTGCCCTGGGATGAGTCCCGCATAGAGCTCCTTGCTCAGCAGGGAGCCTGCTTCTCTCTCTGTCTCTCTCTCTCTTTCTGCTGCTCCCCCTGCTTGTGCACTCTCTCTTTCAAATAAATAAATAAAATATAAATATAAATAAAGTGTATAGTCTGATAAGTTTTTTTTAAAGATTTTATGTATTTATTATTTATTTATTTTTTTAAGAGAGAGTACGAGCTGTGGGGGAGGGGAGGAGCAGAGGGAGACGGATGTGCAGACTTCGCACTGAGCATGGAGCCTGATGCCACGATGTCAGGCTTGATCCCATGACCCTGAGATCTTGACCCAAACTGAAACCAAGAGTCAGATGCTCAACTGACTGAGCCACCAAGGTGCCCCTGGTCTCATAAGTTTTGACACATGTTTATCTGTGAAACTTTTACTGTATTCAAGATAGTGAACATGTCCATCACCCCCAAAAGTTTCCTTATGCCCCTTTAATGTCATTCCCTTCCACTCACCTTTCTTTCCCCTTTCCCAGGCAACCACTGAAGTCACTATAGAAATCATGTAAATGAAATCATGTAGTATGTGCTTTTCTTTTTTTTTTTTTTTTAGATTTTATTTATTTGTTTGAGAGAGATAAATACTTGGATAAATACCTAGGAACAGAATGGTTGGATTATATGATAGGTATAAATTTAACTTGATGAGAAACTGCCAAACTGTTTTCCAAAGTGGATGTATCCTTTTACTTTGCGCTTACTGGAAGTGTACATTTGCACATTGTCACCAGCATCTGGTATGGTCAGTTTTTTTTCTATTTCAGGCATTCTAATAGGTGTGTAGTAGTATCTCCTTATGGTTTTATTTTGTATTTCCTTACTGACTGTTGCTATTGAGGATCTTTCTGTGTGCTTTTTTACTATCTGTATATCTTTTTGTGAAGTGTCTGGGTTTTTTGTTTTAAAAAAACCCTCAGATTTTGAAATAATTATAGGTTCACAGAGAGTTGCAAATATATATAGAGAGAGAGAGAAGGGAGAGGGAGGTTCTGAGAGTCCTTCACTCAAGTTTCCACCAATGATAACATCTTGCATAACTATAGTATAATATCAAGACCAGGAAAATGACTGGTACAATCTACCAAACTTACTCAGATGTCACCAATTTTACGTATACTCATTTGTGTATGTGTGTGTGGTTCTGTGCAGTTTTATCATGTGTAGATTCGTGTAACCACCACCATAATCAAGATACAGAACTGTTCCATTACCACAAAGTTCCATCTCACTAACCCCTTTATAACCACACCCACTTCCCTCCTTCCTCCCCACCCCATTATCTAATTCCTGGCAACCACTAATCTATTCTCCATCTCCATAATTTTATTTCAAGAAAATGTTATATAAATTGAGTCTTATGGTATTTAACCTTTTGAGTTTGGTTTTTATCACTTAGTATAATTCTCAGGTGATCCTTCCAAGTTGCTGCCTGTATTAAGTTTGTTTCTTTTAATTACTGAGAAGTATTCCATGATAGGGATGTATTACAATTTATTTAACCTTTTATCTATTGAAGAACACTTGGTTATTTCCATTTTTAGGCTATTATGAATAAAGTTGCTATGAACATTTATATATAGGTTTTTGTTTGAATGTAAGTTTTCATTTCTCTAGTTTAAATGCCCAAAAGTGCAGTTGTCTCCCAACCTCCAACATGTGAATTTAGTTTTATAAAAAACTGCCAAATTTATACATTCGCACCAGCAGTGCATAGATTACCCAGTTTCTCAGCATCTTAGACAGCATTTGGTATCATCACTATTTCTTATTTTAGCCATTCTGATGGATATAGGGTGATATTTCATTATGGTTTTAATTTATATTTCCCTAATGGCTAATACTGTTAAGCATTTTTTTTTAATCCTCTATATCATCTTTGGTCAAGTGTCCAAGTCTTTGCCTCTTTTAAAATAGGATTGTTTTCTTATTGTTCAGTTTTGAGAGTTCTTTACTTTTTTTAGACACAAGTCCTTTATCACATATATGCTTTGCAGAGTTCCTCCTAATGTCTTTTCTTTTCACTAACTGTGTTTTTTAGAAGTTTTTAGTTTTGATAAGGTTTCATTTATCAATTTGTTCTTTTATGGATTATGCTTTTGATGTTACATCTAAGAAATCTTTGCCTAACCTAAGTTCGCAAAGATTTTCTCCTAGGTTTTCTTTTGGGGGTTTTATAGTTTTGGGTTTTACATATAGGTCTACGATCTCCTTTTGAGTTAGTTTGTGTGTGTGTGTGTGTGTGTGTGTAGTGTGAAGTATGGACCCAAGTTCATTGATTTTTACATATGGATATCAAATTTTTCCAGCCCCATTTGTTGAAAAGGCTATTCTCTCTCCCAGCATTGCCTTTGCACCTTTGTCAAAAATAAGTTCACCATATATATGAGTTTAGTTTTGAACTCTGTTCTGTGTTGAACTGTGTGTCTGTCCTTTATTGATACTACCGTATCATGATTAACTCTATAATAACTCTTGAAATCCGTATCGCTTTTACAACTTTGTTCTTTTTCAAACTGTTTTGACTCTTCTAAATCATTTTGCCTTCCCATATAAATTTTGGAATCAGCTTGTCAATTTCTATTAAAAAAAAAAAACCTACTGGAATCTTTTTTTTTTTTTTAAGATTTATTTATTTGAGAGAGGCGCGCAGAGGGGGAGGGGCAGAGGGCTGGAGAGACTCTCAGGCAGACTCCCCACTGAGCATGGAGCTGGATGCAGCTAGATCCCATGACCCTGAAATCACAGCTTGAGCTGACAATCAAGAGTTGGATGCTCTTCTGAGTAAGCCACCCAGGTGCCCCAAAATCTGTTGGAGTTTTGATTAGGATTATGTTGAATCTATTTTTCTTTTAAGTAATCTCTACTTCTATGCCCAACATGGGGCTCAAACTCATGACCCCAAGATCAAGAGTTGTATACTCGGGGCGCCTGGGTGGCACAGCGGTTAAGCGTGTGCCTTCGGCTCAGGGCATGATCCCGGCGTTCTGGGATCGAGCCCCACATCAGGCTCCTCCGCTATGAGCCTGCTTCTTCCTCTCCCACTCCCCCTGCTTGTGTTCCCTCTCTCGCTGGCTGTCTCTATCTCTGTCAAATAAATAAATAAAATCTTCAAAAAAAAAAAAAAAAAGAGTTGTATACTCTACCAGCTGACCCAGCCAGGTGCTCCAAACTGCATTGAATCTATACACCAGTTTCGGGAGAGCTGATGTCAATATTGAGTCTTCCAACCCACAGATAAAACGTCTCTACTTATTTTATTAATTTGTTATATATCATTATTATTTCATTATATATTGCTATCATATAATTTCTCTCAGCAACACTTTATGGTTTTCAATGTGTAGGTCTTTCTGTTGTAAGTGCTTCTGTAAACATTCATATACTAAGTTTGTGTGTGGACATGTTTTCCTTTCTCTTGGGTATATACCTAAGAGTGGAATTGCTGGATCATATAATAATTCTATGTTTAACTTTTTGAGGAACTCCCAAACTGTTTTCCACACTAGCTACACTATTTTACATTCCCATTAGTAGTGCACAAGAGTTCCTGTTTTTCCACATTCTCACTAATACTTGTTATTTTTTGTTTTTGGTCTCTCACTGTGGTTTTAATTACCATTTTCCTAATAACTTGTGATGTCGAGCATCTCTTCATGTAATCACCAGCTGTTTGTACAGCTTCTTTGGAGAAACGGGACTATTTTTAAATTGAGTTGTCTTTTTGTTGTTGAGTTGGAAGAGTTTTTTTATATATTCCAGAGACTTTTTTTAGGTTATAGCATATGCTATATAAGTACATTCTTTTTACATTGTGTGCATTCCATCCTGGAACCCCCCCCCAAACTTCCGGTTGATATTTTTTAATCTGCATACATTAAAGTTCATTCTTTGTGATGTACAGTTCTGTGGGTTTTGACAAATGCAGAGTGTTATGTGTTCTTTACCCCATTACCATATAGACGTTCCTTATCTTAAAAACCCTCCCATGAGTCACCTTTGTAGTCACTCCCTCTTCCTTTTATGTCTAGTTTCTTTCACTGTGCAAAATGTATTTAAGTTTCATCCTTGTCATTGTATGAATTGATAGCTAGTTCCTTTTAATCACTATAAAGTGTTCCATTATGAATGTACCAGAGTTAGTTTATACATTCATCTGTTGAAAGACATCTTGGTTCTTCCTGATTTAGGCAAATATGAATAATTCTGTAGAATTACACACGGGTTTTTGTGTGAACCTAAGTTTTTAAGTTCACTTGGTCTTCTCAAAGCATCATATTTTGGTTTCATTGATTTTTCTCTTTTTTCTGTTTCATTTATTTTCTGCTTTCATGTCTTCGTTGTTGCTTCTCAAGTAGAGGACTATAAGAAGGAGGAGTGGTTAATATCTGCTTCTTCAGGGAGATAGATAAAAGTGCATACTGTATTAAGAGCTGTTTCAGTGTATGGATGAGACCTGAAGCCAGATAACATTGAAAAATGAGGAAGTAGAGACAATAACAATACATGACTTTTTCTAAAAATTTATTTTTATTTTTTTAGAGCAGGGAGGAGCAGAGGGAGTGGGAGAGATTTTTTTTTTTTTTTTTTTAAGATTTATTTATTGGGGCACCTGGGTGGCTCAGTCAGTTAAGATCTGCCTTTGGCTCAGGTCATGATCTCACAGTTCTGGGATCAAGGTCCATTCAGGCTCCCCGCTTAGCAGGGAGTCTGCTTCTCCTTCTCTCTCTCTGTGTTCTGTCTCACAGAGAGATCACAGAGAGGGAAAGAGTGTCTCAAGCGGACTCTGTGCTGAGCTTGGAGCCTGACGCGGGCCTTGATCCCACAGCCCTGAGATCACAGCCTGAGCCAAAACCAAGAGTCGCTGCTTAGTGGACTGCGCCACCCAGGTGCCCCAGGAGAGAGAGAATCTTAAGCCGACTCCTTTGCCCAGCACAGAGCTTGACACCAGGCTGAATCTCACAACGCTGAGATCGTGACCTGAGCAGAAATCATGAGTCAGATGCTTAACTGATTAAGCCACTCAGGCACCCCTATTTTTTTAGGGGGGGCAGAGGGAGAGGGACAGACAGAATCTTAAGCAGCCTCCATGCCCTAGTGAGGAGCCTGTCTCTGGGCTCAGTCTCATGACCCTGAGATCATGACCTAAGCCAGAGTCGGACGCTTAACGGACTGAGCCACCTAGTAGGCTCTCCTTAAAATTTAGTTTTAGAGCAAGGTCTCTCAGCTTTGGTACTATTGACATTTTAGACTGGATAATTTTTTGTTTTGGGGAACTGAGTTGTGCATTGCATCATCTGTGTCCCCTGCTTGCTATGTGCCAATAGTACCCCTTCAGCTATCACAACCAAAAATGCTTCCAGACATTGGCAATCTGGGGATCAAAATTGCCCCATCTTAAAACAGTATTTTAGATGAAGAGTGAAGACCCTAGAGAACTCAGATCTCAGGGAAGCTTTTTAAAGGAAGTGACAGATTGAAGGAAGTAGTGGGTGGTGAGAAGGGGAAGGTTGAAGCTGTGAAAGAGAAGGTAACTGATGGGACTGGGGAGTAAAATTTAGAGCATACATGGAGAAGAAAGGCTTTATATGGGAGATGAGTCACTTTTTTTTGAGAAAGGAAGTAATGAAAAGGATAAATATTAGGCATTTGTAGAGATCCTATATTTTTGAGGGTGGTATAGGAGATAGTGGTTCTCTTATTTGTGTTTCTTCCAGTCTGGATGGTTCTTATCCTTTCCTAACTGCCTCCTACCCTTGCCCTGTCTATTCTCCCCAGCAATATTTAACTGCTTATGTGTAATAACAGAAAAACAAATGATTGATTGACTCTGGGCTGAAATTTGCAGGGTGGAAGGTCAAAGAGTGGATGGAAATGAGCTGCCTGGAAGAAGGCAGTTGAGGTGATGGAATTTGAGATATAGTCTAGATAAGGTAGTAAGTAAAGCCAGGAGGTGAAAGATTGAGTGTAAGGGGAAGGGTTAAGAGACTGTGCATCTAGATGAGATAACATGGTGGGTTTAATGGAGTAAAAGAATGAGTGATGAATAGTTAGGGGTAGTATTAAGAGAGAGGAATTTTAGGATTTTAAGATACAGGAATCAAATCGGCCCAGGCAATGTCAAAGTCCAGGTTAAGTGCCTGGGAATTGGATGCTGAAGTGAGGTGATGATGAAGGACTTGGATGTTGAAGATGCCTAGGGTCAAGTAGACCTGGATTGTAGAGCAAACCTGTTACAGATGCCAGTGACCTAGAGGACATTAGATAAGGTAATGACAGATGGAGGGTGATTTAGCTGGATGGTGTGGACCTTTCAAAGACTGGTGAGAAATGTTGCAAAAGCTGGGAGAGATGTGTGGGAGTAGATGAGAGAGCTGGCTCTGTCTTTTGGCCCCAGAGTACACATTTGAGAATTGGTGAATAAGCAGCTGTATACTACAGTGACTTCCAGAGAAGCAGTGTCCTCAGGGGAACAGACTTCAGTTTGAGAAATTAGGATGGAGGATCTCTTCTGTTAAGAGATTGAGAACAGAGCGGAGTCTGGTGGGAGGTGTCATCCTTGTTTGTAGCCTGATATCTAGGGGTAAAGTGTAGAGTAGTAAGGGATTCAGAGAAGAAATGGTATCTGAAAGAGAGTGCTGGTTTGGGGAGAAATGGAGGGACTATAGTACATGATATTGTTTTCTGAAATCTTGCATCTTGTACACTCATTGGAAGCATAAGGGTTAACATTTGTATCACTGTAGTAAAGGAGTTACCGATATGGTTTATTAGATGACTTTTAAAGTTTTTATATTTAGTTTTTATTATCCTCTGATAATATGCTGTGTTAAGTAATGGAACTCTATTATTTACTTAAAAATTATAGTCCATAGTAATACACAGATTATTGAGAATCAGATTTGCTTCTGTTCTATTAAGTGTTATGTACGTATGTATATAAACATTTATTTGGTGTATGTTCCAGATATGATGCTAGATATTGATACAGATTATCTACAATCTTCACAACAACCTTTCAGTATAGAGAGTATCCTCAGTTTACTGATAAGGTAATTGAAACTCAGACAAACATAATTAACTTGATGAAGGTGAGGCATCTATTAAGTGATATACTTGACTCCAAAGTCAGGTTCTCTATTGTTTTCTCTTTTGATCCCCCCCCCACCTTGGACTTGTGTTATTCTACAATACTTTGTAAATATAATACACAATCCGTTATTTGTCTAGTGTGGTCTTACTGTAGTCTATTAATGTTGGAATCATAATTAGACCACTTTGTTGTTTTCTCTCTGCTTTTTTATTTTTAAAGAAATTATTTTTTTTTTTATTTTAAAGATTTTAGTTTATTTTATTTATTTTTTTAAAGATTTTTTATTTATTTATTTGACAGAGATAGACAGCCAGTGAGAGAGGGAACACAAGCAGGGCGAGTGGGAGAGGAAGAAGCAGGCTCATAGCGGAGGAGCCTGATGTGGGGCTCGATCCCATAACACCGGGATCACACCCTGAGCCGAAGGCAGACGCTTAACGACTGCGCTACCCAGGCGTCCCCCCCCTTTTTAAAAATATTTATTTATTTATTTTAGAGAGTGAAGGAGGGGTGGGGGAGAGGGAGAGAGAATAATAGGCAGGGGGCCTGGGTGGCTCAGTTGGTTAAGCTTCTGCCTTCTAGGGGTGCCTGGGTGGCTCAGTCGTTGAGTCTGCCTTCGGCTAAGGGCGTGATCCCAGAGTCTTGGGATCGAGCCCCACATCGGGCTCCTCTGCTGGGAGCCTGCTTCTTCCTCTCCCATTCCCCCTGCTTGTGTTCTCTCTCTCGCTTACTGTCTCTCTCTCTCTCTCTCTCTGTCAAATAAATAAATAAAATCTTTAAAAAAAAAAAAAGCTTCTGCCTTCTGCTCAGGTCATGATCCCAGGGTCCTGGGATCAAGTCCCACATCAGGCTCCCTGCCCAGTGGAGGCTGCTTCTCCCTCTGGCCCTCCCCCCCTCTTGTGCGAGCACACACACACTCTCTCTGTTACAAAAATAAATAAATATAATCTTAAAAAAAAGAAAGAAAGAATCCCAGGCAGACTCCATGCTGAGCTCAGGGCCTGGCGACCAACACGGGGGCTCCATCTCATGATCCTGAAATCATGACCTGAGCCAAAACCAAGAGTCGATGCTTAGCTGACTGAGCCACCCAGGCACCTGTGTTTTTTCTCTCCTTTTAAGAGATTTTCCCCCAGCTTCTCATGGTAATTTAGAATTTTACCTTCCATAGTAGTTACCATTGCCATTATAGTTAATACAAGTAGTATACAAATCCAATATAACATTTGGAAACGTGAATATATATATTGTTATATTGGTTATTCATAAGTAACTTGAAAAGGACAAGCTACTAATGTTGATGTTGTACTAAAGGACAAGCTATCTAAATGTTGATATCTATGGGTCACTGTTTCCAAAACAACAATTTGTATACCTAATTGCTACCATGATTTCTTGCCCCTTTGGTGAGAATGTCACATGCGATGGATTCAAACAAAGGCTTATTATTATAATCTAGGTAGATTTGATTTTCTAATTGTTTTTTCCTTGTTAGGTCACTATAATGGCTATTGTAGGAAAAAATTAAGTTGTCCTGGCATTTTTTTTTTTTTAACAAAACTGAATTGACCTTACTTATTTTTTCCTACATGTGGATGTTAAGCCGTGGTGGCAGCACCTTTCTTCACTATTGACTTTGTCCCTGTAATCAAGTGTAATAGTGCTAAGTAGATGGTTGCCAAATGATTCTCCCCTTTTTTTTCTTTTCGGGTGAGAATTCCTTTGAACATTGTTCATTATTACTATTTTTCAATACTGATAGGACCTAAAGGAATCCTTTGCTTTTTAAAACTCTTCTTGGGGCACCTGGGTGGCTCAGTTGGTTAAGCAGTTGCCTTTGGCTCAGGTCATGATCCCAGGGTCCTGGGGTCCAGCCCCAGGCTGGGCTTTCTGAGATCTCCGTATCATCTTGAGTAGTGCATTTGCCTTTCTGTTTGTGTTGGATCGCCTGTTTCTTATATATATGTTGTCCTTTTGCTTGGTTACTTTACACACATTTTGGTAGAATGCTTCCTCCAGTAGCTTACTGAAGGTAATGGAGGCATGTTTTAAAATGTCTTTATTTTCTCACGCTTAATTATTGCTGGCTGTAGAATTCTAGATTAGATACAATATTTTCTAAGATTTTTGAGGTATTACTCCCCATTTTCTTCTAGCATCCAGTGTTGATCTTAAGAAGTCTGATGACATTCTTGTTTTCAGTTCTTCATGTGTAACCTGTTCTCCCAACCTTTTAGATTCTTTTTGTCATTTGCGTTCTGAAATTTCATGGTGATGTGGATTAGTTTGGATCTCTTTTCATCCCTTGTGCTAAATTCACTGTTAGTGGTCCTTTATTTCTTCCTCTTCATTTTCTATTTTCTTCTTCTGGAACTTGAAGCTTCAGCTCAGACTCCTAGATAGATTGTAATATTCTTTCCCATTTCCTGTTTTTCTCTTTGCTTAACTCTTTGGAGAATTTCTTCAGCTTAATCTTTGAGCCTTCCATTCATTATTTTAATTTCTAGGGGGCTATTATTTCATCATCTTATTTTTTTACTTTTATTTATTTATTTATTTTTAGAGAGAGCATGGATGCATTTGGCGGGGGGTGGGGGACAGAGAGAGAGAAAGAATCCCTGCGGGGCTTGATCTCACAACCCTGACATCATGACCTGGGCCGAAATCAAGAGTCTGACACTCATCTGAGCTACCCTGGCACCCTTCATCTTTTTATAAAAGCACATGTTCTTATTTCAAGGTTACAATATCTTGGTTTCTTTCTCTGAGGTTATTGAGGGTAGGTTTTGTTTTTGTTTTTGACGTTTTCATCTTGCTGCGTAGCCTTTTCCCTCCACTTCTCTTTTTGTCTTTAAGGTTGAAGCTTTTGTCAGATGTTTGATGATCTGTGGCTATCTGCTTATTTTAAAAAGTGAGGCACCAAAACCTTATGGCAGTTATGTGATCACAAGTGGCACTTGCTAACTTGTAGGGCTCATTATAGGAGTTTTACTAGGTTACCTTGTGATGTCATTAACTGTAGGTCTTTTCTCTTAGGCTAATCAGATTCCCAAGAGAAGAATCTCTTCTATTGCCTGCGGAGTATAAGCACATTGTACTACGAGCCAAGGGAGAGAAGAGTATTGGGTGTTTTAATGTGCAAGTTTGGAGAGACTTTAATTTCATCAACTCTGTTTCCAGTATGGTTAGCCTGGTTCTTGGTTGTTCTGTTTTACCTCTTGAGAAAATCTCCAGTATTCTGCCTAGAAAGATGGTCATTCAGTAGTGTGAAGTGAGACAGTGTGGGAAATTGGGAAGTTTAGTGACTCATTAAACAAACATTGTGCCAGTCGTGTTTTCATTTTTGCCTTCACCAAAAGTACCTGGTGGTTGATTTCCTGAGTGTTTGGAGTTCTTTGTTGGAATTCAGTTTTCACAGTTTTCAGATGTTAAATTAGTTACCATGTGTGCTGCATTGCACTATCTAAAAGTTGTTGTTGCCATGGCTTCATCTTCATGCTTTTTGTTCTTGTGAGTTTACACCCTTAAAAAATATCCTTTTACAATCATTTATTGGAGTTTCAGTAGGGAATGGGCAAATGTATGTCTTCAGTCCTCTTTCTGGAAGTTCTTTCAATTTGTTTTTGTTTTTATTGAGGTAAAATTTACACAACATGCAGTTAACCATTTTAAAGTATACAATTAAGTGTATTTAGTGTATTTACAATGTTGTGCAACCGCCAGCTCTCCTTAGTTTCAAAACTTTTTCATCACCCCTTAAAAACACCCCATACCCATTAAGAAATCACTCCCCATTTCCTTCTCCCTGCATCCTCTGGTCACCTCTAATCTACTTTCTGTCTCTATGATTTGCCGATTCTAGATGTATCTAGAAATGTAAGCATCTTACAAAGGCATCACACAATGCGTGATCTTTTTTTTTTTTTGTCTGGTTTCTTTCCCTTACTGTAATGTTTTCCATGTTAATCGAGGCTGCAGCATCTTTGAATATACTTTGCTCCTTTTTATGGCTTCCATTGTTTGCACCATAATTTGTTTCCCCATTCATCCATTGATGGACAATTGGATTGTTTCTACCTTTTGGCTATTAATGAATAATGTTGTTGTAACATTGGTGTACAAGCTTCTATGAAGACAGTGTATTTTCATTCTCTTGGGTATATACCTAGAGGCGGATTTGCTGGGCCTTATGGTAATTCTATGTTTAACTTTTCTGAGGCACTGTCAAACTTTTTTTCCATAATATCTACACCGTTTTACATTGCCATCACTAATATATGAGGGTTCCCATTTCTCCACATCCACATCAACACTAATTATTATATATTTATTTATTTTTAAATTAAAGCCACCCTGGGGTGCCCGGGTGGCTCAGTTTGTTAAGTGTTTGACTCCTGATTTCAGCTCAGGTCATGATCTCTGGGCCGTGTCGGGCTCTGCACTTAGCGGGGAGTCTGCTTGAGATTCTCTCTCCCTCTCCCTCTGCTCCCTCCCCCACATAAATAAATAAAATCTTGGGGAAAAAAATTAAAACCATCCAAGTGGGTATGACGTGGTATCTCACTGTGGTTCTGATTTACATTTCTTAACTGACCAATGTTGAATGTCTTTTTTTTCTCTTTTTTTTTCTTTTCTTTATTTTTTATTTAAAAATTTTTGTTTGTTTGTGTATTTATTTTTAAAGTAAGCTCCATGCCCAGTTTGGAGCCTGACATGGGGCCTGAACCCACAATCCTGAGATCAAGACCTGAGCCAAGATCAAGAGTTGGTCGCTCAACTGACTGAGCTACCCAGAGGTGCCCCTTAAACATCTTTTTTTGTGCTTTTTGGCAATTTATATATCTTCTTTGGAGAAATGTCTATTCAGTTCCTTTGCCCATTTTAAAAACTGGGTTGTCTTTTTTTTTTTTTAATTTTATTTATTTATTTGACAGAGAGAGAGAGACAGCCAGAGAGGGAACACAAGCAGGGGGAGCGGGTGAGGGAAAAGTAGGCTTCCTGCTGAGCAGGGATCCTCATGCGGGGCTCGATCCCAGGACCCTGGGATCATGACCTCAGCAGAAGGCAGGCTTAACGACTGAGCCACCCAGACACCCTGGGTTGTCTTTTTATTTTTGAACTGTAAGAGTTCTTTTTATAGTCTAGATACTCAAACTCTTATCAAATATATTATTTGCAAAAACTTTCTTCCGTTTTCTGGATTGTCTTTTTTTCCCTCTCTCTAATTTTCAGATTTTTTTCTTTTTAATAGAGGAAGTCAACTTTCCAAAGGGAAAATGTCATCATTACAGAGAATCATTTGCAGAGGGGTTTGTTGAATGGCATTTTTCAAGAACTATTTTTTAAATATTTATTTTAAAATGTTTATTATTGAAGTATAGTTGATACAATGTTATATTAATTTCAGGTGTATAACACAGTGATTCCGCAATTCTTTATATTATGTAATGTTAACCACATAAGTGTAGTTACCATCTGTCCCTAAACAATGTTATTACAGTATTATTAACTGCATTCCCTATGTTGTACTTTTCATCCCTGTGACCTATTTATTTTATAACTGGAAAGTTGTACCTCTTAAACTCCTGCATCTATTTTGCCCATCCTCCCACTGTCTCCCTTCTGGCAAACCACCAGTTTGTTCTCTGTATCTATGAGTCTGTTTCTGGGTTTTTTTGTTTATTAGTTTGTTTTGTTTTTTAGGCTTCACATATGAGTGAAATAATATGGTATTTGTCTTTCTCTGTCTTTTTTCACTGAGCATAGTACCCTCTTAAGTCCATACATACTATTACGGGTGGCAAGATTTCATTCTTTTTATTGTATTTTATTTTTTTAAGGTTTTATTTATTTATTTGAGAGAGAGTGAGTGAGAGAGGAAGCACGAGAGGGAGGAGGGTCAGAGGGAGAAGCCAACTCCCTTCTGAGTGGGGAGCTGACCTGGGACTCGATTCTGGGACTCCTAGATCATGACACAAGCCGAAGGCAGATGCTGAACCAACTGAGCCACCCAGGTGCCCCAAGATTTCATTCTTTTTTTTTTTTTTTAAAGATTTTATTTATTTATTCGACAGAGATAGAGACAGCCAGAGAGAGAGAGGGAACACAGGGGGAGTGGGAGAGGAAGAAGCAGGCTCATAGCGGAGGAGCCTGATGTGGGGCTCGATCCGATAACGCCGGGATCACGCCCTGAGCCGAAGGCAGACGCTTAACCACTGTGCCACCCAGGCGCCCCCCAAGATTTCATTCTTTTTTATGGCTGAGTAAGAGTTGTCCTTATTTTCTTTATAGTGTCTTTTGATGCACAGAAGTTAAGTTTTATGAAGTCCATTTCATCCAGTTTTTCTTTTGTTGCTCCTGCTTTTAATATCAAATCCAAGAATCTTTTGCCAAGCAGAGAAAGACAATTATCATGTGGTTTCTCTCATCTATGGAACATAAGAACTAGGAAGATCAGTAGGAGAAGAAAGGGATAAAGAAAGGGGGGGTAATCAGAAGGGGGAATGAAGCATGAGAGACTATGGACTCTGAGAAACAAACTGAGGGCTTCAGAGGGGAGGGGGATGAGGGAATGGGATAGGCTGGTGATGGGTAGTAAGGAGGGCACGTATTGCATGGTGCACTGGGTGTTATACGCAACTAATGAATCATCGAACTTTACATCAAAAAAAATTTAAAAAAAAAAGAATCTTTTGCCAAATGCAGGGTCATGGTATGTATACACCCTGTGTAGTCTTCTAAGAGTTTTATGGTTTTAGCTCTTCAATTTAGGTCATCGATCTGTTTTGAGTTAATTTATGTATATGGTGTGAGGTGGAGTTCAACTTCATTCTTTGTGTGTGGTTATCCAGTTGTCCCAGCACCATTTGTTGAAGGAACTATTTTTTTTCCATTTAATCATTTTAGCATCCTTGTCAAAAATTAATTGGCCATAGGGGTGCCAGGGTGGCTCAGTCAGTTAAGGTCTGCCTTTAGCTCAGATCATGATCCCAGGGTCCTGGGATCGAGCCCGTCATTGGGTTCCCTGCTCATCAGGGACCCTGCTTCTCCCTCTCCCTCTGCCTGCCCCTCCTCCTGCTTGTGCATCATCTCTCTCTGTCTCTGTCAAATAAGTAAAATCTTTTAAAAAAATTATTTGGCCATAGATATTTTAGGTTTATTTTTGGACGCACTTATGTTCTATTAGTCTGTATGTTTATCCTTACACCAATACCGTACTGTTTTGATTATTGTTGTTTTGTAGTAAGTTTTCAAATTGTGAATTGGGAATCTTCTTGCTTTTTCCTTTTCAATATTGTTTTGGCTGTTCTGGGCCCTTTTCAGTTCCATATAAATTTGAGGATTGGTCTTCTCATTTCTGCAGAAAAAGCCATTGAAATTTTGGCTAGATTGCATTGACTAGATTGCTTTGTGGGATATTTCAGTGTTAACAGGATTAAATCTTCCAACCCATGAACAAGGGAATTCTTACCACTTATTTAGTTTTTTAATTTTTTTCAGCAATATTTTGCAGTAATTAGTGTGCAGGTCTTCTACCTCTTTGGTTACATTTATTCTTAAGGATTATATTCTTTTGGAGGCTGATATAAATAGAATTAGTTTCTTAATTTACTTTTTGTGTTGTTCCTTGGTGTAAGGAAGCACAACTGAATTTTATGTGTTGATATTCTACCTTCCAACTTTCCTTAATTTATTAGTTCTAATTGTGTTTTGTGGATTCTATGGGATCATCTATATATAGAATCATGCCTTCTGCAAAGAGATTGTTTTACTTCTTCCTTTCCAATTTGGATACCTTTTATTTCTTTTTATTGCCTAATTGCTCTGGCTAGGACTCCCAGTACAATGCTAAATAGCAGTGGTGAAAGTGGCATCTTTGTCTTGTTCTTGGTCTTAGGGAGAACTCCAGCTTTCAGTTTTTCACCATTAAGTATGATATTAGTTATGGGGTTTTCATAAATCCCTTGATCATTTTAAGGAAGTTCCCTTCTATTCCTAGTTTGCCGGAATTTTTTTCTTTCATCGTGAAAAAGTATTGAATTCTGTTAAGTGTTTTTCTGTGTCAGTTCAGATGATCCTCCGTTCTAGTACTATGGTAATTATTTTTCAAATGTTGAATCACCCTTGCATTCCTGACCTAAATTCCATTTGGTTTTTTAAATATGCTGTTAAATTTGGTTTGCTAGGGTGCCTGGGTGGCTCAGTCGGTTAAGTGTCTGCCTTTGGCTCAGGTCGTGATCCTGGGGTCCTGGGATCGAGTCCCGTCCGTGTCAGGCTCTCTGCTCAGTGGGGAGCCTGTGTCTCCCTTTCCTCCCTGCTCCGTGCTCTCTGTCGCTATCTCTGTCTCTCTCAAATAAATAAAATCTTTAAAAAAAATTTAGTTTGCTAGTATTTTGTTGAGGATTTTTGTGTCTGTATTCATAAGGGATATTGGTCTCTAGTATTCTTGTATCTTTGTCTTGCTTTGGTATCAGGGTAATACAGGCCTCTTAGTCTGTTCTCTAAACGTTTGGTATAATTCACCGGTGAAGCCATTTTGTTCTGGACTTTTTTTGTTGGGAGATTTTTTGGCTACTGATTGAATCTCTTTACTTGATATATGTCTGTTGAGATTTTCCTGTTTCTTCTGAGTCAGTTTTGGTAATTTATATGTTTGTAAGAATTTGCTCGTTTCTTGCAGATTGTCTAATTTGGTGGTGTACAAGTCTTCATCATATTATCATAGCATTCTTATATTTTTACCAACACCAGTTATAATACATCCTAACAGCATCCATTTAGATTGTACTAAACTATTGTTTTCTCAACTTTTTAAAAAATATTCTTGCCTGCAGTTGTTCCATGCAGACTATGCATAGAGGCTAATTCTTTAGTCACTTTAAATTTCACATTGACTCTTAAATAGTAATTGAACGTAATCTCTAACATCTTGTTAAACATCAGGAGCCGAGGAAAACTACTTGAAACCGTTTGCCTTGTTTTGTAATTGCCTATTGATGTTGTTACCAGTGTCCTCAATTTTTCAATCCACCATGTTTGCTGAAAGGTTAATACAAGTTTATTTTCTCTGAGTAAGTTTCTTCACTTGCTGCAGTCAAGCAATTTAAATAAATCACCATTAGAAGATGGTTTTCTGTGCTTGGCTAACAAGCCATTCAGAAACTTTCTTTGGTTGCAGCCTCATTTTTTTTTTTTTTAAGATTTTATTTATTTATGTGACAGAGAGACAGCCAGTGAGAGAGGGAACACAGCAGCGGAGTGGGAGAGGAAGAAGCAGGCTCCCAGCAGAGGAGCCTGATGTGGGACTCGATCCCGAAACGCCGGGATCACGCCCTGAGCCAAAGGCAGCCGCCTAACGACTGCGCTACCCAGGCGCCCCAGCAGCCTCATTTTTATTATTTCTTTTTTGTAAAGAAATCCTGCTCTGATAAGGTATTCTGTTTTTTTCTAAATTTTATTTTATTTTCCTGTGAGTGGGGCTGTTGTGATGGATTTACGGTGGTATTGCTGATGTATAGGGTATTCTGATAGTGTAGCCATAATGTCATTGGATGGTAAACATAATACTTTGCCATTTAATTTGATAACAAACTGACCCACACTCCAGTGTGCTCTGGAAGTGTGACTTAGATTTGAAATCCACTTTTCTCTGTCCTGTTTTGATTTGATAGGTATGTACTGGTAAGTTTAAAACAGTGTTGCAGTATGTCAGTATGCAATATGTCAGTATGCAGTTTGTCAGAATGCTGTCCAGTTAGAACTGTGTCATTGCAATTTGTTAGTGGACCATGTATCAGTGGGAGGCAGTTATCTCTCACAGCTGCTCAGCTCTACCCTTGTTGTGTGAGAGTAACCATAGACCTTACATAAACACATGAGCATGGGTGTGTTCCAATAAAACTTCATTTGTGGAGACCAGAATTTGAATTTCACACCATTTTGTGCCATGTAACAGTATTACTTGATTTTTTTTTCCCCGCAATCATTTGAAACTCTTCTTAGCTTGTAGGCTATACAGAAACAGGTGGAGGCCAGGTTTGGCCCACGGGCTATATTTTGCCAACCCTTGCTCTATGGTGTCTAAGACATTTACAGATTACTGCATGCCTGTTTGTGACCTCCTAGTGGCTCAAGGAACACAGAGCAAGTAAGTCTTGAGATGGTCAAGTTTCAGAAGCACCATGAATTTGAGAGTTGTAGAGTTGGAAATCTGGACCTAGAACTATTTATTATAGAGAGATTGTAGTAGCTGCTCATATCATTTCCAGCATTTGGGAAGAAGATGAAGCAGCACGCTCCCCAATTTTGTATTCAGATCTCTACCATGCTATAAGACGTTTAAGACAACAACTTTAATAAATACATTACTATAGACTTAATAAACATCAGGGATTTACTAGGGACTAGATATGTAGCAGTCAGAATTGTTCTCAGAGATCATGTCACTCTCCTTGTAAAACTCTATTATGGTTTCCATTATCTTTAGAATAAAATTCACACTTTTTACCATGATCCTTCTAGGTTTTGCTTTTTTTTCAGTTCTCCCCCTTCTGTTGTTGTCTTTAGCAACATATTGGGCCTTTCACTTCCTCAAAGAAACCAAGGTCTTATTTGACTCTCTGCTTATACCATCCCCTTGTGTTGGAGCTATCGCCTTCTCTACCTAACTCAAACCCACACTCACCTTTTCATTGTTTGCTGGTTCCTGTTTTTCTTTCAGGTTTTAGCTTATATGCCACCTTCTCAAAAAGCCTGTCCCTGTACTCTGTATTAAGTAGGTTCCTTCTTTAGTCTCTGCAATTTCTGCCATTTCGTAGTAGTTACAATGTTTAATTTGTGTTTTTGTCAGTCTCCCCTGAGACTGTCCACTTCATGAGGGCAGGGACCATGCATGTCTTATTTACTATTTATATATTTACTTATTTACTATTTATATACCTAGCATCTGGAACAGTTCCTAGAAAATAGTAATGACATTATAAGTAGTTGTTAAATGAATGAGCACTTGGTTTCTGGGATGTCACACTTCTTTGTGTTTTCTTCCATTTCAGTGACTATCCCTTCTCCTTCCTCATTTTTCTTTGTCTCCCTGGTCCCTAAACTTTGGAATCTCCGATGCCTCGGTTGCCTTCTTTCTTCTCCATCTGCACTTACTCCCTAGTCCTCTGTTCTGGTCCTCTCTCTTTTTTTTTTTTAAGATTTTTTTATTTGAGCAAGAGAGTGAGAGAGAGAGAGAGAGCGTGAGACGAGGGAGGGTCAGAGGGAGAAACAGACTCCCCGTTGAGCAGGGAGCCTGATGTGGGGCTTGATCCCAGGACTCTGGGATCATGACCTGAGCCAAAGGCAGATGCTTAATTGACTGAGCCACCCAGGCGCCCTTCTCTGTTCTGGTCTTAATAGCCTTAAATATTATCTGTACATTAATGACTCCCAAATCTATGTGGTAAACCTGAGACTTTATACAGAACTATTTACTTAGTTAGTTAGAGACTTTATACAGAACTATCTACTTAGTTAGAGATACTTAGTATCTCCACTTGAAAAGCTTATTGGCATCTCACATTTTATATGTCCAAAGTAGAATTTTTGATTTCCTATCTCCCAAATTTCTCTTTCTTGTTTATTTCAGTAATTATAAATACTGTTCTTATAATAGTCCAGGCCCCAAACCTTGGTGTCATCCTTGACTCTCCTCTCTTTCCCACATCCAGTCTAAGTTCTGTCAGTTTTACCTTACAAACAAAACAAAACAAAAAAACCCAGCTCATTTCTTACTGCTTTTTCTACTTTTTCAGCTTACCACCACCCAGGTCCTATGCTCCATTATTTTGTACCTAGATTATTACAATAGTCTCTTAAATATATGTTAGGTTATTATATATCAGATTATGACACTTCTTTGCTTACAACCCTCTAGTTGTTTCTCATCTAATAATAAAAATCAGTTGTTCTAATGGTCTGTGAAGCTTTACTTTACTAAAAGCCAGTGTCCCTCCACCCCCAGCCCTTACTCTACCCTCTCACTCAGTTCTTTTCCCATTGGCCTTCTTGCTTTTTCTCATAAAATCCAAAAGTTCTGTGTCTTCAGGACTTCGCACTCACTGTTTCCTCGACCTGCAGTGTTTTTCCAATAGACTTCTGTATAGCTCAGTTCCTCTTATCCTTTTGGTATCTCCTCAGGTATTGGAGAAAATCCTTTCCTTATTGCCTTATCTAAATTAACTTTGGTCCTTCTCTCACTTCTATTCTCCTTCCCCTATTTTATTTTTCCTTATAGCAGGTTTTACTATTTGACACATTACTGGTGTTAACCTTAAAAATAAAACTGGCAGTTATTTTACCAGCAAAATGGGTTTATTTGGAATAGCAGAAAATTGTGATTTGAGGCAAGCAAGCTATGGCAAACCATAGGCAAATCTGAGCACAAAAGAATGGAAAGCTCTTTTATGGAGGAAAGTGGGGGAGTTGGGCTGTTTTAATCAAAAAGTCCATTGGCGTTAATTGGAGCTCCAAGTATAGTGACTTTTCTTTGGCTGAGTTGTGACAGTCTCTTATTGGCTGGGCTGTTGCCAGGGCAAGGAGAAAAACTTTTCCTACTCTTTCTTGGGGTGGTAAACTGGTGTTCACTTGCAGTGTTGTTCATCTCTTCTGTTTAGTCTGCAATTGAGGAAGACTTGGAGGGTGTGAGAGCTCCCCCTGCTGGCCTCCAGACTCCACTTTAAATGACATTTTCTTTCCTTTCAGGGTAGAATGGAAGCTCTATGAGGATGAGGACTTTGTTTTGTTTACTCTTGTGTTTTCAGTATCTAGGACATGCCTGTTACATAGCACCTACTCAAAAAATACTTTTTAGGGTTGCCTGGGTGGCTCAGTCGGTTAAGCGTCTATCTTTGGCTCAGGTGGTGATCCCAGGGTCCAGTGATCTAGTCTGCATCAAGGAGCCTGCTTCTCCCTCTGCCTGCTGCTCCCCCTGCTTGTGCTCGTGTTTTCTCTCTCTCTCTCTTTGACAAATTAAATAAAATCTTTAAAAAAAATTTTTAAACGAATGATTACGTTGCTTCTGGTCTAGGACAAAATACACATACGTGGTTGAAAGTGAAGAGCACAAAGTTAGCACCCCAAAAGTGGCAAATGGGAATATAGAAATAAATTGTTTTATCAGTGACCTTGTTGAACTGATGAAATAACCAGTTCTGGAACTGCCCTACCTTTGGAAATCTTGTTATTTTGGAAAATACCCTCCCTCCCTTCAGCTACTTTCAATTGGATTTTCTGTTTTTTGCAGCCTGGAAACATTGTATTTCATACAGAACCATTTTTACTCCTAAATTACATTAAAATTAAAAATAACATCCTGGTTGGAGAAACTAAACTGATACTGTTGTCCTTCCCATGTTGCATGGGAACATGGGAATTGTTATGCTATGCTTACCACAAGTTTATTTTTAAAAGCTTTTTCCTCTAGCTTTTGTCACTGTCAAATATGGGTTTTCTTCTTTGGAGCTCTACTTACCTTGATTCAGTAAGTGGAGTGAGAGAGTGGAGTGAGTGGTGTACTTAAAAAGGTGTTAGAATTTATTAAATACTTCAAAGTTAAAAAAATAATAAAGTATAATATAACATACCCATCTTAAATTTTAAAAAGGGAAAGACAAGGTAATTAACATGTAGTGAGTTCTTGCTAAATATTAATCATTATATTAGATTGCTTGTTTTAAAATGGTGTGTGTTTCAGTTGATACCTTGCTTACGTCTGACAGTTTTATGGAAAAAACTGCCTCAGAAAACTGAGGTTAAAGCCAGTTAAATAACTTGTCCAAGTTTGCACAGCTATGGAATGCCAGAGCCAGTGTTTAAACGTAGGGTTTTTTGTTTGTTTTAATACATGTAAAAACTCTTTACTGAATGTGGTCACTAACCATAGATCATCTTTAAAGTTCCAAAATCTAGGACTTATGGAGATAGTTGAATTATGAGATGCTGGTTAATGGCAGCCCCCTTAGGAGTCTAAAGATCTGTCATTTCCCAGGGGTACTAATGTAATGAAATAATGTGGTCTTGTTGAGTACTTTTGAGAAGAGGCTAAAGGTTTGTGCTTCTCTGTTCTACCTGTGAACAGTTTTGTCTTTGGTTTCTCAGTGATCTTGTTGGAAAAAGTGAAGGTGTTAACCAGCATCTGGTGCTAGTGCTTCAGACTTCTGTCTCTGTGAAAAGGATAATAATCACTCCATTCTAAAAGTAAAGTTGCAAAATACCCTTATTGCTGCATATACTCTCAGTAGGTAATTTGGCAGGACTTGTTTAGTGTTAAATATTCCAGCCAGCAAAGGTTGCATTTTAAAAGCTCTGCCCTTATGGAGTTTACTTTAACAAGCAGTAATAGGTTATAAGCTCTAGTGAGTTATTTTCTAGTTGAGGTAAAGGATCGAGTGGGGTCATGTGGCTCTTCTAACCTGGTCTACTAGGTGCAAAGATCTGAATTCTGGATGGTATGATGTTGCAGGAGAAAGCTGCTATTCTTAATCATAAAAATTTCTTGGGGCGCCTGGGTGGCTCAGTTGCCTTAGCATCTGACTTCGGTTTAGGTTGTGATCTTAGGATCCTGGGATTGAGCCCTGCAGGTTCAGTGCTCAGTGGGGAATCTGTTTAAGAGTCTCCCTCTCCCTTTGCCCCTTTTCCTATTCATGCACTGATATGCGCGCTCTCTCTAAAATTAAAAAAAAAAATTATTTAACAGAAAGTTCTGGTACTACTACACAGAAACTGAGGCCTTGGAGAGGTTAAATCATATGCCTAAGAGCTCACATTTAATGGCAAAGGTAAACTAGAATCTAGGTCTCCTGAATTGAGTCTGTAATTCTTCTCATTAATAAACTTAGTGTGTGTGCTTATTAACTAAAAACATTTCAAAGGCTCTGTTCTATCGTTTATTCCATTTTAACTTGCAGACCCCAGATGAGGCTGAATTTATAGGATTTTATCATTTTATAATTCTGTGAATTTTTTTTAGAACTATGGATATGATTATTTCTTTAATAGAAGCATTTATTTTCAGATTTTTAAAATTTTCATTTTAGAAAATGTGGAAATAAGGGGGAAATTACACATATAATTACAAATATAAATACGTAACAATAACATAGTATCTGCAGAAATAACCAGATACATTTTTTTAAGAAAACACACGTTGGGGCGCCTGGCTGGCTCATTCAGTAGAGTCTGCAGCTCTTGATCTCAGGGCTGTGAGTTGAAGTCCCATGTTGGGTGTAGAGATTACTTTAAACATTTTTTTTTAAAAACCCACATTGTCGGTGTTGGCAGAGAAGGGATTTGAATATAAACAAAACACACACACCACTCTTCAGTGGAGCTAATGATATACATTTTATGTCCAACTTTTTTCTCTCAAGATTATTATTTACTTTCTCATCTAGTAATTTATACATCTAAATTTTCTAATTTCTTGTTTTGTTGATTTTTTTTTCTTTTTTCTTTCCTTTTTTTTTCTTTCCCCCATAGATCTTGAGCCAGACGACTGTGCATCCATTTACATCTTTAATGTAGATCCACCTCCATCTACTTTAAACTCACCACTTTGCTTACCACATCATGGATTACCGTCTCACTCTTCTGTTTTGTCACCATCGTTTCAGCTCCAAGGTCACAAAAACTATGAAGGAACTTGTGAGATTCCTGAATCTAAATACAGCCCATTAGGTGGTCCCAAACCTTTTGAGTGCCCAAGTATTCAAATTACATCCATCTCTCCTAACTGTCATCAAGAAGTAGATGCTCATGAAGAGGACCTACACATAAATGACTCAGAAAGGGAATATTTGGAAAGGCCTTCTAGAGATCATCTCTATCTTCCTCTTGAGCCATCCTACCGGGAGTCTTCCCTTAGTCCTAGTCCTGCCAGCAGTATATCTTCTAGGAGCTGGTTCTCAGATGCATCTTCTTGTGAATCTCTTTCACACATTTATGATGATGTGGATTCGGAGTTGAATGAAGCTGCCGCCCGATTTACTCTCGGATCCCCTCTGACTTCTCCTGGTGGCTCGCCAGGAGGCTGCCCTGGAGAAGAGTCCTGGCATCAACAATATGGACTTGGACACTCCTTGTCACCCAGGCAATCTCCTTGCCACTCTCCTAGATCTAGTGTCACTGATGAGAATTGGCTGAGCCCCAGGCCAGCCTCAGGGCCCTCATCAAGGCCTACTTCCCCGTGTGGGAAACGACGGCACTCCAGTGCTGAGGTTTGTTATGCTGGGTCCCTTTCACCCCATCACTCACCTGTTCCTTCTCCTGGTCACTCCCCAAGGGGAAGTATAACAGAGGATACCTGGCTTAATGCTTCTGTCCAGGGTGGATCAGGCCTTGGCCCTGCACTTTTTCCATTTCAGTACTGTGTAGAGACTGATATCCCTCTGAAAACAAGGAAGACTTCTGAAGATCAAGCTACTGTACTACCAGGAAAATTAGAGCTCTGTTCAGATGACCAAGGGAATTTATCACCATCCCGGGAAACTTCAATAGATGATGGCCTTGGATCTCAGTATCCTTTAAAGAAAGATTCATCTGGTGACCAATTTCTTTCCGTTCCTTCACCTTTTACGTGGAGCAAACCAAAGCCTGGCCACACCCCAATATTTCGGTGAGTTGATGGAAATGGCTGCTGGTCATTTTTCATGCTTATGGGTTATTGGCGGCATGTGACTACATTATCTATATGAAGTGGTTTGACCATTCCCCTCCCCCTCCTTTTTTCAGTGTCTTTTGTACAAATTAATTAAAGTCTGCATGTATTTTCCATTGAGTCTTAAAAGGGCCTTTAGATAGGCTGGACTTAGCATTTTAAAAGCATATAGGTAGTGAATTGTAAATAATAGTAAATTACATTTAAGAATCCCTAGAAAGAATTTTCTTACCTAAAAAAGTTTCTTGTAAAAGGTTGATTATAGTATATGTTAAATTACTAATAAAACTAATTGTGAGTAAGCTTTTTATATTTTTAAGAGCTTATTGTACAAATGAAATTTGTATATTATGGCAAGCGTTTTTCACAATTTTTTGTTTTTTGACTTTATAAATTTGACTTTTTTATTAGTGTAGAGGAATTATACATTTTATGTATTCAAATCTGTATTCTGTATGGCTTTTGGATTTTGTGTTATATTTGAAAGCCTTACCCCAGTCTAAAATAATTAAAAATAAACAAAAATCTAACTTGTGCATTTCTAATAAAATTTTTATTTACATATTAGTTTTATAATATATGTATATAATATATAGTATTTGTGTGTGTGTGTATATGTGTGTGTGTGTATATATATATATGTATATGTATATTTGAACCTTGAATCTAGCTAAGGACTGGAGTAGAAATCAGTATATAACAACTTTATTTTCCAAATGACTGATCAGTTACCACAATCCTATTTTATAGAATCAATCTGGTCTGTAATTGATTAGAAAAGACAGCTTTTATCATGCACATGGTAGAGTTGGGTTTGTTTACTTTTTTTTTTAATGCTTTTTCATTGGTATGAATGTTTATTTCTGGATGCAGATCTTTAGAAAAACAAAATGTGGAATTATGGTATTGAAGACACCTTTGAGCCTATCATGCATGCTGCTTCTGAAAATTATCTTAATCTTTTTAGGGGTTTGCTTAAGTCTGTGGAACAGTGTGGAAACTAGCTAAGAGTTGAAATTGAGTTGTTTTAGACTAATAAAAATTAATACCTTTGCATTTCATAGTAGTTAGTAAAGCTGAGCTGGGGACATTCAAAGAAATGAATGATAGGAATGATAACATTTCAGAGGTGGAAGAGACCTTAAAAGTCCAATTTCACCAGTCACTAAGAAGATATTTTTAATATAAATCATTGTAGCTTTGGGTCCTTTAATATTTGACCTATAGATATATAAGTTATTTCTTTTTTAAATCCCACATTTTCAGTGTTAATATATCTGAATTAATCTGTATCCCTTTAAGCTGTTTAAATTATCTTACTGATCAACTGACATTTTCTCTAAAATTGACATTTAGAGTGCTGCAGTGATAGGCCTTATATTTTTTCAGCCAGGTGTGTAGTGAAATTAAATTTGTGCTTCAAATTGCAATATACTGCCAACTATAAGCAGTATTTCAGTGAGACAGGGAAAAGAGCAATAGGGAGGAAGTGGGGAAGCAACATGTATAACAGACGAACTTCCGTAGCTAAACACCAGGGAGGGAGACATATGTGCTGAGATACAGGGATGTTTGGATCCTTAGAGAGACACTGATACACATACACACAGATGGACATCTTTGCTTAAAAAATTAAATTATTCTTTTGTTTTTATAATTATGTACACATAGTTGAGAATCAGTTATAGTTTTATGGAATGTTAGAATTTGTCCTTTAAAAAAAAATAGGAAGCCAAGAAGTAGTTGAAATTGATTTTATTCTTCAGGTTAAAGAATTATTTATTAAGTACAAACATATTCAGTGTTATAGCTTATTAAGTGAAGTTTTCTTTTGCAATACTTGGCTTCAGAGATCATAGGAAGAAAGAAATGTTGGTTGCTAGCAAAGAAATGATTTGGATCATTGCTTGGCAATAATAGCATGGTGAAATGCATTTTTTGTGTGTTTTGTTTATAGCACATCTTCATTACCTCCACTAGACTGGCCTTTACCAACTCATTTTGGACAATGTGAACTGAAAATAGAAGTGCAACCTAAAACTCATCATCGAGCCCATTATGAAACTGAAGGTAGTCGAGGAGCAGTAAAAGCATCTACTGGGGGACATCCTGTTGTAAAGGTATGAGTTGGGGCTTTTGGAGATATCATACATCTGTTGATGATATAGTCTACTCATTTAGGTACTACTGAGCTCAAAGAGAGAAAACTCAAAGCTTGAAACCCTCTGTTGAGGTTTTGTGTTCTTGTTGATATGGCAGCGCTTCTGCATTGAGGGTTTTTTGTTTTTTGTTTTTATTTTGTTTTGTTTTATTTTCTATACTGAAAAACAGTCTTTTAATCGATTGTGGACTGCCTCTCCAGCTGGGGAACTCTGGGGAAAGAGTATAGTGGTCAAACAGTTGTTTTTCTCTTAAAAGAAAAAACTAAACCACAACTGTATTATGCTTATAAGTATAATATGTGCTCATTTAAAATCCAAGTAATACCAAAAAAGTAGAATAAAGCAATAAATTACCCCAAATCTAAACCCCTCAGAAAGGGGTGCTTGGGTATTTCAGTTGGTTAAGTGTCTGCCTTCAGCTCAGGTCATGATCCTGGGGTCCTGGGATTGAGCCCCACATCAGGCTCCTTGCTCAGTGGAGCCTGCTTCTCCCTCTGCCTGCCACTCTCCCTGCTTGTGCTCTCTCTCTGTCAAATAAATAAATAAAATATTTTTTAAGAAAATAATAAACCCCTCAAAAATAAGTGGTTGTTAATGTTTGATTAACATTTCAGATAATTCTCTGTGTATATTTAGTGAAAGACTGAATGGATGGCTAAAAAATAGAATAAATTTTTTAAAGATAAGATTATACTGAACATCTTTGTGATTAAAATATTTAATTTATTTTTATCTGAATTTATTAGAAGAAAAAAATTAATGTGAAATCATAAAAATTATGTAATATTGAGTGTGTGGAATATATTTAATATGTAAGTCTTGAATCATAACAGTTGAATATTAACTTTAATTTTATTTGAATGAAACATTTTAAAAATGAAGCAGAGGTAAAGCTAAGAACTACTGAATCTTAGATAGTGTCATTCATGCTCAGAGGTCCTAAAAAGATCTAAGGTCAAAGATAATAAATAAATTATTGAAAAACTGAATCATCGTTTAATAGTTTGAATTGACTCCCTGCTTGAAAGGTGAGGTGATTGTCTATCTTAAACTTCTCCTGCTCTACCCTCTACCTCCTGAATTTTGTTGCTTATATTATTTTTTCCTGCTGATGTACAGCCATATTCCCACCCTTATACCGGGCCATCCCCCATTGTTTAGCTTTAGTCCTGTATCAAATTGAATTCAATAATTACTACTGATTTTTACTTATTTTACTGTTAAGTGTTTTTGTTTGTTTAAGGAGGGCTTTGGATTCTACATTTCTTGGGTTCTTTCATGTTTGAGAATGTTTGTTGCCTTAAATACTCAAACATCAGAATGGCTGTGTATAATAATATTGAGTCACTCATTTTCTCTGTCAGAACTTGTCTTAATGGCATTGTGTATTGTGGAGAAATTAATTATATCTGAAGTGAATTTGAACAAATACATTTTATGAACTATCATTTTCTACGTCTAAACAGTATTTCATAGTTCTTAACAAACAAAGCTTTACATTTTAGGGGGGTTTTAAAATGACTTGTAGTAGGAAATGTCAGTTACAGAAGGAAATCAGGGGGAGCCTGGGTATCTCAGTTGGCTGAGTATCCAGCTCTTGGTTTTGGCTTGGCTCGTGATCTTGGGGTTGTGATATCGAGCCCACGCTTGGCGGGGAGTCTGCTTGGGATTCTCTCCCTTTCCCCCTCCTCCTGTGTGCACGTGCGTGCTCTTTCTTTCTGTCTCTCAAATAAATTAATTAATTAATCTTTGAAAGAAAGAAAGAAATCAGATTTGTGGTTACCAGTGATGGAACTGGTTGAAGGTTGTCAGAAGGTACAGACTTCCAGTTACAATATAAATAAGCACCGAGGATGTAGTATACAACATAATGACTAGTTAACTGCTATATGGTATATTTGAAAGTTGCTAAGAGTAGATTCTAAAAGTTCTTATCACAAGGAAAACCACCTTTTTTTAATCTCTCTCTCTCTCTAATTTTTTGGTAACTATATCAGGTGATGGATGTTAGCTAAATTTATCATGGTAATCAGTTCACAGTGTATATAAGTCAAGTTATTATATTGTGTATCTTAAATTTATTCAGTGCTTTGTCAGTTGTCATAGGAATTCTGACATTTGTTGGAGTCATATTTTCTTAAAAGAGAGCTTATTTCACTTAGAATAAGGAAGACGATTCTTTACTTTCATTTCCTGTATCTTTGACTTTTCTTACCAAGAAAGAAATTATTTACAAGTGCTTAAATGAACAAATATTTTTTGAGAGTCCAAGTGATTTGTTTCCACAGTATTCCTTTAGTTAAAAACTGGTTCTCTCTCGGGCGCCCAGGTGGCTTAATGGGTTAAGTGTCCCAACTCTTGATTTCGGCTCAAGTCATGGTCTCAAGGTGGTAGGATCGAGCCCTGCGTCTGACTCAAATCTCTCTTTCTTTCTCTATTTTTTCTCTGAAATAAATAAAATCTTTTAAAAAAATAAAAACTGATTCTCTGTTGGGGCTCCTGCCTGGCTTGGTGGAGCATGCAACTCCTTGTCTTGTGGTCATGAGTTTGAGTCCCACGTTGGGTGTAGAGATTACAAAAAAAAAAAAAAAAAGTTCTGTGCTTAAGGGAAGACTAACACTTGGTATCATCAGTGCTTTATATTTTCCTTGTCAGTGACTTACCTTTTTTTGGAAGATTTTATTTATTTATTTGAGAGAGAGAGCACGAGTGGTGGGGAGGGGCAGAAGGAAAGGGGTAAGCAGACTCCCTGCGAGCAGGGAGCCCAACTTGGGGCTCTATCCCAGGACCCCCAAGATCATGACCTGAGCTGAAGGCAGATGCTTAACTGACTGAGCCACTGAGGAACCCCTTACCTTCTTCTTTTTTTCTTTATTCTTGCTTGAAGAATTATATCATTATACTTGAAATTACTGACTTAACCAGAGTATGTCTGGATGTTGATGGTTCTTTATCAGTCTGTCCTAGTACCAGTGATGCTCCTTTCAGTCTAAGATTCTTCTTTCATGTAAGAAAATCTTTCTATATTATGTATATGTATATATTTCCTGTTCCATTTGTTTTGTCCTTTACTTCAGGGACTCCAGTTACTATTCAGATGTTGACTAGTCTTTGTCCCCCATGTCTTTGTGTTCTTTTCTCTGGTTACTTTAATGTCTTTTCTTATCATTTATCAGGATTTTTTTTTAAAGCTCTGCTCTGATATTTTTGATATATTTGTCACTCGTGGTTTTTAATTTAGCTTTTAGATCTGCAGCTGTGTTTTGAGCTTTAATTTGCTACATTAGCTCCATTTTCCACTCATTTGATATTTTATCATTCCATTTGGTCTCATGATTTATTGAAGTTATAGTCTTAAATTTTTTAGTGTGGAACATTCAATGGCAATCAGTTTCTGGGTTTTGTGTGTGTGTGTGTGTGTGTGTGTGTGTGTGTGTGTGTTTTGTTGAGGGGGAGGTTTTGTTTTCGTTTTTTTAAGGTGGGGGGCGCAGAGGGAGAAAGAATCTTAAGCACATTCCATGCCCAGCTCAGAGCTTGATGTGGGGCTGGATCTCACAATCCGGAGATCATGACCTGAGCCAAAATCAGAGTCGGACTCTTAACTGACTTAAACCACCCAGGTGCTCTTTCATTTTTATTAAATTATTCAAATGTCTTGTATAATTTGTTCCTTTTTTAATTAAATAAAAACAAAAAATGAATACTATGATTGCCTAATTGCCATGCCTTTTATCACCCATTTTGTTTGAGAACTTTGGTCTACAGCCTGAGAAGATTGGGGAAACAGGTACAGAATTAGTTTAAGGTAGGACTTGTTGAGTTTGGCTCAAGAGAGTGAACAATATCATGTATGTGTTAGAGCCCATTCTCATTACTCCAGTATGTATCATATTTTCATGAGCTTTGCTTGTTCCCCTAGTACAGCACAGAGTCCTGGAAGATGGTAAGCACTCCTGACCTTTTCTGTCTCTGCCAAAGGCCCTGGAGCAGAATGTAGTATCTTTTATTCTTGAGGGAAAGTTTTTCCTTGACTTTTTTCAGAGCTGGCTACTTACAGTTCTGATTTACTTTGCTGTAAATTAGTTAGCATTGGTTAGCATTTTCTGTTTTATTTTCTCACTTTATTACTTTTATTCCATTAATTTACTTACTAATTCTATTTATTCTTATTACTCTTCCAGGTGGATAAAGGTATGAATTAGTTAGCAGTTCCACCACACAAATCAGAATCTTAATCTTCTGTTTTGCATTTCTCATACTGCCCCTACTACCACCACATACATATACATTTTGTTTATTTTGTTAGGTATTGGGGGAAGAAGATTGTGATACTATTGTCTTTATCCAAAAATTCTTGTTAGCACTGCATGATGAGAGCTGGTCATTTCAAATTGTTAATAAAACTGATGCCTGATTGTGTGTACTGTACCACACTTGCAGGGTTGTGTACTTTGTATGGCCACTCTTAATTTGTGTATGCCTATTTCTGAGACCTCATTTTTTCCACTAACAGAGATGGCCCTTTTCCAGCAACTGAGAAGACTTTTTGTAGATTTCTTTGCTATTCTGAGAGTTTTGTAATACTCAGGAAAGGAAGGCATCATTTGCCATTCCAGATTGGTCTGACCCATCACACATAAGAGTGGCATGTTTTGTTCTCAAGACCAAAAAAAAAAAGCCCTGATTTTGTTCTCTGTGTATTGGCTTTTTTTTTTTTTTGAACATTTTATTTCTGTGTAAGAATATATCACTAAAGTACAAGTCTTAATATGTACAGCTCAGTGAATTTTTAACATATGCACACACCTATGAAATACCACAAAGGTTAAGATATAGAATATGTTATTTTTTAAAGATTTGTTTATCTTTTTATTTGAGGGCAGAGGGAGACATAAATAGAGTCTTAAGCAGACTTGTGCTAAGTGTGGAGCCCAACGTGGGGTCAGTCCCACAATCCCGAGATTACGACCTGAGCTGAAACCAAGAGTAGGACGCCCAACTGACTGCCCACCCACGTGCCCCAATTTATAGAATATTTTAAGCACCCGGAAGTCCCTCCTAATTTGTATCCCCCAACGAAAGGTAATCTTGCTTCTGACCTCTTATCATCATAGATTTGTCTTTTTATTCTCGAATTTCATATAGATGGAATCATACAGTATGTCCTATTTTCTGTCTGGCTTCTTTTATTCAACATTATGACTGTGAGATCCATCCGTTGGGGGGGATAGTTTTCTTTTTCTTTGCTGTGTAGTATTCCATCGTATGAATTTGCTATAATTTCTTCATCTGTCATCCTATTAATAGACACTTGGTTTGTGTTCAGTTTGGGACTATTATGAATAAAGCTGCTATGTTCTTTTTTCTCTTTTTTTTGCATATCTTTGTAATTTTAATTCCAGTATAGTTAACACACAGTGTTATATTAGTTTCAGGTATACTATATGTATCTTTTGATAGACAAAAAGCCTTCACTTTTTTTAGTATATGTCCAAAAGTGGAATTGCTGGTATTTCAAAGTACCTGTACCAAATTTACTCCTAACTAGCCATATTTGAAGCTGTCAGTTACTCTACATCCTCACCAATACCAATACGTGGTTGCTGATAATTTTTAACCATTCCAGTAGTATTGTAGAGGAATCATAGTGGTTTTAATTTGTGGCTTCCTGATGACCAGTGATGTTGAACATCTTTTTTTTTTTTTTAAGTTTTATTTATTTATTGGAGAGAGAGAGTGAGAGAGAATGTGAGTGGGGTGAGGGGCAGAGGGAGAAGCAGACTCCCCGCTGAGAAGGAAGCCGGACAAGGAGCTCGATCCGGGGACTCTGGGATCATGACCTGTGCCGAAGGCAGATGCTTAACCAACTCAGCCACCCAGGCGCCCTTGAAAACCTTTTTATATGTTTGTTGTTTATTTGGCTGTCCTCTTCTGTGAGGTGCCTGTTCATGTCTCTTGACCAGTTTTTAAATTATCTTTTTCTTATTGATTGATTAGGAGTTTTTAGTATTTTGAATAGAAGTTTTTTGTCAGATAATATGCATTGCAAATTTTAAAATTTTTTCTCATCTTTTTCTTGCTTTTTCACTTTCTTAATTGTGTGTTTTGATGAATGAAAGTTTTTAATTTTAATAAAGTCCAAATTGTTCATCTTTTTTTCATGGATAGTGCATTTGTTTTATTTACTAAGATTGACCTCTTAATAATTAATATTGATGCCTCCAGTCCATGAATATGGTCTGTCTGTTTATTAAGGTATTATTTAATTCCTCTTTGCAGTGTTTTGTAGTTTTCAAAGTAGAAATCTTTTACATCTTTTATTTCCTGTGTTCTGTGTTTTTTATGCTATTATTGTATTTTTATTTCATTTAATTTTTTGTTCCTAGAATACAGAAATGCAATCAATTTTTTTTATGTTAACTTTATATTTCTAGACCTAATAGTTTATTTTAGCTTCTTTTGGGTTTTCTAAAAAGTCAGGGTCATCTTTGAATAATGAGTTTTACTTCTTTCTAATTTTTATACCTTTTTCCCCCCAAATTTTTATTGTGGTAAAATACACATAACGTAAAATTTACCATCTTAGTTATTTTTACATGTGCAGTTTAGTGGTATTAAATACATTCATAATGTTGGACAACTTTGACCACCGTCCATCTCCATAGCTCTTTTTATCTTTTAAACTGAAATTCTGTACCCCACTTCTTCTCCCTCCAGCCCCTAGAAACCACCATTCTACTTTCTGTCTCTATGATGTTGACAGCTCTTACTACCTCATATAAATAGAATCATACGATATTCATCTTTTTGTGACAGGCTTATTTCACTTAGCATAATGTCCTCATGGTTGATCCATGTTGTAACATATATCAGAATTTCCTTCATTTTAGGGTTGCATAATATCTCATTGTATACACAACATAATATCTCATTGTATACACAATATCCCTTGTCCATTCATCCATCAATGGACATATGGGTTGCTTCTACATTTTAGTTATTGTGAATAACATTGCTATGAACATGGATGTGCAAATATCTTTTTGAGACCCTGCTTTCACTTCTTTTGGGTATATACCCAGAAGTGGAATTGCTGGATCATGTGGTAATTTCTACTTTTTTTTTTTAAGATTTTATTTATTTATTTGTCAGAAAGAGAGAGTGCACACACAAGCAAGGGGACTGGCAGGCAGAGGGAGAAGCAGGCCACCCGTTGAGCAAGGAGCCCCATGCGGGACTTGATCCGAGGACCCTGAGATCATGACCTGAACCAAAGTCAGATGCTTAAGTGACTGAGCCACCTAGGCGCCCCTGCAATTGTTTTTTTAATATCCTAGTCTTAATGTGTGTCTTCCAAAAGGGGAAAAAGAAAAATGTGGTTAATTTGTAAATGGGGAGTGCAAAATAGAAAGAAGTTGACTGTTCTTTTATTATTAAATTGGTTTGAGAAATGATTGATACTGATACATATATTTAAATGTCATATATCATGTATATGCGATATATATACATGTGTATGTATATATATGTAGTCTCATGTCTTTTTATACTTTATGGTTAGGGACTGTAGAATTATGCAGCCATAATGTTTTTGTGTTGTGGGTATAAAAAATTTCTGTAGTGCCTTTGGCATGTACAAACACAGTTGAGAAACATGCAGGTTAGTCTAAAATTAAACTAAATTGTTTACTTGTTGCCAGGAAATTAATCTGTAATAAATTTAACAGAGTGTATAATGAGTACTTAATCAGATTATTTTTCTTTTTACTACTTAGCCAAATATGGGAAAATTATCTCTTTAAGTCAATAGTTTTTATTGGCGTTCTATAGTGAAAATGTACATTTTCATCATTCATTAGGATTGAAAGAGACTTGCAGATCTTAACGTTATGAATTTGTTTTAAATGTTTTAACATATAGATTCTCAGTATCTTTTAGAATAATTTTTAAATTTTTAGAACAAATATTTAAAAGAATTTTATTTTCATATGGATATTTTTCCCAAAGTGCTAAAAGACAACATATTTGAATTGCCAAATTCAGTGGCATTTTACAGATTTGTGCTGCTGCTAATTGCAAAAATTTACTTTTTTGTAGTGCTTTGTAGTTCATAAAAGGTTTTCTCAGAGTTTATATTTAATATTCATAATAGTTCTTTGAAAAACGTAAGGCAAGTACATTGTGCAGGTGATTTAAGATTACACATGATGTAGGAGTGCCTGGGTGGCTCATTTGGTTAAGCGTCTGCCTTTGGCTCGGGTCATGATCTCAGGGTCCTGGGATCAAGCGCCACATCTGTCTTCCTGCTCAGTGGGGAGTCTGCTTCTCTCTCTTCCTCTGTCCCTCAGCCTGCTTTTGCTCTCTCTCTCAAATAAATAAATAAAATCTTAAAAAAAGAAAGATTATATATGATGTAATTGTAGAGATCTTAAACCCAGGTTTTTTCACTCTGCTGTTATGTTTTCTATTGTACCATATTGCCTCTTATTACTACAGATAAGTTATAATTTCATAGTGCTTTTCATTTTATTAACTACTTTCACATTGTCTCATTTAATTCTCCAGATAGGCCTTTTTAGATACCCTGATCTTTGATTTAAAGTCACATGCTGTTTCTACTACCTTTATAATCCCTGATAAAAATCTTAGACCTTTGTTTACCATTAATGTAGTTTAAGCTCTCTTGGATTAATCATGTTAGGCTCCCTACTATGACTACGACTTCCCAGTTCTCCGTGGTTTAGGACCCAAAAAAGGAAGTTTATTTTTTATTTTCTTAGAGATTGTCACTCATGAATTCAAGATCTGTCCATCTTGTGATGCTGTCCTCTTCAATACACGGCCTCCATGGTTCCTAGGAAAAGCAAAGGGAGTATAGAGAAGGTACATAAGATATATGAACCTGGAAATTACTACCAGTTGTTACTTCTCACAGTCCTCTGACCAGAAGTAGTCACATGTCTACTTATGTAGACAGGGACTATGAATAGTAGTCCCTGGATTGGGAGTCTTTCCTCAGCAACAGTGTGGTCTATACTATACAACATGACTCTACATAACTCTTTGGTGTCAGCATGTCTTCTCTGCCATATCCTGTATACAGTATTGATCTTTTAATTTATATTCAGGAGTTTAATAGTAGCTAAGTGACTAATAGGGTTCTGCAGCCACACTGCTTGGGTTTGAATCCTGTACTGCACTTTGGCCAAGTAACTTACTGTATGTTTGGCCAAGTGTCTTTAACTTTTCTAGATTTTTTCAAATTAAATCAGTCATTGCTTAATTTATTCATCCATCTATCCTTTCACTCACTCAGTAAATATTTTTTGATTGCTCACTACGTTATAGACAATATTGTAGATGCTGGGGATCTAGAGATAAACAAGACCAAGTCCTGCCCTCATGGGCCTTACTTACATTATACTGAGAAGAGACAATGAAAAAATAAATAAAATAATATTACAATGTTGTAATGTAATATTGAGAATTAGAATGTGATGTGATAAGAGGCTAATTATGGGGGACTTTACCTTTGGTATCTTTTTTATAAAATGAGCATAATATCATCCTACCTAAGAATTGATATGAGGATTAAATGAAACATTGCATGTACAGAACATGGCATAGTACCTTACACAGAGTAAATGCTCAGTAAATGTTGATCAATACTTTGTGAACCCTGATGAAGAATAAGTAGCAAAGTAAGAGTAAGAGAGCATATAAGTGGGGGGGTGGTTAGAATCTTAAGCAGACTGTGCTGAGCACAGACCCCAGTGCAGGGCCCGATCTCACAACCCTGAGATCACCACCTGAGCTGAAACCAAGAGTCAGTCTGGTTGCTTAACCGACTGTACCACCCAGGTGCCCCTGAAGTAAATAATCTTATTTGTTAATATGGTCTGCAACTATTTAATACATTCAAGCCAGTCTTACTATAGCTGGGGATTTGGTGGGGGGAAATCAGACATGTTTCCTAGTTCCATGAAGTTTACAGTTTGGTGAAGCTTGCAAATGAGATAATAACAGTGAAGTAGGATAAAGGTTTAATGGAGGAAATTCACATCTCCAAAAGAGCAAATAGGTGAAGGGGTTGAAATGGGCATTGATTATTTGAAGAAAGTTTGTAGCTCATTACTAAACATTAGCCAGAGAAAAGATAGATACTAAGAAAGGAAAAGTATTAAGTAGAGGGAAGAGTTTAGAACTGCACTATCCAGGGGTGCCTGGGTGGGTTAGTTGTTAAGTGTCTGCCTTCGGCTTAGGGCGTGATCCCAGAGTCCTGGGATCGAGCCCCGCATCGGGTTCCCTGATCCGCTGGGAGCCGCCTTCTTCCTCTCCCACTCCCCCTGCTTGTGTTCCCTCTCTCACTGGCTGTCTCTCTGTCAAATAAATAAATAAAAATCTTAAAAAAAAAAAAAAAAAAGAACTGCACTATCCAATCTAGTAGCCACTGGCCACATTTAAATTTAAATTAACCAAAATTAGAAATTGAGTCCTTTAGTTGCATTAACAGCATTTCAAGACTTGGTAGGTGTGTGGCTAATGACTATACTGTCTTCTTCTTTTTTTTTTTTTTTAGGGAGGGAGGGAAGTGATGAGAGAGAGAAGAGACAGAGGGAGAGGAGGAGAGGGGGAGAGAGAATCTTAAGCAGGCTCCACGCTCAGTGCAGAGCCTGATGCAGGGCTTGATCTCACAACCCTGAGATCATGACCTAAGCCAAAATTAAAAGTCAGATGCTTAACTGACTGAGCCACCCAGAAGCCCCTACATTGTCTTTTTAACGAATGATGTTGGAGCAGTTGGACATCCATAGGACATCCGTTTATTTTCCATTCAGAAAATAAATCTGAACCTAAACTTCACATTTTACACAAGAATTGATTCCACATAGATCATGGATTTTTAAAAAAATGCAGATGTAGAAGATTTTTATTATTACTGAAAGTTCTGTTGGGCAGTTAGTTAGTTCTGTTGGTTTGATAGCTAGCAGGGAACAGGAACAGGTTGAAGATTGCAAATATAAAGGGGTAGCACAACAGAGTTCCTTTGTGGTGTTGGAAGAGTTCCTTATTCTGACTGTGATGTTGGTCACTTGAATCTGCACTTGCGATAATATTGCATAAAGCTACACATACATTTTTTTATACGGTGATAAATTTATTGAGGCACAGATATTTTGTATTTTTAAAATTTATTTAAGAGCGCACGTGTGAGTTGGGGGAAGGGGCAGAGGAAGAGGGAAAATCAGACTCCCCACTGAGCAGGGAGCCTGATGCAGGCCAATCCCAGGACCTGGAGATTGTGACCTGAGCCAAAAACAGACACTTAACCAACTGAGCGACCCAGCCACCCCAAGGCATAGATATTTTGAATCTTATCTGAAAAGTTACTGAAATTTTAAAAATGGGAATTTTGGGGGCACTTGAGTGACTTAGTCTGTTGGCATCTGACTTTTGGTTTTGGCTTGGGTCACGATCTCACGTTCATGGGATCGAGCCCTGCATCGGGCTTCACACACTGCACAGTCTGCTTGAGGTTCTCACTCTCCTTCTTTTGCCCCTCCCCCCTTGCTTGCTATCTCTCTCTCTCTCTCTGAAGTAAATAAATAAATCTTAAAAAATAAAAGTGGGATTGTAGAATTTTTTTCATATTTAGACTTTGTATTTCATCATACACCAAGATCCTCTCCCAGGTGATGATTTTTTTATATGATGTTATATGTACATTTTCAGTATGAAGCAGTTTATATTATGGAAATTTAATTTTGTATTTTTAGTATCTCTATGATGTGTTCTCATGTTTGTGATATATTCAGATTCACTCCCCCCAAGTAATTTAGCAGAACTGATAATAGAATTGCTCTTATTGAAGCTGCTCTAGTTTGTCCTATAGTGACCTTCAGGCTTTAACACTCCAGCTTTAGTTAAATTAAGCAGGCACAGACCTTTGCTATGGAAACGATACAGAAACATACCAAACAACTTGGCTTACTTTCTTTTCCAAAGCAGAGGGTGGCCTGAAGAGAGGTATACTGATCCTAGATGAAAGTTTTTAGAGAGTTATGTTAGTAGCGATAATTTGTTTATGGCCTATAACATAATATTCATCTGAAAATGAAATGGAAAGACAGTTTAATTTATTTTACGTTCCTTTAAAATCCCTAAGATGCATAGGAGAAATCCTATTTTTCGTATGCTATATAGTACATATGCTTGGAGCAGATGCTGGCTGAAGTATGTGTTATGAAATATATTCCCTTTGAAATCTTATATGCATGATTACCTTCCCCCATCACTGGTTTATTTTACTATCGAAGTATAAAGGACAGGTGGCTTATGTCTTTGCCAAGCTGGTATTACTGTGAGTCATCTAATATGACTAGGATACTTTGGCATATAGTACTTACTGGTACGTTATGTGATATTTTGGTAGCTTAATAGATAGCAATAAAATTTTTATTTGTATTTTCTATTTTAGACATAACTACTTCATTTAGAACAACCTGCTTTAGTAACTATTACTGTTATTTAAATAATTCTGTTGACTAACCTCATGAGTTATTTTGCTCCACCAAATTGTACTCTCTTATTCCAAAATTCACTCATCAGCAATGATCGAATGTCTGTAACATGCTAGGTACTGTACTATGCTCTGGAGATAACAGGATGGACCCTGTCCCCGTCATGGTACTTAGAGTTGTTGGTATTTCTTCCTCTACTAGGTGCATAATTGGTTCCATAGAATAATTTGTTCAGTTTGGATTAAACATGAAAGAGCAACAGATATAGCAGAAAGGAATAACTGATCGCTTATTAGCCATGGGTTTCCAATTTCTTTAGTTATTGATTTACTTAGGTTTTTTTTTAAATTGTGATCGTGTTGGCATTTTATTTTTTTATCGAATATTTTCAATTTAAGCTATATAAAATTTATTAACTTATTCTATGAAAATATATAAAAAGAGATCACAACTGAAAATATTGAGGGGTGCCTGGCTGGCTCGGTCAGTGTAGTGTGCAGTAACTTTTTTTGTTTTGTTTTAAGATTTTTTTATTTGAGAGAGAGCGCCTGCGCGTGTGCAAGGGGGAGTGGCAGACCAAGAGGGAGAGAGAATCTCAAGCAGAAGCCCCACTGAACCCAGAGCCTGACACAGGGCTCAATCCCATAACCCTGAGATCATGACCTGAGCCAAAAATCAAGAGTCCGACACTTAACCGACTGAGCCACACAGGTGCCTCAGAGTGTGCAACTCTTGATGTTGGGATTGTAGGTTCGAGCCCCACGTTGGGTGTAGAGACTACTTAAAAATAAAATCTTAAAAAAAGAGAATATTGATAGATTTCTTGACTATATAAATATTTACAGAAAACTGCAACTTCCGGTTAAATATAGTAAATTAAACCATGGGTTTTACTTTAATTAGACCTTAGACAGCTGCAACTTAAGCCTGTTAGATAGAGACAAAGAATCAATAAGGAGCACAAATCATTTTACACCAAAGAACCCTGGAAAAGCTCAGGAATTTGAGGCAGTGAGTGTCCCTGAAAGTGGGATAGCGAGGTAGAGCTGAAAGCAAAAGGATTGGTTGAAAGTCTACAAAAGAAGTAGTTAGACTTCCCACGTTTTGTCTTATGTGGCATAGCCAAGTGATAACTGCAATAACCTGTGAGAATATTGCAGATTTACTCTTCAAAGGGAATGAAATAGAGATTCTAGGTTCTAGAATTACTGAAGGCAGAGCTTGATGATCTGTACAGAAAATGGAGCGGAGAGGGAGGGGAGGCATAATGAAAGTCTGCATACTGAATAGGGAGACTGCTGACCCCTTTTCTTAAATCTCAAAGTACTTATAACAAGTTGATGTTCCCTAGACAGGAAATCGGAAGTTTTGCTTTTAGACAGACTGGTCAAGAGAAAAATACCTATGTGCCTCTTGACTTGCAAGTATTCTAGACTAATGATCATACCCAACCCCACTTTTTTGAAAAAACAAATGTTTTGTAGTACTGCTTTATTAACCTGAAATGGAAGTGCAAAGATTATATAATCAACTTGCATGTACAAATTTAAGAATATCAAAATAATGCTATAATATTAGGAAATAAATTCAGAAAACTAAATTATAACAAAATAGTTGTATTTCAAAATGAAAAGGCTTGGTATTGACTGTAGAAGACAATGAAATAGTTAGATATTTCTACCTGTAGTATCACTGCAAGTGTTGTAGGTACAAAGGCAGATATGTTGATCAGCAACCTAAATTCCATTAGTGAGTGGCATCACTGGCAAAACGACATGAGTTTCTGAAATAATGAACTCATGCTAAAGTTTTCTTCAATTTATATGGTAGTCATATTTGTTAAACATTCATGTGTTAAAACTGCAATTTTGGGGTGCCTGGGTGGCACAGTAGGTTAAGCGTCTGCCTTCAGCTCAGGTCATAGCCAAGCCCCGCATTAGGCTCCTTGCTCGGCAGAGAGCCTGCTTCTTCTCTCACTCTGCTGCTCTCCCTGCTTGTGCTCTCTTTCTCTCTGAGAAAGAAATATGTAAAAATTTTTTTTAAATGCAGTTTTTTGGTATTTATATATACTAAGAAGTTGAGTTCTAAGTTCATAAACTTTTCTATATACATAAATACATGTAGGACATTCTGAAGTTCTATGTAACATAGACTAGTTCTGTACTTCAACTGATTATCCCGTGCTTTGATAGGAATTTCAGTCTCTGCTCTGGCCCCTTGTCATAAAATGCCTGTAGTATACATCACTCATCTTGTTGCCATGCTCATTCATTTATGTATTGACTGTGGCTTTTTTTGTGCCATGATGGCAGAGCAGTTATGATAGAGAACACAGGTGGTACTTTCATCACTTCACACTTTGCTCAGGATGTTGCAAATCACAACGTTGCAGTTAAAACTCAGTAGTGTTTCAAGTCCTCAGAGTGTTGCTGTACTGGAACTTCTACAGTGCATACTTAACATGTCAAAACAAGAAAAGAAAAATGGATTTCAAATGTCATCCTTTTAAGGCACAGTAGACTGTATTATTTTGTTATCAAAATAGATAGCAAAGGATTGTGTTTATTGTTCAGTAACGTTATGGTTGGGCTAAAAGAATGTACATCATATATAGCCTCACATTTCCATCATCTATCTGTGTCACTGTTACTTTGAATACACCATGACTAACAGTGAAAACACTACCTCCTCTCTCTCCAAACCTATTCTAAATCAGTGACTTCTTCACTTTATTTGCTAGTGATACCACCATTCTATTGGATTCTGAATCTCAGAACATTTTTTTAAAGATTTTATTTATTTATTAGAGAGTGAGTGTGCATGAGCCGGTGAAGGGGCAGAGGGAGAGGGCAAGGGAGAAGCAGACTCCCCGCTGAGCAGGGAACCTGACATGGGGCTCAATCCCAGGACCCTGAGATCATGACCTGAGCCAAAGGCAGATGCTTCACCGACTGAGCCTCCCAGGCGCCCCTGAATTTCAGATCTTCTAATTTGTTTTTTCCTTACTCTTTATTATTCTATATATAGTCAGTTAAAAAAAGTCTCTTTAGNNNGAAAGATTTATTGCATTCATCCCTCTTTGTTTCTGTGTTCTATTTATGTTCTTACTTTCATTCTTATTTAAATTTTCAGTACACATGATGTTAGTACTTAGTGCTTCAGCCTCTTAGCTGATTTCCATGATTCTCTTTTCCCTCCTTCATGAAGCCTTCATTGATTTTATCATATGCTTCCCAATAGTCTTTTTATTATAAATAAATTTCTGCCTTTTAAAGTCTTCACTAATTTTTTAAAGTTTAATACATGCCACTTTGTTCTTTATTTTATTGTCACCCATATAGTATTGGCTGAAGCAGTGATACTCAATATGGATATTTCCATAATGGATCCTCAGTTAAAACAGGAAGGGGTAGGGGGTGAACAAGACAAAGTTTCTGCCTTTTTGGAACTTATACAATACTGAGGAAAACAGATAATAAATGTATAACACACTTTTTAAAAAAGATTTATTTGCAAGAGAGAGTGCACATGCCCTGGCGGGGGGGAGCAACGGAGGGAGAGGGAAGGAGAGAATCTCAAGCAGACTCCTGCTGAGCTGGGAGCCTGACCTGGGGCTTGATCTCAAAACCCTGAGATCATGACCTGAGCAGAAGTCATGAGTCACATACTTAACCAACTGAGCCACCCAGGTGCTCCTATAACATACTTTTCATAGTGATCCATACTATGAAAAATAATAAAACAGGGTAAAGGGACAATAATATGGTATTTTAGGTAGGGTGGTCTTCTCTGAGGAGCTGACCTTTGAGTATGGAACTGAAGGAGTGTGGTAGTATGAAGATCAGAGGGAAGAATATTCCAGAGTGATACAGTATTAAGTGTGAAAGCCTTGAGGTTAGGAATAAGCTTGGGTGGTTCAAGCAATAAGGCCAGGATGGTTAGAGCAGACGGTGGAAGGGAAAACAGTAAGAGAAGGTAAGGCAACAAGTTAACCAGGGCTCAAATCACATAGGCCTTATAAATCACCACAGGGCATTTGGATTTAGTTGAGTGTTGGAAGGAAGCCATTAGAGAGTTCTGAGCAGGGGGTGAAATTATCTAGTTAAAGTTTGTTCTGGCTCCTGGACAGCAAATAACCTGTAAGAGAGCAAGAACAAGAACAGGGAAAATAGTTATAAGGCTGTTGCAATGGTCCAGGCTTTAATTGCTTATCTATAAATGTTACAGTCCTGAAAACCATCCTAAGTAAATTATATTACCCAATAATAGGCAGAAATCTTCATGTCCTTTCGTGGGTAGAGGATAATCAATTATGATGTTGCTTTGTTACAAACTCCACTGTAGATTCAGGAATGGGCAAGCAGGGGGAGTAAAGTGTTCACCTGAAAGAACTCATAGTAGACTAGAACTCCTTCTACATATTTGAACTCTGACTACATTATATATCTAGAATCATGGATGTAGACTAATAGCTAATATTTGTTTATCACCACCTACATGACAGCACTGTACTAGGCACTTTATATTCAATATCATGTATCAGGATAATTTATAAACCATAGTACAGAAACAGAATTTTTCTTAAAGGGTGTTATAAAATCTCTGGCTTGGAAGCTACATGGTCTGGAACATTGTCCAGCCATCCAACCCAGTACAGCTATAGTGAAAACATCACTGACACTATGACTCATGACCATAATTTGTTCTGACAGTGCTAGGGACTGAGTGCTGGAAACCACTACGGCCTTGAAGAGCTGGACACCTCCTCTACTATGTATACTGAAAAATAGACTTTATGCAACCTGTATTATCATGTCTCTCCCTTGCTGGTTTAAGAACAAATTTTTCTCCCAGTTAGTGGCTAAAAGTAGGAGTGGAGATTACTGAGAGACATCTCTCTGAAACTTGTAAGACCACCAAGTATGAGGAAACCACTATCTCAAAGCAGAGGAATCAGACTAAAGCTGCAACAAAGCCCAGACATAGCTTAAGAATTTGTTACCTGACAAATGAAATAGCATGCCTCTTGCTGGAGGTAAATACTTATCTACTTGAGTTTCTAGAAGTCACTTAAATACAAAATGTTCAGTATACGTTCAGCAGTACACACACACGAAAGAAAGTGTGACCCACAATAAAAAGAAAAACAATCAATAGAAGCAGGGCCAGAGATGGCCTAGATCTATCTCTTCGTCTGTGTTGGAGTTCTCAGAAAGAATCTTTAATAATAACCATGATAAAATGCTGAACCATCTAGGAGAAAAAGTAAGCTACATATGTGAAGAGATGGAGGGATTTCAGTAGAGACATGAAAATTTTTTTTAATTGAAAGGATAAGACAAAGATACAGTATTTATATTTATATTTCTAATATAAGCACAAAAATTCTCAACTAAAAACTAACAAACCATAACCAACAGCACAGTAAAAGGATCATACAGCATCACCAAGTAGGATTTATCCTAAAAATGCAAAAGGTGGCCCAACATAGGAAAATCAGTTGATGTAATACACCACATTTAATAGAAGGGATAAAAACTATACTATCGTTTCAGTTGACACAGAAAAGGCATTTGACAAGATTTAATAGCCTTTCATTTAAACACAAACATACACGCGTGTGCGCGCGTGCATACACACACACACAGGGAAAGGGGGAATATTCCTTACCATGAAAGGTCATTTATGAAAAATCTACAGCTAACATCATATATTTAATTAATGGTAGAAGACTGAAAGCTTTCTCCTTAAGATTAGGAACAAGAATGCTCACTTTCGCCACTGCTATTCGGGGTTTGAATTGGAAAGGAAGAAGTAAAATTGTCTCTATTCATAGATGACATGTTCCGGTACATAGAAAATCTCAAATCATCCACAAGAAAGCTACAGAGCTAATAAACAAATACAGCGCTTCAGGGTGGAATATCAGCATACACTCAACATTTGTGTTTCTGTGTACCAGTGATGAGCAACCTGAAGAGGAAATTTAAAGAGCAATTCCATTTACAGTAGCATCTAAAGGAATTAAATACTTAGGAGTAAACTGGACCAAGGAGGTTCAGTTTGTATGCTGAAAACCATAAAATATTGCTGAAAAAAAATAGATGGAAACATTAAATAAAAATAAAATTTAAGGGGCGCCTGGGAGGCACAGCGGTTGGGCATCTGCCTTCGGCTCGGGGCGTGATCCCGGCGTTATGGGATCGAGCCCCGCATCAGGCTCCTCCGCTGTGAGCCTGCTTCTTCCTCTCCCACTCCCCTTGCTTGTGTTCCCTCTCTCGCTGGCTGTCTCTATCTCTGTCGAATAAATAAAATCTTTAAAAATAAATAAATAAATAAATAAAATAAAATTTAAGTATATGTAAAATAAAGATAGATATCCACGTTTGTAGATAGGAAGACTTAACCTTATTAAGCCATCAGTACTCCCCAAAGCAATCTATAGATTCAGTGCTATGCCTACCAAAATTCCAACAGCCATTTTTGCTGAGTGGAAAAACATATTTTCAGATTCATATGGAATTGCAAGAGGCCTCAAATAGGCAAAACAGTCCTGAAAATGACTTGGAGGACTTACTCTTCCTGACTTGTAACTTACTACAAAGCTACAGTATTTAAAACACTGTGGTACTGGCATAAAAACAGACCAATGAAATAGAATAGAAAGCCCAAAAATAAGCCCTTACATATATGGTCAATTCATTTTCTATAGGGTGCCAAGACTATTCAGTGGGGGAAGGGACAATCTTATTAACAAATGGTGCTGGGAAAACTGGATATCTACATGCAAAATAATGTAGTTGGACCCTTACCTTACATCATGTACAAAAATAAAATAGATCAAGGACCTAAATGTGAGACCTAAAGCTATAAAAGTCTTAGAGGAAAGCATCGGGGAAAGTCTTCTTAGCGTAGGATTTGAAAGTGTTTTCTCAGGTATGGCACCAACTAAAGACGAAATAGAGAAATTGGGCTCCATCAAAATTAAAAACTTCTGTGCATCAAAGGAGACTGCTAAGAAAGTGAAAAAACCTGCAGAATGAGAGAGAATATTTGCAAATCATGTATCTGCAAGGGATTAATTCAGATTATATAAAGAACTCCCAACTCAAAAACATCAAAATAGATATACATCCAAATGTACCCCCAAAGAATGCTGAATTTTTGTTTAAGCAGTCACTTGGTCGGAGTCAACCTGCAAAACCTTTCTCTCTGTGGTTGGCGGCAGTTCATAATCTCATTTCAGTTATGTTAGCCTTACAGTCCTTGGGATCTGACCTGTTCATAGGTGGTTCCCAGGTCAACCAAAGGGTTAGGCAAAGTTTATGTGTATAATTTGGAGCTCCCCTTTTCTGGTTATCTCCTTTCTGGGATTTCCCTCTTACTCCAGAGGCTGTGGTTGTCCCATACTCTGTCCTTAGTTCTTCAGGCCCTTCAGACCGTAGATTTTCTTTTTTTAAAGATTTTATTAATTTTATTTGAGAGAGAAGGAGAACACAAGCAGGGGGCAGGTGGGGAGGGAGAGGGAGAGGCAGGTTCCCCACTGAGCAGGGAATCCAACACGGGGCTCTATCCCAGGACCCTGAGATCTTGACCTGAGGCAAAGACAGACGCTTAACCAACTGAGCCACTGAGGCACCCCAGGCTGTAGATTTTCTCTAGGAGTTTCAGCCACTTTGTAAGGCATGGACTGTGGCCTTCTCTCAGGTTAAAGGCCTTAAAAACAGGAAACACACTTTTTGTTACTCTCTTATCACATGTCGGTTTGCTTCCAGTATATGCTTACTTTGGTTACCCTCCATGCTTTCAAGTCATTCTTTATGTTTGTTCCAGTTTTTAATTGTTCTCTGCATGATGATGGGTCAGATGGGTGCTACTCAGCCATTAGATTGGACAGGGGAGTCTCCCTAAGTGTCAAATGTATCTTTCTTAGGCTGTGTTTCTTTTATTTTCCTCCTTTTTTGTGGTCGCTGTTTTTACCTCCAGTACCTCCTGGTCCTCCCCTGTATAATCATCTTAACTTTAGCAATAGTGCAGGATACCAGAGAAAGTCAGGTAGCCCTGCCTGTTAAGTCAGTTGAAATTTTGAGTTGGTAACACATATGATAGGCTTTTTGAGATTCTTTCTACTAAAACAAACTGTCTCTGATTTTTAACAGCCCATTAGAGGCGCTTCCTGTACACCAAAGTCTTTTAAGTCTGGTCTGGATGGTTATTGTTGCTTGGAGTACAGAGTTAGCTTCCTTTTGGTTCTTCACAGTATTCTATAAGAAGACTTTGCAAAATTTTTATTGTTCTAGATATTTATACAGAAAAAAACCCTCATCCCTTTGTAACATATTCCAACATTTTATAACTCACAAACTTCTGAAATTTGGTAGCTACTTATTACTTTTTCTTATTGTTCACTTATTACTTTTTCTTATTGTTATCTTTTTGAAATAATATTTTGTGTATCGGTAATACATGTTACAAATATAACAGACTTACTATTGTAAGCTTATTGTAAATACATAGATAATGAATTGTATTTTTCTGTTTGTTCTTCCTAATTAGCTCCTGGGCTATAGTGAAAAGCCGATAAATCTACAGATGTTTATTGGAACAGCAGATGATCGATATTTACGGCCTCATGCATTTTACCAGGTGCATCGAATCACTGGGAAGACTGTTGCTACTGCAAGTCAAGAGATAATAATTGCCAGCACAAAGGTTCTGGAAATTCCCCTTCTTCCTGAAAACAATATGTCAGCCAGGTATCTTGAAACATACCTCAAAATGGACAGTTCTTTTTTTTTTTTTTCCCTAAAACAACTTTCAGAAAAAAACATAGTTCTTTTTATAGTACAGAAATGAAGTATTCATTGTTCTAAATTAACTGAATAACATTATGTAAATAATCGTAGTATATTTGCTAAGGTTGGTAGCAAATTTCCAGAAAAGAAATTCAATTCACCAAAAGCTTATTAACTATGTAGTACCAGCCAAGTATTATGTAAAATGATAGAGAAAAAGTATTTGGACTTTTTTCAAGTTGCTCACAGTCTAATAGGATAGACAATAATAATAGCAGTACAGTTATTATAATTGTTAAATGTGCTTAAGGAAAACTATGACTCTATCTCCAGGTGTCCTGTTTGACTCATTTCCAAACAAAATGTGGCAGCTAGCTTCTGAATGAGAATGCTTTAGAGTTTTGTTCAAGTTAGGATTATATGCAGTTTATTATGTGTTAGATAGTATGTTAGAAAATGCAGTGGCTTAAACATTAGACGCTTAGTTTGTTATTCCATAAGAGAAATACACAGCCATTTTAGGACTAGCACAATGGCTCTATAAGTCATTGGTGCCCCAAACTCTTTCTGTTTTTTCTTCCCTGCTATTTTAACATGTGACTTCTATCCCCAAGATACAGAATAGCTGCTGGAGCTCTAGCCTTCACAAGTGTAGTCCCAGAAGGAATAAGGAGGAAGGGTAAATGAAAACTTCCATCTGAGTTAGCTTCTTTGTTATGTTATGTTATATATATATATATGTGTGTGTGTGTATATATATATGTGTGTGTGTGTGTGTATATATATATATATATATATACATTTTTTTTTTTTTAAGTAAGCTCCGTGCCCTATGTGGGGCTTGAAATCACAACCCTGAGATCAAGAGTCACATGCTATACCATCTGAGCCAACCAGGCACCCCCCAAATTAGCTTCTTTAAAGAGCTTGTTACAGAAACCTATCCAACACATCTCATTGTTCATCCTTGTATATAAGGAACATCTGGGATTTTTTTGTTTTTTTTATTTTTTAATTTTTACCTGAGTACATTGCTACCTCTAACAATATAGGGACCTATTACTGAGAAAAAAGGGGGAAAAGGAAATTTAGTAAGCAACTTATTTGTCACAGCTAGGTATTTGAAACTTACAGTGAGGTTTGTTACATAGATTGTTTCAAATTACAGTATAGACCTTTCTTAAAATGGCAATAACATCTGTCTGAGGCTGTTGCAAGAATAGATATATAAAATGAGATTTTGGTCTCTAGCTTCTTCTTTTAAATTTATACTTAAATAACTTTTTGGGTAAGCTGAATATACCCCTGAAGGCATACCAATTTGTGAGATAATTCTATTATTATAAAATAAGAATTGCTGGGCGCCTGGATGGCTCAGTCAGTTAAGTGTCTGCTTTCATCTCAGGTCATGATCCTAGGGTCTTGGGATCAAGTCTCGCATCGGGCTCCCTGCTCCTCGGGGAGCCTGCTTCTCCCTCCGTCTCTGCCTCCCTCTCTCTCTCTCTCTCTGTCTCTCATGAATAAACAAAGAAAATCTTTTAAAAAACCCAAAACTGAATTGTCTTAAGAAATAACTTATCTTGGGGCACCTGGGTGGCTCATTTGGTGAAGCATCCGACTCTTGATTTTCCAGTACATTGGGCTTAGTAAGGAGTCTGCTTGTCCCTTTCCCTCCCCCTTTGCCCCTCCCTGCATGCACTTTCTCTCTCTCTCTAAAATAAATAAATAAAATCTTTATTTTGAAAAAAAAAAAGGAAGAAAAAAAGAACTTGTTACTTACTTTTTTTTCTTGTTACCTACTTATTCCTAAAAAAGACAAGTTAATATAAATTGAAATAAAACCTTATTTTTACCTACTTTGTTCACATGGACGGTACTCAAGAATCCAACCCAATTCTCTGCCTCCAGGCATCCTATTTGACCCATTTTCAAATAAGGTGAGGTGGCCAACCACTGAATGAGAATGCTGCATGTAGGCTTCTTCCCTTTTACTCTAGTATCTTTCTTTTTCATTTGACCTCAGAAGCATATGAATATACAGTTGCAGTAGCTGCAGAGGTGAATTTTTTTTTAAGATTTTATTTATTTATTTGACAGACAGACAGCCAGTGAGAGAGGGAACACAAGCAGGGGGAGTGGGAGAGGGAGAAGCAGGCTCCCAGCGGAGGAGCCTGATGTGGGGCTCAATCCCATAACGCCGGGATCACGCCCTGAGCCGAAGGCAGACGCTTAACGACTGAGCTACCCAGGCGCCCCTGCAGAGGTGAATTTAAAACTCAGTTTTGAATCATCTTTTTCTAAGAACTCATATAAAATTGATCCCTAGAAGATAGTTTGCAGGCCATGTTTCCATTCATTCTTCTGGATATTCAAAGCACTAGACTTGAATCAAGTGTAATAGAAAGTCGCCAGAAGCTTCTTACACTTCTTAACTCTGTCTGAAGGATAGGATAAGAAATATTCATATAAATAACTTCATAATCTGAAAAACTACTATTAAAGATATTATCTCTTAGGTTGGTCATTATTACACATATACATACACACAGAATCTTTTCAAGTTAAAGGGAAAAAGCTGGTATTTCCTGATATGGTAGATTTTGCTCTGCCAGACAAGGAGAGACATATAATAACTTTTATCACATTTATTTTTTGCCTTGGCTTCCGGAAGTTCACAATCAAGTTCAGTTATAGTAATTATAGTAATTTGTATAATCCTAGATTTGGAATATATTTATTTCCTGTTCCTTCTATTTAAATTTTTTTTCTATTTTTCCTTGACCTAATTTGTATTTATGTTGTAAAATGCCTCATCCTTTCTAAAAATAATGTATAAATCAGTAAACAAAAAAGAGTACACAAGTTTCTAAAATTTTCAGGAAATTGGGAAAGCTTCACATATCAAATAATGCGAGAAAATCAGCTAAACATATCTGCCTTATCCTTTTCCCATCTACTAGTATATGGAACAGGCTATAGTCATGATTCATGTCCCTTCCCCAAGATGATATGGCATATACTGCCTGCCTGGATCAGACCAGAAAGGACAAAGCTGCAGAAATACCATTGTTACTAGTTACATGCAGCTAGTGCCCTCATCCCACTCTGCCAGATACACACCTGAAGTTTCTCTTGCCATTCTATCCACCCTAGTGTTAGACTGGGGACAGGAATTCGGTAAGAAGGCTTGTGGCAACATTGTGTGTGTCCAAGAAAGGACTGAACAAGAAGCAACTACAAGAGGCACCTGGGTGGCTCCGTTGGTAAAGATTCCGACTCTTCATTTCGGCACAGGTCATGATCCCAGGGTTGTAAAATTGAGCCCAGAGTCAGGCTCCACACTCAGTGGGACGTCTGCTTGAGATTCTCTCTCTCCCTCTTCCTCTGCACCACCCCCCTTTGCGCTCGCGCTCTCTCTCTCTCTCTCTCTCTCTCTCTCTCTCTCGCAAATAAATAAATCTTAAAAAAAAAAAAAAGGCAACTAAGAAGTTACCCAAACCTAAGGAAACTCTTCCACGTATCTCAGATAATAGAGCAGCTGATGAATGAGCCTGTTTTACATAACAACTAATTACAAGGATAAGCTGCAGTTATTGAATGTAGTATAGTGTCAGATAATGGTAGATAAAAAATTTGTGGATGATAGATAAGACCATTGTTCAAAATAACTTATGCGTAAATGAGTTGTAGGTATGTGTTGAATGACTCTGTTCTCTAAAAGCAATAAGGTGGGGAAGGCTTGGTAGATATCCCCCTTGTTTTGCCTCCTGTCCCACAGGCATGGTCATTTCAATCCTAATTTATCTTGAATGCATAAGACCTTTATTTAAGACCATTATACTAACCTATTGCTATAAGCCACCCTACAAGATACTTTAAATAAAGGATGCCAGTATTTGTTGATTTATTGATTTCTGCCCAAGTCATGATCTCAGGGTGGTGAGATCAAACCCTGTGTTGGGCTTCACCCTAGGGGGGAGTCTGCTTCTCTCCTGCCCCTCCCCCTGCTCGTGCTTCTCTCTCTCTCTCTCTCTCTCTCTCTCAAATAAATAAATCTTCCAAGAAAAAGGAGGGGGGCTGTGTGACTCAGTCAGTTAAGCATCTGCTTTCAGCCCAGGTTATTATGATCCTGGGATCCTGGGATGGAGTCCTGCATTGGCGTTCCTGCTCAGCAGGGAATCTGCCTCTCCTTCTGCCCCGCTTGTGCTCTCCATGCTCTTTCTCAGATAAATAAATAAAATCTTTAAAAAAAAATAATTAAAAATAATTTTTTTTAAAAAAGATAAAAAATACGGTGCACCTGGGTGGCTCAGTCAGTTAAGCGTCTCCCTTCCGAATGGGTAGTGGTCCCAGGGTCCTGGGATCACTCCCCCCGCATTGGTCTCTCTGCTCAACAGGAGCTTGCTTCTCCCTCTCCCTGCTGCTCCCCTTCCTTGTACTCTCTCTCTCTGTTTGTCAAATCGGTAAATAAAATCTTTTAAAATAGGGGCACCTGGGTGGCACAGCTGTTAAGCGTCTGCCTTCGGCTCAGGGCGTGATCCCGGCGTTATGGGATCGAGCCCCACATCAGGCTCCTCCGCTGTGAGCCTGCTTCTTCCTCTCCCACTCCCCCTGCTTGTGTTCCCTCTCTCTCTGGCTGTCTCTATCTCTGTCGAATAAATAAATAAAATCTTAAAAAATAAATAAATAAAAATAAATTTAAAAAAATTTAAAAAGCTTTAAAAAATAAAAATAAGATAAATAAAATACAGTCATACTTGTAAACAGAATTAATAGTTATTTTTATTCCTCTATGTGTAGTTTTCTTGTTGGTCTGTTCTTTTCTTGCATTTTGTAGCCAGAGGTATTTTGTGGGGTTTTTTTTAAAGATTTTATTTAATTATTTATTTATTTATTTATTTCACCGAGAGCAAGTGCAAGCAGAGGGAGAAGCAGATTCCGTACTGAGCAGAGAGCCCGACCTGGGGCTCCATCCCAGGACCCCTTGGATTGTGACCTGAGCCGAAGGCAGACGCTTAATCGACTAAGCCACCCAGGCGCCCCATGTAGCCAGAGTTTTAAGATTATCATTTCTGATACTCAAATGTTCTCTTAGAAACTTAGCTCTCTGCTAAAATACCTTCCCTCAGGTCATCTAAGTGTCTCAGTTCAGTAGAGCACATGACTCTTGATTTCAGGGTTGTGAGTTTGAGCCCCGTGATGGGTAGAGTTTAAAAAGATAAAATAGGGACGCCTGGGTGGCTCAGTCGTTAAGCATCTGCCTTCGGTTCAGGTCATGATCCCAGCGTTCTGGGATCAAGCCCCTAATCGGGCTCCCTGCTCAGCAGGAAGCCTGCTTCTCCCTCTCCCACTCCCCTTGCTTGTGTTCCCTCTCTCGCTGCCTCTCTCTCTGTCAAATAAATAAATAAAATCTTCTTTAAAAAAATAAATAATAAAAAATAAAATAATACATATATTTATATAAAATACCTTCCCTCAAAACTCAATAAAATGGGTAATCTCTGGTAATTCTTTCCCCTTAAAGACCCATTGGCATGTTAAAATGAATAATCACTGCCTGATACAATTTGATCAATACTTCTTTGAGCTGAAGTGCAGGTGTTCAATATTAGTTAAATAAAATTAGTTATCCATAAATGGCAAATATTTATTTTCTAGTGTTTTTTTGGAAATTTCTTCTCTGTTTTTCTGAACATGAAAGTATTCATCCTTTGGGGATTCTTTCTTTTGCTTTACTGGTTCTTATCTTGATAACCTACTTCTTTAACACACGTTGTCCTCACAGCAACTGCTGCAGCCTCTGGGTAGTGAGCACTAGAGTTGGGACTGTTGGTAGATAAACAGAAGGACGGATGACAAAGAATACCACAAGAGAGAGTAAACTTTAACTAGAATGTTGATTATATTAAGTTATCCATTTGCTTTCTTTTTTCAGTATGTGAATACAAACATATGTTGTAGGTACTATTGTTTCCTACCCTGATTGTGTGTCAAGCAGCCATACAAGTAATAAATTTTGAAGATAATGGAATTTTAGACCTTAAATGACAAAACTTTAATCTTGTATGTGCGTACTTTAGAAATGAAAGAATCTTAGTCCGATGGATTTTTTTTTTTTTAGTAATTAACATATCACTAGAAAAGTCTAAATATGCTATTAATGACTGATTTGTAGTCCTACAAGTGAATTTTTCTGGCCTGGTTACTTATATAGAATTAAACAGTCTTTTTACTTTGCATATCACTTATCTAATTCTGTGAAACAAACCACTCTAAAATTTAGTGGCTCAAAGTTGTAACCGTTCATTATTCTCATGATTCTTAGGGTTGGCTGGACTCAGCTGGTCCCTTCATGTGGTGTCAGCTGGGATTACTCAGGCACCTGAATTCAGCTGGCAGCTCAGCTGGGTTTCGAACATCCAAGATGGCTGGGATGGCTGGAGTAGTTGAATTGCCTTGGCCTTTCTCTCCAGCTTGCCAGTTGGGCTTCATGGTGGAAGACAAACAAAACAAAACAAACAAAAGTGGAAGTCATGAGGCTTAAGTGCTGGGCTCATAATTTACACTGTATCAGTTGGTTACATTCTGTTTGTCAAAGCAAATCATAAGGCCGGCTTTCAAGGAGAGGGTACCTAGGTACTCCACCTTTTAATGGGAGAAGTGGCATGCAGGTACAAGAAGGGAGGAATTATTAATAGCTATCTTTTCAGACAGTCTGCCACGCTTTACCATTATATGTTTGTCATTGAAAACATTTTTAATCTCAAAATTGAAATAGGAGAAAATAGCAGTCATAACATTTTTTTTTTAAGTGGGCTCCATGTCCAACGGAGGGCTTGAACTCACAACTCTGAGTTCAAGACCTGAGCTGAGATCAAGAGTCAGACCCTTAACCAACTGAGCCACTCAGGTGCTCCATACATTGTTCTTTTTTGACCTGATTTTAGGTAGTGATAGTTCTTCCCTGCCAAGTTGAGCTAAGTTGTTGAGGACCACTAAATATCAGTAAGCAAAATTTGTATATTTTTCTCCCTAGTATTGACTGTGCAGGTATTTTGAAACTCCGCAATTCAGATATAGAACTTCGAAAAGGAGAAACTGATATTGGCAGAAAGAATACTAGAGTACGACTCGTGTTCCGTGTGCACATCCCACAGCCCAATGGGAAAGTCCTTTCTCTGCAGACAGCTTCCATACCTGTTGAATGCTGTAAGTGAACTTGTGATGTTTTCAGATTTTGTTTATGATAAGCCATTTTCTTTTTTGCTTATAATGTAATATTTGGATCAGAAGTATAAACTGAGGCACAGAGATTAGGTAGCTACTGTGATTTTCTTGTATGGAAATAAGCTGCGTGTTTAGGTGAGAAGAGTACTGATCTTGGAGTTAGAAAATGGGTTCTCATGATAATTTGACCATAGGTAGCTGTGGGACTAAAACAAATTCTCTTGACCACAGTTTTCTTATCTATAAATAAGGAAGGTGGGCTTGATGACATCTGAGAACAAATTGAAGCTATGTTTCTGTTACTAAGTATCTCTTGGTCACCTTTGTTTAATTAAACTGTGAGCCTTTTTTTTTTTTTTTAAAGATTTTATTTATTTATTCTACAGAGATAGAGACAGCCAGCGAGAGAGGGAACACAAGCAGGGGGAGTGGGAGAGAAAGAAGCAGGCTCATAGCGGAAGAGCCTGATCTGGGGCTCGATCCTGTAACGCCGGGATCACGCCCTGAGCCAAAGGCAGACGCCTAACCGCTATGCCACCCAGGCGCCCCATAAACTGTGAGCCTTCTTGTTGGAAGATGCCTGTCTCTGCAAACTGACGCCTCAGCTAAATAAAGACTCTTTAGGAGTTTATTTTTTGGTTGGTTTGTTTGTTTTACCATTAATCTGTTTACATCAGATTGAGAAAGTGAATGCTTTTCCCCCCAGTTTACAAAAGGCAAGAAATGAAAACAGGCCCTAGAACTTGGTACCTACTTGAGCCCTGGAGAACTGTGAACCTCTGACAGGTTAGCTGGTAGCCCTGAAATTTTGAGACTGCTGTTCAGATGTTTAGGGCATAGGCTTAGAAGTGTTCTAATTCCATGTCTTAATTTTGTGTAGGGGGAAACTGAGGCACAAGTATCTGAAGTACTCATTCAAGCTTATTTGCTTGCTGGTGAGAGCTGTGCCTAGAACACAGGTTTTCTTAGTGCTTTTTCAGTTATACCATTTTATTTCTGTCAAACACATGCATTCCTAATTTGGGATCAAACCTACTGTATTATCTTTCTGTGCTCCTTTTTGCTGTTTGTTGAATTGGACTATTACTTCATTATTTCCCAGTTAACTTTGGGAATCACAGAGCAAATCCATGGTAATGGAATTCACTGTAGAAGTAGTTTTGTATTAAATTTTAATAGACAATACAGGTACATGCTACAAAATTTAAAAAGAATATAGAGTGAAAAACAAATTTCCAGGTCAACTATTTCCTCTTCTTAGAAGCAGCTGTCATTGCCATTGTTTTTATTATCATGCCAGACTATTCTGGGCCAATATAAGCATATATGTCTATTTTTTAGCAAAGTTAATATAAATAATTTAAGTTCATAGAGTAATTTGAGTTTTTGAGGTGAAGTTATTCTAAAATGATTTTCTGTTTTTTCTTTTTATTTAATTAATATGCGATTATTGTTAAGAATATAGAAATCTGGACTGGTGCAAAGAGTAGTATGAAAATCTTTTGTAATACTACTACCCTGAGGTAGTCACTATTAACCTTTTTTTGGATTTTCTTCTCTTTTTTTTTTTCTTTTTTTGTCATATATATATATATGAATAGGTTGAGCTTAGCTGCTTATTATAACTTTGCCATTTGTTGAACACTTTTTTGCTGTTACTTTTAATGTACCTGTGATGGCTAGTTTCTGCCATAAATATCTAAAACTTGAAATAGTCTACCTCTTAGGCCAGCCAGTGCTTGTTTTCACTCTCCTTCTCTCTGAGCCATTTGAAACAGAAGTATTTTCTGAGATTGAGATTAGTGCTCAATACTTTCCAAGTGGTAGTTGATCCTAAATCCCAGACCCATCTCCTATAAAAAGGGTCAGTTTTAACATTCTCTTTGAATGGTACAGTGATCCCAATTCGCATACATTTTGTGGCTTGGTATTAAATATACTTAGGAGAGGCAATAGTGAACTGGGAATGTGTGCTTCATAAAGACATTCGAGTTTAAATTTCTTTAAAATATTGTTCTAGCCAAACAAAACACAGTTGACCCTCAAAGCCGCTAACTTTCCACCCACGAAGTAGAACTAAAAGTAGACCAGTTTTCCAGCTGTGAAGAAGAGCACATAATCCATACTTTTTTTGTTTGTTTTAATCCAGAGAGAAACCTAATTAGGCCTTTGGCAATAAGAAACCCTTAGAGAACCTAAGCAATCAAAAGAAGGTGTAATCTGTAGCTTAAAGCTCAGGCAGTTAAAAAACAGAGAAAAGAAACTCAGAAATAGGATCTCACAAAATATAACAACTTGAAATCAGTCAAAATCAGAGAAACGTGACCAAGGTCACTGTTTATAAAAGTAGATCATTTAAAGACTGACCTTAAGGGGCACCTGGGTGGCACAGCGGTTAAGCGTCTGCCTTCGGCTCAGGGCGTGATCCCAGCGTTACGGGATCGAGCCCCACGTCAGGCTCCTCCACTAGGAGCCTGCTTCTTCCTCTCCCACTCCCCCTGCTTGTGTTCCCTCTCTCGCTGGCTGTCTCTCTCTGTCAAATAAATAAATAAAATCTTTTAAAAAAATAAATAAATAAAGACTGACCTTAAGGCATTAAGAAAAATTATGTTCACATACCTTGGGAAGGAAGAGTGTAGTACACTGTAGAAACTTTACTTCCATTTTTAAAAATTCAGTTATGTACTTCATGTGTGCTTCAGTTATTTAGAAAATTGCCCAGAATGGAATCCTGTTGTCTCAGTGATGATCTAGATACTTTCTAGAGGAAAGAGCTAATTTGTGTTTGTCCTTTAGAAACTTGTCTTCTTTTAATTGTATACAATATAATTACATATGTTTGGATTAATTTGCTTTTTATAGTTACATTAGATTTATCAATTTAACAGTTGTAGGGAAGAAATATATTGAAGACATAAGCTAAAAGGAGAAAAGTGGATGAAATTAATGTTTTGAAGTCAATATGAATTTGCAGGCATTGATTCATTTTTCTTTATTCGTTTCTTTATAGTTATACAAAAATTATGTAGAAATCACACAAATCTAATAAATCTGTTTTGTTTTCTTACTAATAGTGGATATTGCTACCATTGTCTCAAACTTTAAAAGCCCAGAGATTGCTTCTCTTTATTTTATTGTATAGCTTGAATTTATCATTTATGTATGGAGTATTGTAAACTAATATTTTGTTTCTTCTGAACTCTTAAAAAAAAAAACAGCTCAGCGGTCTGCTCAAGAACTTCCTCATATTGAGAAGTACAGTATCAACAGTTGTTCTGTAAATGGAGGTCATGAAATGATTGTGACTGGATCTAATTTCCTTCCAGAATCCAAAATCATTTTTCTTGAAAAAGGACAAGGTAAATAAGATTTGAGTTGGTTGACCTCAAAATAAGGGGTAGAGGTGGTAAAATAAATTCTTCAGATGTTTCACTAACATTAATCACAAAATAGTTTTCCTAAAGCTACAGACATCATTTACACAGATTTTTTTTTTGTAAGCCATACATTGCTTAGATTTTCATATAAATATTGAATTCTCATTAAGGATGTCTCAAAATTCAAAGAAGCCCTAGTATTTCTACTCCTATGTATACATATACTCAAGAGAATTGATAGTATGTTGCACAGAAACTTAGATAAAATACTTAAAGCCACATTATTGATAATAGCCAAAAAATGGGAACAGCCCAAATGAACATCTGCTGTTAGATGGATAAACAAACTGGGGTCTGTCCATACAGTGGGATAGTAATCAGCCATAAAAAAAGAATAAAGTACTGATTCGTAACACAACATGAATGAATCTTAAAAATATGCTAAGTGGAGGGAGTCAGCACACAATGTCCCAAATCAGCAATCCATAGAAACAGAAAGTAGATTAGTGGTTGCCACTGGTTGGAGGGAGGGGAGTGACTGTTAATGGGGACAGGGTTTCTGAAATTTCGATATTGATGATGGTTGTACATCTCCGTGAACATACTAAAAACCTCTCAATTTTATACTTTAAAATACTTTAAAAGGGTGAATTTTATGTATAAATATATAAATTATATCTTCAGTTTCAGAAATGTAGAAGAATCCCGAGACTATCAGGATGTTTGATTTAGCCATTCTTGAGCATATATAAGCTCCTAGAGGACAGGGACCACCTCTGCAAAAAATAAAAAACCAGTACCTGCCTCATCTCACACAGTGTCCCAGGACCCTGCAGGGTGGTGGAAGTGCACGAAAAAACAAAACATTTTCTATCGATTATTCCTTCTCATTTGTTTAAGCATTTTTAAAATTGTGAAATACCTTTTTATAAGAAGAATATAACAGATACTCATACCTGCTACCCAGTTTAAGAAGTAAGACATTTAGGGGCGCCCGGGTGGCACAGCAGTTAAGCGTTTGCCTTCGGCTCAGGGCGTGATCCCGGCGTTGTGGGATCGAGCCCCACATCAGGCTCCTCCGCTATGAGCCTGCTTCTTCCTCTCCCACTCCCCCTGCTTGTGTTCCTTCTCTCGCTGGCTGTCTCTGTCTCTGTTAAATAAATAAATAAAATCTTTAAAAAAAAAAAAAAAAAGAAGTAAGACATTTATCTCTGAAGGCCTCTTGAAGCCCCTTCCCAAACGGATCCTACTCCTAAATCAATCCATGATTTTCTTTATAGTTTTAGTGTTTTCTCTGATTTTGGACTATGTATAACGTTGCATGTATTCTTCTGAAAATTGCTTTTTTCAGAGGTCAACATAAATGTTTTAAGATTGATCCATGTAATAGAAGTTCTTTCACTTTCACTTCTATATAATTTTACTGTATAAACATGCCACAGTTTATGATCTGTTTTCTCACTGGATATTTGGGCTGTATCCAGTTTTTGGCATTACCAAACAATAGCTAACAGTGTTGCTATGAACATTTTAGTTCTTATCACCTGGTGGTCATAGGTAAGAACGTCATAATTCTTTTTTTTTTTTTTTTTAAAGATTTTATTTATTTATTTGACAGAGATAGAAATAGCCAGTGAGAGAGGGAACACAAGCAGGGGGAGGGGGAGAGGAAGAAGCAGGCTCATAGTGGAAGAGCCCGATGTGGGGCTCGATCCCATAACGCTAGGATCACGCCCTGAGCTGAAGGCAGATGCTTAACCGCTGTGCCACCCAGGCGCCCCAAGAACGTCATAATTCTTAAAGTTTGTTAATCCGGTAGTATAAAATGGTATCTTGGACTTTGGATTTGAATTTACCTGACCTTTATTGGGGGTATTATGGGTCATTCATCTATCCTTTTTTGTGTAATATCTGTTGGTGTTTTTTGCCCATTTTTCCCCATTGAGTCAGTTTTCATTTTCTTACTGCCTTGCAAGATTGTTTATGTATTCTGGATATCAGAGTGAGTTGGGGAAGTACCTCACTTTTTCCCACTCCCCAAGTGTGTGTCATGTAATTTCACCTTCCTTTGAACATGTAGCTGAGCTCATTTCTGAAACCTTCTGGGCTGGGGGCTTTGTGGGACTATTAATTTCTGCTGTAATTCTATTCATGGGTATAGGGACCATTTAAGTTTATTTCTTCTTGAGTTAGTTTTTATGATTTATATTTTTCTGGGTTAAAAAAAAAACAACCCTCAGTCTGTTTCTCCTTTACTCTCACATTGTTACCACACTCATAAAACTTGTGACTCCAGATGTGTGGGTTTCCCATATATCAACCAATTCTTTGACATGAACTGGATGTTCTTAATCAAATTCAATTCTGACAGTAACTAGAGTTAGCGCAGACCACAGGTTAAGGGCTCAGTCTCATAAGACTGCCCCCCACTTCAAATGCCAGTCCAAAGTAGTAGGTGCCCAGGTGCCCACAACTTCTGTCTGACTTGGCTACAGATCAGAGGTTCCCATGACTACCGTCTTGGATTTGATCATTTGGTAGAGCAGAACTCAGGGCAACACTTACTTAAATTTAACAGTTTATTATATAATAAAGGATATCATAAAGGATACAGATGAACATCCAGGTGGAAGAACATGGAGTAAGATATATGGGAAGGGGTGCAGAGCTTCTGTATCCTCTATGGACATGCCACTATCCCAGACACCTCTGTGTGTTTGACAACCCAGAAGCTCCCCCAAACTCTGCAATTATTTAGAATTTTTATGGAGGCTTTACTACACAGGCTTGATTGATTATTCCATTTCCAGCCCCTCTCCCCTCCCTGGAGAACAAAGGTGGGACTAAAGTTCCAAGCTTCTAATCATGGCTTGGTCTTTTTGATGATCAGCCTCCATCCAGGAGCCTACCAAGAGTCACCTCCTTAAAACAAGAGATAGTTGTTATCACCCAGGAAATTCTAAGGGATTTAAGACCTCTGTGTCAGGAACTGGGGTCAAAGACCAAATATAAGAACAAAAGGTACTCTTTGTGCTCTTCCTATCACTTAAGAAATTATAAGAATTTTAGGAGCTTTGGACACCTGGCTGGTTCAGTTGATTAAGCATCTGCCTTCCGCTCAGGTCATGATCCCGGGGTGCTGGGATCTACTTCCACGTCAGGCTCCTTGCTCAGCGGGGAGCCTGCTTCTCCCTCTGCCTGCCACTCCCTCTGCTTGTGAGCTTGAGCTTTCTCTCTCTCTCTCTCTAATAAATAAAATCTTTAAAAGAATATATTAAAGAATTTTAGGAGTTTTATCCCAGGAACCAGAGGCAGAGAGCAATATATATTTTCCCTATTATTTCACACAAGGATTTTATTTATTTCACTCAAGTTTTCAAACTTGTTGACATTAATTTGATTATAATACTGTATTTCTGCATTTGGAATTATATCCCTTTTAAAAAATGTATTCCTGCTCTTATTTATTTGTGCCATCTCTGTTTTTTTAGTCAGTGTTTCCAGAGTACTTTTCATTTGGGTATTTGTTTTCTGTTTCCCTCGTTTCTGTATTTTTTTTCTTCTCACTTTTTTTTGGCTTCATATGTTTCTTTTTCTTAATTTAAATGGTAATCTCATTCATTTTTCATCCTTTCATCTTTTTTTTTTAAAGATTTATTTATTTGACAGAGATAGAGACAGCCAGCGAGAGAGGGAACACAAGCAGGGGGAGTGGGAGAGGAAGAAGCAGGCTCATAGCGGAGGAGCCTGATGTGGGGCTCGATCCTGTAACGCCGGGATCACGCCCTGAGCTGAAGGCAGTCGCTTAACGACTGTGCCACCCAGGCGCCCCCATCCTTTCATCTTTTTAAAACTTAAGTATTTAAGGCTATACATTACCTTCATTGCCTCTTATGATTTTAGTACCTCTTTTTCCACTGAATACTTTTTCATGGGGTTTAAATAAGTTTGAATCTTTTCATATTAAACCATTCTGTTCCCTTGACTCTGTCATCCTCATAAGCTCTCATTTTATTTCTCTTTCATTTATCATCCAACCTCTCAAGTAATGTCATCTATCTTCATTTCCTTACCTGCTACTTACTCTTTTATCTTTTGTATTGAAACATAACCTAAAACTTTGACAGCCAGCTACCTACTCTCCTCCTTGACAGTCTTTTCTTTCTTGGCCTTTGTGTGATTGTACTTAGCTGGTTCTTGCACATTTTTAACTGTCCCCACTCATCTTTTGTTATCTGGCCCTTAAATATAGATGTTTCCCAAGGTTCTGTGGTTTAGCTTTCTTTTCATTATATTCCTTCGTTCTAGGAAATTTCATCAGCCATCATATCTCTTACCTGTAGCCACATTATTTCTTTTAAACTTCTAACGTGTGCTTTAAAGTACCCACTGAATATTGCATAAATGGCCCACTGATACTAAAATATAAAAACATGTGAGGCTTAACAAACCAGTTCATCTCACTGGGTCCCCCAACTTGATTTATGATATCATGTCTTCCCATTCTTCGGCTAGAAACCATATTTTTCCATGTGTGTGTCCCTTAAAAACTTACTTCCTTTGATCCTGACCCATACCTGCCTGTCTTCAAAAAGTATCAGTTGTTTCACAATTTATTAATTCATCAGTTATTTATGAAGCAGCGGTTACATGACAGACACGAGTCTAGGCGTTGGGAATATAATGGTGAATAAAATCTTCAGGTTGCTTGCTTTGATGGTCTACATTCTCTTGGGGAAGCAGACAATAAACAAGTGAACAGATAATTCTAGATAAAAGTACTATGAATTAAGAGGGTAAAGTGGTAGTAACTGAATATTGAACTTTTTGTATCAGGTGGTCAAGGGAAGTCCTTCTGCAGCATCAATATTTTAAGCAAAAGAAGCATAAGGAAGAGATAGTATTTCAGAGCTATCCCTTTCCTTTCCATTATAAAAATTCATTTGTGCCTGAATATAATAAATATGTATGTGTGTGGGGCAGTTTCGTTATAGAATTCATTTAACCCGGAGCTTTATTTTTGAGCACTTTTGATTTAAATTGAATCATGTTAAATGGCAGCAATTACTGGTTTCAGATGAGATTGCAGCTGTGAATATGTAACTCCCATTCTGAAAGTGCCATCAGTAATCCCTTCATTTTTTGGGCCCCTTCACATGGCATTTAGGTCACAGTCTATTGCCTTTCTTTCCAGCCTCATTTCTTACCTGCTCCCTGCCTCATACTTTATATCCCACCAACATAGCCGCTAATGGTTCCCTGTATCATGTAGTTTCTTGCCATCTTGGCTTTGCTCGTGCGCTCTACCTAGACCTCTACCCACCCCACTCCCCCATCACTTGAGTTCTGCTCAGGAAACCCTCCTTGTCTCATACCCTTACCCAAAGACTAGGTTAAGGACCCTGACTTCTGTTCTCTTGGCATATCTAGAATGCACCTTTATTAGTTACTGTAGCCACCACATTTTATTATAACGAACTGTTTGTATTTGCCTTTCATCCACAGACTGAAGGTAAGAGTATTCTGTCGTCATTATCTCAGTAACCCAAAGTGCCTGTCACGTCAGGACCCAGCAAATGTTGAACTGAGCTGTATTTCTGTGTAGGCATAGCATTTGTCCGTAGTGTCTCTTGTGCACAAGGGTAGCCATTATCTAGTTATTGGACTGGAAAATGATAGTCACAATTTAGAAGGTGTTTGATTGAGCCTTTTCTGATATCCTCACAGACCAGATGAAGAAGTGATGCTAACTGTGAAGATACTTGTATGGTTTAGTAAATGAGAAAATGCCCGTCACTTAAAAAAGGATGTTTTGGAATATTGCACGTCAGACTGGAGTGAGACCTTTAGTAGCAGTTGGGGTTCTCCCCAGGTGAACAGCTCAGTTAAGATGAAGAGACAGAAAATGTGCTGGCCAGATCTTTGGGTGACACAAATCTGGAAAGCCTAGCAAATATATTCAAAGACCATCAGTGTCTAAGAAGATCTTGGCAAGCGAAGCAATCCAAGTCTAGTGGGGAGAAATTAACCTAATAAGGGGCGGGGCGGGGAGGGGGGGACACGTAAGTGCAGTGTAGGAGTTTGAACTTGGTGGTAGGAAGTGTAGTGGACTGAGGGTAACTTGCTGACTGCACACTAAGTGTAAGTCAGTATGGTACAGTTGCCCCAGAAAACTTCTATTAACAGACATAGCGTGGCAAGAGCCTTAGTCACTCTCTACCATGCTGGGTCATTTCCCACCTGGGCTGTTCAGTTCTGCGCTTGGTACATTTGAAGGGAGATGGTTACACTGGAGGAATGTTCAAAGAAGAGTGGGCGGGAAGGCTAAAATACTGTGTAAGAGTTAGATGCAGAACTGGGGTTGCTCGCCAACGGAAGAAGAGACACATGCAAACATAGCTGTTTTTAAACATCTAGAATACTGTCTTGCAGAGAACCACTCAACATTTTTTGAATTGGTGGGCTGCAAGGAGTAGTTCTTAAACCAGTAATGGGATACTATAAAGAGGCAGATTTCATCTATCCTGAAGAGCTTTCCAGCAGCAATGACTATCCAGAGATAAAATGGGTTACTTGGTGAGGGAGTGAGTTCCCCATTACCTAAGGTATACAAGCAGAAATTGACTACCGCTTGGTGGAGGTGCTCTCAGAGGATATTCAAACATCACTTGATAGAATAAACTGGGGGGCCTGCTAACGCAGGTAGCCCAAGATATTTCTCCCCATTTTTTCTCATGGGTACATATTTTATTTTCATAATAGAAGTCAGTGAGGAAAAGATTCCCTTTTCCAATAAGCTTATGATGCTAAGTACATTATATTTTGTTTATATACTTCCTGACTTGAATTACTTTTAACTGTAAATTGTTTCTTTCAATAGATGGACGACCTCAGTGGGAGGTAGAAGGGAAAATAATCAGGGAAAAATGTCAAGGGGTAAGAAATTTACTTTATTTCTTTAGAAATACTTAAGAAGCATGATGACAAAATTGGATAATGATACTTTGTGTTACAGATGAGGAGTCTTTTATCTATTGAGGGAAAGAAAAGTTAATTTGAATTTTTAGAAATTTGGACAAGAGATAAGTACTTTCCTGACACTAAAAGTAAATTTAGGGTAGATAAACAATTGGTGTCTTTCCCTTTTATTAGAAGGTTCTTACTGATGTTATCATTAATTTATTTCTCTGAATTCAGTGAAGAAATCAAATAAATTCAGTGAAGAACATATATAATGGGCAAAAAATAGGGGGAGAACAAGCCCTCGTGGGTTTGTGTATTTAGCATGATATTTGCATCTTTTCAGCATTAAGCCTTCCAGGATTAAGCACTGAATGCTGTGGTCTCTTCATCCTGGTTGGAATGGTGACAGAATCTTCTGTGGGGTAGAGAATAACACCGTGCACAGTGCTGTCCAGAGACCTGGAGAAATTAGATTAAGGATTGCAATTGGTTTGGGGCTAACAGTTTTCACTCTGCTTGTGTAAAACTATTTTTTTATGTGGGAACAAGTTTTGTATATTGCCAGTTTAGAACATTTTGAATATGAAATTTAAGATAAGAAATCTAAACTATAACACAACTCAAAAATATTAAACTTTATTAAAAACCAGAACAGCCTTCCACTTAAGATCAATAGTAACATGTAATATTCAGTAGTGCAGAGTATCTCACTACATAGTATATCAGACTGTTTTTATTTCTGCTACAACTAGAAACCCAGTTGGATGACTAAAAGGTAATTTCTCCTTTAGTGGTTTACTTTAAAGAGTTTATCTGTTGAGTTAGAGTTTCAGAGAGTAAATCTCCAGATGTCTTACATGACCAATTGATGTACATAATGATCTGTGATGGGAGAGACTGGGTAGTGAAGACTCATGAGTCGTGCTGAGTTTAGCAGGTGCATTTCATTTTTAGTTCTGAGTGTAACACAATCTTGCTTTCCATGCTCCTTAGGCTCACATTGTCCTTGAAGTTCCTCCATATCATAACCCAGCAGTTACAGCTGCAGTGCAGGTGCACTTTTATCTTTGCAATGGCAAGAGGAAAAAAAGCCAGTCTCAACGTTTTACTTACACACCAGGTATGGGAAGTTGTGATGGTTTACTATAGAGCTTGCTTTCATAATGAATAAAAAGTTGTTCAATGAAACCTATATGGGAATGTTTAAGGTAGAGTGCTTATAATCAATAAAAATCCCAACATATGCCCATCTGTCAAGTTTGTGTTGACTTTAAATATTAGATGTGATATTAGTTGTTATTTTGTAGTTATTTATCACAAGGAAATTAGAAGATTGAATGTAGATTTTAAGTCTGTTTTTCAGTAGCTCCTGGAAATCACCTGCACTACCATAAGGGCAGGTATTTGTGAATATGTGTGAATGCCCCTTGTGTCCTTAGCACTGCAAGAAGGTAGTGTGTTCACGTCAACCATTTCCAATCAAATGAAAGATCTCCCATTAGATTTTCATTTAGCAAGTAGTGACTGTAGCATACTGTGGGCTGTGGGGGATGTAAAGTTGTTGCCAGAGTTTCTGGTTTTATAGATGCACCCTAATAAAGGAGGCTTCCATTCTGTTTTCTGCAGTAGTTCAAATGCTATAACTTTCCAGGTCTTGGTTGTGACATATAAATATTATATGCAGTAATCATGCCAATGTTTACATACTCAGAGAACAAATCTTTATAGAGGCCTTCTCTGTTTTAGGCACTGTATTAATCACCAGAGCATATGATAATAAAAAATCATAATGTACTTTACTCTTCAAAACTTGTTCTTGCAAAAACTTTTATTTTTCTTTAAGATTTATTCATTTATTTTAGAGAGAAAGAGAGAATCTCAAGCAGACTCCCCACTGAGTTCAGAGCTTGACACAGGGCTCAATCCTACAACCTGAGATCGTGAACCAAAATCAAGAGTTGAATGCCCAACCGACTAAGCCACCCAGGCACCCCCTCTTGCAAAAACTTTTTTTTTTTTTTTAAGATTTTATCTATTTATTCGATAGAGATAGAGACAGCCAGCGAGAGAGGGAACACAAGCAGGGGGAGAGGGAGAGGAAGAAGCAGGCTCATAGCGGAGGAGCCTGATGTGGGGCTCGATCCCATAACGCCGGGATCACTCCCTGAGCCGAAGGCAGACGCTTAACCGCTGTGCCACCCAGGCGCCCCAATTTTTTAAGCAAAAACTTTTAAATGGTTCATGGTAAAAGAAAAAAATGAACACTTAAATTTGAAAGGGTACTGGTTATTAATGATCATTTGTCATTCATATTCTTTAAAGCCTCACTATATTTCACTTTTAGCCTTTAAAGGCTATTTATATTCTCAAGTAATATTATTTACTTGATCATGTTAATACATTACTCGGTAATTAAATATTTCATATCGTTTTCAAATAGAATACAAACATTCTGAAAGATTTTGGTTAGCCATTTCAATATTAATTAAGTATTTGAGGGTGCCTACCAAGTGGGCAAAACTTATCTCAGTTCCTTTATCATGGAACTTATAATCTAGTGGGACAAACAGAAGCTAATGAATCACTAAATAAATTAGTTACTAACAAATTTGTAATTAGAAACTGCAGTAAGGACTCTGAAGGAGAGGGACACAATGCTATAGGTGAAAATAACAGAGGGACCCTTGCCTAGGCTAACTGGTTGAGAAAAGGCTCTTATGTAAAAGTAATACTTGAGATGATAACTGGAAAATAATAATAGTTTATGGACATGTATATATATATATATCTATAGTGTGTGTGTGTATACATACATACATATATGGTACTGTTCTAAGCCCTTTCTGTATTTATTCTTTTGATCCTTATAATAGACCTACAAGATAGGTTATTATCTTGTTTCACAGATGAAGAAACTGAGTAGCTAAGTAATATGCCCAGGGTCTCACAGCAGTTAAATCTTAGAGCCAAACATCATGCATAGGCAATCTGGTTCCAGAGTCTGGGCACCTAACTGTTATGCTAGGGTACATCTCAGGTTTGTTCAGTTATTTAGCAGGCATATAGAGCATTTAGTGTGTGCTTGCTGCTCTTCTAAGCAGTTTATACATAATAACTAATTTATCCTCTCATAATCCTATAAAATAGGTAATATTTCCCTCTCCTTTTTGCAAATGAGTGAACCAAGGTCACATAGCTAATAAGTGGCAGAGGTGAGATTTGAATCCAGGCAATCTGGCTATAGAGTCTATATTGTTTTGTTTTTTTAAGATTTTATTTATTTATTTGACAGAGCACAAGCAGGGGGAGTGGCAGGCAGAAGGAGAGGGGAGAAGCAGACTCCGCACTGTGCAGGGAGTCCAATGTGGGGCTCGATCCCAGGACCTTGGGATCATGACCCGAGCTGAAGGCAGACGCTTAACAACTGAGCCACCCAGGCACCACAGAGTCTATATTGTTAATAACTGTCTTTATGATAAAGTGAGGGAGAACATTCCAGATAAAGGCAGCAACATATGCAAAGGTCTTGTGGTTGGTTGGATAATGGAGTGTTAAAAGAGCCTCAGTTGGTTAAGTGTCTGGCTCTTGATTTCAGCACAGGTCATGATCTTAGGGTCATGGGATCGAGCCCTGCATTGGGCTCTGTGCTCAACATGGAGTCTGCTTCTCCCTCTCCCTCTGCTCCTCCCCCTGTTCTCTCGCTCTCTCTCTCAAATAAATAAATAAAATCTTTAAAAAAAAAAAAGAGGGGTGCCTGGATGGCTCAGTCAGTTAAGTGTCCATCTCTTGGATTTTGGTTCAGGTCATGATCTCAGGGTTTTGAGATCGAGCCCTACATCGGGCTCCACATAGGGCATGGAGCCTGCTTAAGATTCTCTCTCTCCCTCTCCCTCTCTATCCTCTCTTTAAAAAAAAAGAAGAAGAAGAAGAAGAAGAAGAAATTGTAAGAAATGAGCTTTCACAGAGGTGACATGATGAAATTTGTATTTCAAAAACCACTTTCAGGGCACCTAGCTGGCTCAGTCAGTAGCGCTTGCAGCTCTTGATCTTGGGGTTGTTGAGTCCTGTCCTCACGTTGGGCATGGAGCCGACTTTAGAAATCCTTTTCCTTGCAATATATGCATGTATCAAATTAACATGTTGTACACCTTAACTTTTACACAATGTTATGTGTCAGATATATTCAGTTATAAGAAAGTTTAAAGTAAAAATCATTTCCCCCATATTTCTTCTGTCTTCTTATAAGGTGTCAATGACCAATTTAGTCTTTACTCAAATTACTAACTGTGGAAAGTGAGATTTATATGGCAGAAGCCCAAAAATGTTAAAAAGGTGATTCAGATAGTTAGAGTGTTTTGAATATATAGAGGAGACAGCATTAATGCTAATAAGGAATATCAGGGTTCCGAGAAAGGTATGAAGGAATAAAATTTAAAACATAAAAGTTGGAATGGGCCCTAGTTGGGAGAAGGTACAGGAGAGGGAAGGTAAGGATGAACAAGATGAATGTATATTAGGCACGTTTGTGCATTTAGTAGTAGAAAGGTTAGGGAGTTTCCATATGATAGCATCAACTGTTTTTCTTTAAAGAATAACATGGAGTCTTCTGTTGTGAGCAGAGGAAAGTGTGGGTGATTTGGCAGTTTGAAGAATGTGGACAAGTTTGAAATAATTGTTGTAAAGAAAGGGGAGAGTAAGTTACCACAGAAACATAATAGGATTCTAGGCATGATCAAAGGGCACCTTTGGTGTTGATATTCATGAACTTATAAATATTAATTCGCCCTGCTGTGTAAGTTTCTTAAACAGCATTCAGATTCTTTAGGGTAGGTGGTAAAATAATGGATAGTAGGGTTCCTCCACGGTGATAAAGACATACAGTCCAAAAATGTTATCAAATGCTGTGAAGATGGGAAACTGTAGAATCTAAACTGAATAAGAAGGGAGAGGGCTTCTGGGATTGTTTAAAAATAAAAAAGCAATAGAAGAGGGTCAGCAGATGAGAGGTTTTCATTGTTACCATCATAGCAGTATAATTGAACAGGCAAAGAGGAGGGAGAGCATATAGTGCCTTTACATTATCAGTTCGTGAGTTGGGAGGACAATATAAAGCTAGAACCCTGGAGGGCATTATATATGAGAATGGAAATAGTGGGGCCCCAGAGTGCAGAAAGAATATTGGATTGGACTACCAGCTGTCATCACCGGCCTTATGATTGACAATATACAAATCAGGTGGCACACACAGAAGAATAGATTCAAGAAGTGTTTGGGGGCACCTGGGTGACTCAGTCGGTTAAGTGTCCCTCTCATGCTTTTGGCTCAGGTCATGATCTCAGGGTTGTGGAACTGAGCCCTGGGTCAGACTCTGTGCTCAGTGCAGTCAGCTATAGATTCTCTCCTTCTCCCCCTCTGTCCCTCCCTCCTTCCCCTCTCACCCTCTGTCCCTCTCCCAACTTGTGCTGTCTCTCTCTCTCTCAACTGAATAAATAAAATCTTTTTTTTTTTTTTTTGAAGTATTTGGGCAGTCCTTGTTCTGGTTGATTACTATCTTTGAAGCATTTGGCTTTTTTCATTTTTTTCTTAAATGAAATTTTGAATGAAATTTTTATAAAAGCAAAGACATTACTGTGAATTTATTTTTTAAAAAAGGCAAGTTGAGGGGTGCCTGGGTGGCTCAGTCGGTTGGTTAGGCGTCCGACTGTTGGTTTCGCCTCAGGTCACAGTCTCAAGGCCGTGGGATCAAGACCTGCATCAGTTCCGCCCTCAGCACAGAATCTGCTTGTCCCTCTCCTTCTGCACCTCCCCTGGTCAAGCGCGTGTTCTCTCTCTCAAATAAATAAAATCTTTGGGGGAAGAAAAGGGAAAAAAGAGACAAGTTGAAAAAATATTTTCAAACACCCTAATTGTCTTCTGCTCTGAAACTACCGTTCTATCCTTCTTTATCCTTTTGATCCATTTATAGTGCAACATTTTAAAATAAAAATGGGACCAAAATATATACAGTATACTAATTTTGTAACCTCAACATTTTCATTTTTCTTCATGAGCAAATAAAGTTTTACAGATTTTCAATAACTTCTAATATTCTAGTGTGTGATACTTAGAGTTACATTTGTCTTATTAATATGTATGAATTTATATTAAAGATTTTCACCTTTTATTTGTTGTGACAATTCTTTTTTAAATTTCGCTTATGAAAATTTTAGATATTCAGCAGTGCCTGGGTGGCTCAGTCGGTTAAGTGTCTTCCTTCAACTCAGGTCATGATCCCAGGGTTCTGGGATAAAGCGGAATTGAACCCTGTGTTGGGCTCCCTGCTAATAAGCAGAGAGCCTGTTTCTTCCTTTCCCTCTGCCCCTCTCCACCCCCTTGTGCTCTCTATCTCAAATAAATAAAATATTTTTTAAAAAATTAAAAAATAATAATTTTAGATATTCATAAGTTGCTTGTTTTTTATTAAAGGATTTGACAATTTGTTATATTTTGATAGTCCCTTAGCAATAGGAATCTGACCAGTATCAATATCCAGTGAAAGAATAATGAGTTGCAAATGGCTGTTTGGAGTTTTTTTCTTTTGTTTTACTTTTTATTATTGAAGTATAGTTGACATACAAAAGTATGTTAGTTTCAGATGTAATAACTTTTTTTTTAATTGGAAATTGTATTTGGCATAATTTGTCCCATAGTCAGTTTACTTTATAACATTCCCAGTATATGTGAATGATTTACAAATTACCCTAATCACAGAGCCCTTCCCTTAGTGGTGCTGCCTGAATTTCTCCCCAGCCTCTAGCTTCAAAACTTCTGATGTGGGAGCCTTCTCTCCCATCCCAGTATCCCTGAAGCTTTCGAGGGAATATACCTCCCTCTGAGGCCTAGCAATAGTTATTTGTGTTGGAGGTAGGTACCATCTGAGCTCTGATTTTGGAATAATGGGGTTTTGAGCCAGACTTTCATGTATAATTTTTTTATCTATGGGAAAATATATTCTGTGCTCTAAGTAGTTGACAGACTCTTGGATTGTGGTTCTCCATTCTCCACCTGGAAGAGAAAGCCTGCCTAACGGTCAGAAGATCAGGTCTCAGTTCTGCCACAGACTGTACCTACTGATTATCTATATAAAATGAGGATATAAGTCTTAAAAGAGGGGGGGGGCACCTGGGTGGCTCAGTCAGTTAAGCGCCTATCTTTGGCTCAGGTCATGATCTCAGGGTCCTGGGATCAACCCCCATGTGAGGTTCCCTGCTCAGCGGGGAGTCTGCTTCTCCTTCTCCCTCTGCCCTTCCACCCCTGCTCGTTATCTCTCTGTCTCATATCAATAAATAAAATTTAAAAAAAAAAAGATGTAAGTCTAAAGCAATGGTTTTCAGGTTATTTAAATTGTTTTACTTTTCAAATAAAATCTTAGGCAAAAAGCCAATATATAAAAAGGATGAAATCTAGCTTGGGTACTCTGGTTATACTGGAGGAGGAATCCAGAGAGCTTCTACTCTTTGGATGCTACTCTTCCACATCCATTACTTGAAGAAGAGAAGTGAGTCTCTTAATGGTTTGAAAACCACCAGACCAGTAGATTATTTCACCCCCTGGATCCCTTCATCCATCAACATTCTAAACTTGAGAATGAGCGTATTTAACACAAAAGGTAGAGTTAATCTGTTTCTAAAATTCAACTCATTCTAGTTATTGGAAGTTCTCTTTTACTATATTTCCCTCCAAATAAGAATAAATAATCATAGACCAGCAAAGAGGACTTCTTAGATTTGGTCAGATTGGAGTCTTAATCCCTTATAGACAAAAAGTGATAGTTGATTTGGCAAAGTGGAAATATACTCAATTTAGCAAAGCAGAACTCCCAGTCTGAGTGCACATAAAAACAAGGATTGGATCATGCAAAAAAAGGTGGATATTGGGGCGCCTGGGTGGCTCAGTCAGTGAAGCATCTCCCTTCGGCTCAGGTCGTGATCCCAGGGTCCTGTGATCGAGCCCCGCATCAGGCTTGCTGCACAGCAGCGAGTCTGCTTCTCCCTCTCCTTCTGTGATCTCTCTCGCTTTTGCTCTCACTCAAATAAATAAGTAAAATCTTTAAAAAAAGAAAAGTGGATATTATGCTGTAGTTCTCTGTCCCCTTGTGTCCTTTTTAGTACATGATAACCAACCACTTATGTAACCAAGGGCCTTACCACCTCCATTCAGGATTAAGTAAGAGATGAGAGGCTTTCTTGGGTATTCTCCCTCCTTTGTATGGAAATGTCACTCTAGCTATGGCATTTACTGTGGCTTTCCTGGGACCAGAGTAGAAGCTGAAGTAGAAGAGGAAAAAAGAATCGAGTAGTACAGGGAGAAAGTTCTAGTTGTGCCAAAGTCAGAAGAAAAGTAAGTACATCAAGACATGAGAGGTAATAGTTGTTAGACACAGTGAACTGTACTTGAAATACTTGAGTGAGAATAAGAAATTGCATGGAGAGGGGCGCCTGGGTGGCACAGCGGTTAAGCGTCAGCCTTCGGCTCAGGGCGTGATCCCGGCGTTATGGGATCGAGCCCCACGTCAGGCTCCTCTGCTGTGAGCCTGCTTCTTCCTCTCCCACTCCCCCTGCTTGTGTTCCCTCTCTCGCTGGCTGTCTCTATCTCTGTCGAATAAATTAAAAAAAAAAAAAAAAAGAAAGAAATTGCATGGAGGCCTGGTTTAGGAATGTTAGCATTGGGGCAGAAGCAGTAAGAAGACTGGTGATACGCTTTCTCTGTTTTAAGGGTTATCTTGTTAAGGGTGGACTCACTTACTGCTTGCCAGATTTAGAGACCAACACAGTGATGAATGATGAGCCCATTCTGTTCTTGCTAGGACACTAGAGAAAATGTCAAGCTCAAACGCACCCCCAAACAAGTGCTCCATTAATTACCTACTCTACAATAAGCGAACTCTGAGGGCTTTCTAATCCTTAGATTGAGTCCATGCTTATGTGAAGACACTTGTACTTGACAGGGGTTTGATGAATGGTCAGATGAGGTTTGACTGTACTTGTGGTTCTCATTATTATTTTCTTTTACATAAAATGAAGTTCTTATAATTTAGTGAAGATGATGAAAATTTTAATTATGTTAGTTTAAGTAGTATAAACATAGAAGGGCCAACGAGATGTGAATTCAGGAAAATTATTTTTATTTTTTTAAGATTTAAAAAATTTATTTATCTTTAGAGAGAGCAAGCAAGAGCAAGAGCAGGGAGGGGAGGGAGAGGAACAAGCAGGGCTGAGCTCAGGGCTCTATCCCAGGATCCTGAGATCAGAAATGAAGAGTCGTAACACTCAACCGACTGAGCCAACCAGGCACCCCAGGAAAATTATTTTTAAAGGAGTTACAGCACTTTAATAGGAGGATAAAATATATAATTTTTAGAAAAGTGGACTGAAGTATTTCCGAAGACAAACAATGAAATCCGTTGTTTGGACACACAAAATGTTAACTGATGGTTTTCTGTTTTGATAAACATTTAAATAAAATGCATTCATTTCTACATGAAGCAGTCCTTTCAACAGGTAGATTGATCTAAAATCTTGGACTTGCTACTTTTTTGATGTGATAAAGGATAGTGGTTGGTGTTCATAACCTCTGCTTGGTAATACAGTACAGTGATTAAAAGCATGGACTTTGGGGGCGCCTGGATGGCTGTCAGTTAAGCCTTTGGGTCAGGTCATAATCTCAGGGTCCTGGGATTGAGCCCTGCATGGGGCTCCCTGCTCAGTAGGGAGTCTGCTTCTCCTTCTCCCTCTGCCCCTCCCCCCAGTTTGTGCACATTCTCTCTCTCTCTCCCTCTCTCAAATAAATAAAGTCTTTAAAAAAAAAAAAAGGCATGGACCTCGAAGGCAGAAAAACCTGGATTCAGGTCCTTGTGATGCCACTTAACTACTGTGAAATCTTAGTGTCTTTAATCTCCTCTTCAGTATATTCATTTATAAGGCAGGGGTAATAATAATCCTACCTCGTAAAGGTTGTTTTGAAGTAAATTAGGATTTTGGGGTGCAGATGACAAAAACTCACTTCAAACTAGCTTAACAAAAAAAAATTTATTGGCCCATGTAACTGGAGTATTAACTTCAGTGCTGTCTTTATATATGCTTCAGTTCAAGCAATGTGGTCTTAGGCTTTCTCTTCATCTTAACGCTGTTTTTTTCTGTTGGCTTTAGCTCTTGGGCACACATTCACCACATGGCATCTCTAGGTTTGTTACATCTTCATAGACCATTGCCAAATACAATGTCATGAAGCTGTTGCCCTTTGTTTTCTTTTAGGAGTTTTGTAGTTTTGCTCTTATGTTTAGGTCTTTGATCCTCTTGAGTTAATTTTTGTATATGATTTTCAGATACGGTTGCATCTTCATTATTTTGAACATTATATCCAGTTGTCTCAGTACTGTTTGTTGAAGAGACTGCTCTTTCCCCAGTGAATGGTCTTGGTACCCTTGTTTGAAGAGCAGTTGACTATATATTAGAGCATTTGTTTTTGGTCTCTCTAGTCCATTGGTCGCTCTAGTCCATTGGTCTATATGTCTGTCCTTAGGCCAGTATCACATGGTTTTGATTGCTATAGCTTTGTAGTAAGTTTTGAAATTACAGAGTGTGAGTCTTCTGTCCTTGTACTTTTTCAAGGTTGTTTTGACTATTTGGGGGCCCTTGGAATTCCATATAAATTTTAGGATGGGTCTGTTTCTGCAAAAAAACATTGCTGGGATTTTGGGATTGAATCTGAAAATTGTTTGGGGAGGTGTTGTGTTCTTAACAGTTAATTAAGTCATCCAGTCCATGAACCTGGGATATCTTTCCGTGTATTTAGGTCTTCTTTCATTTCTTTAGCAGTGTTTTGTGGTTTTAAGTGTGTAAGTCTTGCCTACCTTGGCCAAATTTGTTCTTTAAGAAACAGATTTATTTTTTGATGCTACTGTAAATGAAATTTTCTTTTTTTCTCTTTTTTGGCAGACTCATTCATTTTTTATTTTTCAAAATTTAAATTCAGTTAATTAACATATAATGTAGTATTGGTTTCAGCGGTAGAGGTCAGTGATTCATCATTCTTATATAATACCCAGTGCTCATTACATCACGTGCCCTCCTTAATGTCCATCATCCAGTTACCCCATCCCCCACCCCCTCCTCTCCAGCAACCCTGTTTGTTTCCTGCTATTAAGAGTCTCTTATGGGGGGCGCCTGGGTGGCTCAGTCATTAAGCGTCTGCCTTCGGCTCAGGGCGTGATCCAGGCGTTCTGGGATCGAGCCCCACATCAGGCTTCTCCACTGGAAGCCTGCTTCTTCCTCTCCCACTCCCCTTGCTTGTATTCCCTCTCTCGCTGGCTGTCTCTATCTCTGTCAAATAAATAAATAAAATCTTTAAAAAAAAAAAAAAAGAGTCTCTTACGGTTTGTCTCCTTCTCTGATTTCATCTAGTTTTATTTTTTTCCTTTCTTCCCCTATGATCCTCTGTTTTGTTTCTTAAATTCCACATGTCAGTGAGATCATATGATAATTGTCTTTCTCTGATTGACTTACGAAATTGTTTTCTTAATTTCCTTTTCAGATTGTTTATTGATAGTTTATAGAAGTACGACTGATTTCTAGATGATGATTTTGTGTCCTGCAACTTTGTCGAATTTGTTTATTAGCTCTATCAGGTTTTTTGTGCATTCCAGTACTTTTTCTGATCCGTCATTATTCCTCTTGGTGATGTGTATCTGATGATGGTTGAGGATCAGATGAGGTACACGTGAAGACCATTGTAAACTAGAAGCTCTATGAATATTAGATTAGATTAGATGTGTGGTGTATAATGCAACATGCAAAACCTGGTGACCAGTAGGTTTCAGATCAGAGATCTCAAATTCAAGGCTTTTTTTTTCTTTTAAGATTTTATTTATTTGAGAGAGCATGAGCAAGAGAGGACAATCGGGGAGCCACAGTTAGAAGCTGAATTCCTACTGAGCAGGGAGGCTGATATGGGGCTCGATCTCAGGACCCTGAGATCATGACCTGAGCTGAAGGCAGCTGCTTAACCGACTGAGCCATCGAGGCACCCCTCAGATTTAAGGCTTTTATTAGGCCATAGAGCTTTGGGGGTTTTAAAAAATCATTTATTTTTGAATAGGTAATGTATATACCTGGTTGAAAACACTCAAAAGACACAAAAACTTACATAGTAAAAAGTAAATCTGGCTCTTGCTCTTCTCCCCTAGTCACCTAGTTTCTATTCCCAGCAGTAAACCTAGTAGTTACCAGTTTCATGACACCTTTCCAGAGATATCCATACCTGTATGAGCAAAAACATATGCACATGTATTATGCATATGTCTGTGTACACACATGATATTTTACAGGAATTGTGATATGTACACATTGTTCTGCAATTCACTTTTTTTGTTACTTAGGAACGTATCAGAGATCTTTCCACATCACTTCATAGAGTTCTGTGCAGTGTTGTTGGTTTTTTTTAACTTGAATTCTTTCAGAGCAAGAACCACTCCCTGTTGTCTTTTGCTTGCTGACTTCACATATTTTATATTATTTGCCTTCTCTGAAGGTATTTGAATTTTTTTTTTTTAAGATTTTATTTATTTATTTGACAGAGCACAAGGAGGGGTAGCAGCAGGCAGGGGAGAGGGAGAAGCAGGCTCCCCTCCTAGCAGGGAGCCCGACGCGAGGCTTGATACCATGACCCTGGGATCATGACGTGAGCCGAAGGCAGACGCTTAACAATTAAGCCACCCAGGCACCCTGGTGTTTGAATTTTTAACCCCTGGCTTGAATGCATGCTAAGTTATGTAGTGTAGAATGAAGGCTCTTCATAATCATTATATATATTATGTAATAATGTTTGCTCTGATCATTTTCTTTTTAGTTTTGATGAAGCAAGAACACAAAGAAGAGGTTGACTTGTCTTCAGTTCCAGCATTGTCTGTTCCTCATCCTGCCCAGACCCAGAGGCCTTCCTCAGACACAGGACACCCACGTGACAGTGTACTGTCAGCACAGAGAAGCTTGGTTTGTCCCATCCAGCAAACATATGCATCCATGATAACTTCATCTCATCTGCCACAGTTGCAGTGTAGGGATGAAAGTGCTGGTAAAGAACAGCATATGATACCTTCTTCAGTTATGCACCAGCCTTTTCAAGTCACATCAACACCTCCTGTGGGGTCTTCCTATCAGCCTATGCAAACTAATGTTGTGTACAGTGGACCAACTTGTCTTCCAGTTAATGCTGCCTCTAGTCAAGAATTTGATCCAGTTTTGTTTCCACAGGATGCAGCTCTTCCTAGTTTAATAAATCTTGGTTGTCAGCCACCATCATCCATACCTTTTCATTCTTCAAATTCAGGCCCAACAGGACATCTCTTAGCCCACACACCTCATTCGGTGCAGACCCTGCCTCACCTGCAGTCAATGGGATTCCATTGTTCAAACACAGGACAAAGATCTCTTTCTTCTCCAGGGGCTGACCAGGTCACAGGCCAGCCTTCCCCTCAGTTACAGCCCATTACATATGGTCCTTCACATTCGGGGTCTGCTACAACCGCTTCCCCAGCAGTCTCTCATCCCCTGGCTAGTTCACCACTTTCTGGGCCACCATCTCCTCAGCTACAGCCTATGCCTTACCAATCTCCTAGCTCAGGAACTGCCTCATCACCGTCTCTAGCCACCATAATGCATTCTGGACAGCACTCAACTCAAGCACAAAGTACTGGCCAGGGAGGTCTTTCTGCACCTTCATCCTTAATATGTCACAATTTGTGTGATCCAGCTTCATTTCCACCTGATGAGGCAACTGTGAACATTAAGCCTGAACCTGAAGAGCAGGAACCTAACTTTTCAACAATTGGTCTGCAGGACATCACTTTAGATGATGGTAAGTTCATCTTTATGTTCTTGAAGCAGTGAAGATCTGGGAACTTCCTTTCTCTGATAGTAATAAAAAAGTCACCGTGGATTGCTTATTGGCATATGATAACGTGGTTGGGCCTTTTTTTTTTTTTTAATAGTTGTTGTCACTAGAAATATGTTAATATATGACTTTGAGAATAGATGTGAGAATCTATGCTTTAAAGTCTGTTTTACCACTAATACCTGTTGCAAAGGGTGAAACCTTGAATGGTAGCCTATCTGTTACCCATTCGTGATGGAACTAAGGACATGAGATTTATTGGGCATCTCTTCTTTGCAAATGTATAGTGTCTGGAGATTGGAATTCAGTAATTATTGCTGAATGGCATCTATTTGGAAGGCACAGAGTTAGATGCTGGGAATACTAGGAATGTGTTTAGGTAGAATTCCTGTCCTTTAGGAGACACAAGCAAAGAACCTGTTCCTCTGTGGCCCCGCCAACTTGCTGAGTCAGATGGTGCTGATGGTACAAGACCAGACTGGTTGGCTGTGGCTGGCACAACTGTTGGCACCAGGCTAAAAAGCTATTTATATAAATGTAGCAAGTTGGCAAATAGACCTCTGTTTTTAAATTGCAGAACAAACTCTTAAATAGTAGTTATTTCAATAGTTGAAAATTCCCCAACATAGGATTTTCAGGTAGTAAGTTTAGACTATTCTTGGCTTTATTGTTTATATGGTAGTGAAATTTTGTCTAAATAGGAATTTAGTAAAACTGTCTGTAACTGTTCAGTATGAAAATTCCAAAGATTCTAAAAACACAGATGTAGAATTTTAATTCTCTCTCTGATTCTGTATTTTCTGTATAGAAAAGTAATTCTAAGTCAGCCATCTTACACATCTGGAGAAGCTGAATTTACTACTTAGTTGCAAAGGTGGTATTAAACCCCAAATACCAAGCATAAGGGGAAAGGAAGGTAAATAAAATGTGGCATCCCCACTCCCAGGGCTTCCGCCAGATCAGTACATGACTGACTGGTCTGCAGCAGGTCTGAGTCACTTATAATCAAGGTCTAAAAGCAGGACATTAGGAGGTCATCAGAGAGCTGTGATAGATACCGTAAGAAGGATTCAGCAGTGGGGCAACTGGCTGGCTTAGTCGGTAGAGCATGGGACTCTTGATCTCAGGGTCATGAGTTTGAGCTTCATGTTGGACCTAGAGCTTACTTTAAAAAAAAAAAAAGGATTCAGCACAGCTTCCTTGAGGAGATGATATTTGAGCCAGGTCTTAGAGGGTGAGTATGTGTTTTCAGTAAATGAATATCAGAGGGCAAATCAGACAACATAAGCAGAAACAGAGCTGTGTCTGGGAAAGCATGATTATCAGTGGCTGGAGGGCAAATGGCATAGTAAAAGATGGCTTTTGAAGCCATAGGAGATGTGCCAAGTCATTTGTGTGTAGATACTGTTGGCCCTTTGAACACCTTGGGGGTTAGGGGCACCCACCCTCACTCAGTCAACAAATCCATTTATGGGGCGCCTGGGTGGCTCAGTTGTTAAGCATCTGCCTTTGGCTCAGGTCATGATCCCAGGGTCTGGGAATTGAGTCCCACATTGAGCTCCTTGCTCAGCGGGGAGCCTGCTTCTCCCGCTGCCTGCTACTCCCCCTGCTTGTTCTCTTCCTCCCTCTCTCTTTCTCGATCTCTGACAAATACATACCTAAAATCTTTAAAAAATAATAAAAATAGGGGTGCCTGCATGTCTCAGTTAAGTGGCTCCCTTTGGCTCACCCCACATCGGGCTCTCTGCTCATCAGGGAGCCTGCTTTTCCCTCTCCCTCTGCCTCTTCCCGCTTGTTCTCTCTCTTGCTCTGTCTTTCAAATAAATAAATGAAATCTTTTAAAAAATAACAAAAATAAAATCATAAAGAAGAGAAAATAATTTACAGTACTGTGCTCTAAAAAATCCACATATAAGTGGATTCTTGTGATTGAAACCCACGTTGTTGTTGTTGTTTTAAGATTTACTTATGTGAGAAAGAGTGTGTGTGCCTGAGGCAGAGGGAAAGAATCTTTCAGGCCGACTCCCCCTGAGTGTGGAGCCTGACACAGGGCTCGATCCCATGACCCATGAGATCATGACCTAGACCAAAACCCCAAATCAGATGTTTAACCAACTGAGCCAACCAGGTACCCCAAAACCCGTGTTATTCAAGATTCAACTGTGTATGTGTAAAGTGAAGCAACACCCACAATTTGCATAGTATTTTCCTATTCGTTATTTCTTTTAATCCATATTAATTCTCTATCTCTGAGATAGTGATCATGCAGAGAATTGGATGCTCTGAAGGTCACACAACTGGTAGGTAGCAGGGCTGAGACTGGAATAACATCTTTTCAGTCTAGTCTTTTTTCTTGCAGCATTGTAGTTGCCTCCCAGTAAGAGCAGGCCATAGTTGTTAGAACTCTGGGCTAAAGGGCATCTCTCAAGGATTTTTTTTCAATTCCTAAAGGAACATGTGTGCAGAACTTAATTGCATAGGGGTGCCTGGGTAGTGCAGTCATTAAGCGTCTGCCTGCGGCTCAGGGCGTGATCCTGGCATTCCGTGATCGAGTCCCGCATCGGGCTCCTCCGCTGGGAGCCTCCTTCTTCCTCTCCCACTCCCCCTGCTTGTGTTCCCTCTCTCGCTGTCTGTCTCTCTGTCACATAAATAAAATCCTAAAAAAAAAAAAAAGAATTTCATTGGATAAACACGTGTTTAGAACTGTATCTGATCTGTCACATTTGTATTGCGAGTACCTTGAGGGCTCTGATATTAATCACGTTCAGAGGGTCCTGGGATTGAGTCCCGCATCAGGCTCCTTGCTCAGCGGGGAGCCTCCTTCTCCCTCAGCCTGCCTCTCCCCCGCTTGTTCTGTTTCTCTCGATCTCCGACAAATAAATACATAAAATCTTTAAAAAGTAATAAAAATAGGGGCACCTGCATGTCTCATTTAAGTGGCTGCCTTCAGCTCAGGTCATGATTTGCCTTTGAAGGTAAAATTCTAGGTACTTATTCCTACAGTTTTGCAAAGTTTTAATATAAATTCATTAAGAAACAATAATGTCTCTCATAGGCCTGGAACTCCATAGTACTTGAATGTCCCCTTTCTGGTTAGCTTTAAAAGGAAGCCATAGGGGTGCCTGGGTGGCTCAGTTGGTTAAGTGTCTGCCTTCAGCTCAGGTTATGATCTCAGAGTCCTGGAATCCAGCCCCATGTTGGGCTCCCTGCTCAGCAGGGAGTCTGCTTCTCCCTCTTATTCTACTCCTCCCCACCCCTCATGCTCGCTCTCTCAAATAAATAAGTAAAATCTTTAAAAATAAAAATAAATAAAAAGAAGCCATAGAACATGCCAAAAGGATTAGAAGCACTTAAGGGGAACTTTGCAGTTAGCTTAAGCTCAGGTTTTATATTAACTTTTCTATATTGTGTTAAATATTAAGTACAAAGTAATTTCTACTCCACAACTAGAGGACACAATTTTTTTAAAATTTGTGTTACACTAGTTAAATATACTTACCACCTAATCCTAAGAACGTTTGCTAATCATATTCCTGTTTTAGAGTGCCTGAGTGGCTCAGTCAGTTACATGTCCAACTCTTGATTTCAGTTTAGGTAATAATCTCAGCGTCATGAGATCAAGCCTGTGTCGGGCGCTATACTGGGTATAGAGCCTGCTTAAGGTTCTCTCTCTCTCTCCCTCTCCCCATCCTGCACTCGAATTTGATCTCTCTCTCTGCCCTCTTAAAAGAATAATAATAATAAAAGTAAATTTAAAAATAAAAATAAATTAAAATCACATTAAAGATTTTTAAAGATTAAAGATAAAATATCCTTTTTATTTTGCAATTTTTTAAAAAGATTTTATTTATTTATTTGACAGAGATAGCCAGTGAGAGAGGGAACACAAGCAGAGGGAGTGGGAGAGGAAGAAGCATGCTCATAGCGGAGGAGGCTGATGTGGGGCTCTATCCCATAATGCCGGGATCACGCCCTGAGCCGAAGGCAGAAGCTTAACCGCTATGCCACCCAGGCGCCCCTATTTTGCAGTTTTTAAATAGATGTAGTTATTCAGTTATTACTTACTGTTATTTTTAGAAATGTGGATACTAACACCTTAATTTTTTATTATAAATTCAGTGACATTTAATAGAGAAGATATCAGTGTACCTCAGCTCATAAATTGAAAACTTACAGACCTAGAAATACCTCTGATACAACTCCCTCGTCTTATAGATGAAGGATCTGAGGTTTACAGAGCCTACGGTTTTGGTCCAGGGTGACACACACTTAATAGCATATAAAGACTAAAACCCAAGTCTCCTGGCTCCTAATTCAGTACTTTAGGTACTTTTCCAGTATCTGTAATCATGTTTCTCCTTGGTCTGTGAATGAGACTGTAGATGTAGAGCAGTCAGAATATTGAAAGAAACTTCCATTTTCTCTGTAGAGCCTCAGTTTGTGAGAGGGGCTGGGGCAATCTTAAGATTATAGATTCCCAGGGGTGCCTGGGTGGCTCGGTCGGTTAAGTGCCTGACTGTTGATTTCAGCTCAAGTCCTGATCTCAGGGTCGTGGGGTCAAACCCCATGTTGGGCTTCTCACTCAGTGGGGAGTCTGCTTCCCTTCTTCCCCTCCTCCCCTGCTGTCACTCTCTCTCAAAAAACAAAAAACAAAACAAAACAAAAAAACAAAACCTCAGTATAAAGAAGTTTGCTTTTTTATTTTTTACAATTTTATTTATTTATTTGTCAGAGAGAGAGAGCACAAGTGGGGGGAGAAGCAGGCTCCTTGCTGAGCAGGGATGTGGGACTCCATCCCAGGACCCGAGCCGAAAGCAGGCGCTTAACTGACTGAGCCACCCAGGCATCCCAGATTTTCAGTATAAAGGAGTTTTAAAGGCTCTCTAGTCCATCCTCCTCTTTCACACTGGAATTCATACTCTGGTATCCTTAATAATATATGCCTGTGTGTCTTCCTCTTCACCTTCTTTGGAACATCTCAGGGCCTTTTGAGTTCTAGCTGCCCGTATTTTACGTCGGCTCTGATGCCTCTGGACTCACGCAGAACAAATCTAATCCTTCTTGTAATAGCCCTTCACATTTGTGAAATCTTGATCTCTTTCCCAGTCTTAAAAACACTCCAGCAACTTCACCTGTCCCTCACCCTCACCACCCTCTTCTTGACCCTGGTGTTTTAGTTCCTTTTTGTAGTGTAGTGTATAGAAGGGAGCACACTATAGCCAGCTTGGAGTGGATTAGAACTGTTACCTTCCTTGTTCAGAAAGCTTTATTTTATCAGTATAGTCTGAGGTCAGGGGATTTTCTTAGCTCCCTCCTATTGTTGATTTAGTGAGTCATAAGTACTGCTAAATCACATCCTTTCTCTCCCTACTCCCTACCCCTTGGGGTTTTGCGTATGTTGTTTTTGGAACCCAACACTAAACTTTATAATTATCCTTGTTCAGTTTCATTGAGGTGATTTTAGCCCCTCATATTAACCTTCCAAGCTCTGAATAGTCTATTTCAACATTGTGTGGCTCCCTCCCCAAGGCGTATTCTTTAGGGAAATAACAACGGCAGACTACTGATTTTTATCAAGTGATGTTTTCTTTCAAGAAGTCCTCTTGGGGGGCACCTGGGTGGCTCAGTCGGTTAAGGGTCTGCCTTTGGCTCAGGGTCCTGGGATTGAGCCCCGCATGCGGCTCCCTGCTCAGCAGGGAGCCTGCTTCTCCCTCTGCCCCTCCGCCCCTCTTGTGCTCATGGTCTCTTGCTCTCTCTCTCTCTCTGTTAAAAAAAAAAAAAAAAAAAAAAGGAAGTCCTCTGGGAAGGCTGTAATATTACTTATTCATCCAATTAGGGCACTGTTCAAAATTCTTTTGCTACTTCTTTTTTTCTTTGCTACCTAGATGTACCACTGTCGCTGCTTGAAAAGTGTGCTCTCTACATCTATAAAATTATCAATGAGCTTTTACTTGTGTTACAATTTGTATTCCTAGGGCTGTAATTTTTCCTTAACATTCCTGTGCATTATAGTGTGTATGTCCCAGTCTTTGGACCAAACAATACACATTCAAACAGTACAGAAATATAGAAATTGTCACAGCTGTGTTTTAAGCATTTTAATTAGGATTATAGTATTGTTAAACTAGTCTGCATTTGACCTTTAAATACAGGCCCATTTAATTTGTGACTGAGCTGAATCCAGTTACAGCTTTCCATTAGAATCCCTCAATTCCCACTTGTCCTCTTTTGTTCACAGACTAACAGAGCTGCAGCTGCAGCCTTTCAGCAGAGAAGACGGTACATGTTAAATATAGCCTGACCTGCTGCTGCGGTGAAACCTGACACTGCCACTTGCAGGCTCTGTGCAGCACCATGCTGATCCTAAATGTAGGGCAATGACTAATTCGACTGTAAACAGGGACTCTAGACATGACCTCAGACGCTGCAGTTCTGCATATAAGTAACAAGCCGAAGTGCCTACTTTCAAGTAGCAAGGGAATGATAAAAGATGCAGGATGGGGAAAGTAGGAGGCTGGTGTGGAGGAGCAGAGGTAAATATTATTGTCAGTGTTTTATGCTACCGGTTGGATATTAGTTTCACTGGTGTTTATTATACTTAAATAAAACAAAATAAAGCCATGTATAGTCTGTGGTGAGAGTGGGTCACAAATGAGGTATTTAATGACTTTGGGGCAATGAAGTGGAGGGAGGCAGATAGTATTGAACTTTTTCCTTTAACTGGGAATTTGGGTAGCTCATGAATCCTCTTCTGGGAGGCATACATGTAATGTCCAGCATGAAACATATTTATGAGAATAACTCCAGAGACAGGAAAATTCCCATAAATAATGCCATGTAGGCTTTGGATAGTGGCTCATGCAGAACAGACCGTGATAGGGATTCAGGACCTTAGACATAGCGACTCTTGGGTATCTGATAAGAAAGTTTAATTTTCAGACCCAGTGAAGCAACTGTAAGCATTTGAGAGAATCTTTTACTTCTTACATCAGGTGTGTCTATGTATCTCTGCAGACACAAATTAATCATACTCCATTTGAATAAAAATTTTTCTTTGAATCAACTTGACACTGAAATTTACACATAAACCAAGAAAAACCCAAGGGAGGTTACCACTAAATAACTGGCATATATATCACAGCATACCAAAAGTCTTCAAAAGAAGTTCACTTTAAGAAGTATAGTTAAAAATAATTAATGAATTATGGTTACTATTCTTGATAATAAACATTTTTTGAGCTCTGTGCTAACCATTTTGCTAGTCTAGCAGTAGCTTATTAGTTCTTCCCAACAGTCTGGGGAAAGTGAATTATTATTTTATTTTTTAGAGATGTGGCTCAGAAAGCTTAACTACTTTGCCAGTGTTATATGGCCACAAACACTGGGACTGGCATTTGAATCCAAGTCGGCCTGAAATTTAGATTGTCTCATGTTTAGTGGTTTCTGAAATAGCTATAACTGATTACTTTATATAATCTCACCTCTGTAAACACAATAAACATAGTAACTTTTTTGTGTCTGCCATGCGTAAGGTACAAAGCCAGTGTCTAAAGATGTATTCGATTTTAAAAATTTGTATTTTGTTTTTGAGTGGAGATAGATTGTTTACAAAGACAAATTTTAAGTGAGAGATAAATAATTTTCATCTCACCAGTTCAGCTTTTATGGTTTGATGGTAATTGGTAATTGTCTGGCTTTGTGTGACAAGGTTGCCTCTAGCCATGGATCTTAGCTTTTGATAAAACGTAGATTGAATATACTCAATTCTTTTCTGTTTGAAGATGTCTGACTTTTTTGACATTACGTACCATTAGCCTGTCTATCTGGGCAGGAGGAAAAGTATCAAACTCTTTAGTTCTGGTGAAAGATAGGGTATGGTTGAGAGTGATGGGTACAGACATTCTAGCTTTACATATACAAGAATTGGAACAAATTAAGTCCCTTATCATATTGTGTATTTAAAAGCATCTGTAAATGGTTTTGTGTAGAATGGGTATTTTAAAATTTGATTGTATTTGTATTTCTAAAGATAAACACTGGTTTTTGGAAAAGTCATACATTCATATGTTAAAAATGCTAAAGGTATACAACACAGTACCTAGTGAAAATTCTTTCTCATAGGTACGTAATTGACCTCCGTACAGACAGGTGGAATTACCAGGTTCTTGGCTGTCATGTCAAGGGTATTTTATGCATTTATAAGCAATTGTGTACATTTTTCCTTATTTTTTCCTTATTTTTCCATATATATATATATGTGTGTGTGTGTATATGTATATATACACACACACACACACACACACACACTGTTAAGCAGTTTGCTTTTCCCATATATTCAGTCTTTTACAAGTACTTCCAGTCTTTTTCAGAACTGTAACATAAAAACTTAATTAGAAGATATTTTTAATAAAATATTCCATAAAATATTCTATAATATAGCTATTTAATAAGTGCAATAAATAATTTTTTACAAGTGTCATTTCCTATCTTTTTATAGACACCCATGTATGTATGTATGTATATATGATAAATGCCTGGAAGTGAGATTGCTGGACCACTGTTTTGGGAAAGATTGTCAGATATCTTTCATAAAGATTGTACCAATTTACACTGCCACTGTCATTGTGAGAGCATATCTATTTCTCTCATACCTTCACCAACACATTCTGCTGTCAGACATCTTATTTGCCAGTGGGATAAGTGGAAAATAGCTTCTCAGTATAATTTTAGTTTACATTTCACTTAGGAATAAGGTTGTGTACCTTTTTTTTTTTTTTAAAGATTTTATTTATTTATTAATTCGACAGAGAGAGAGACAGCCAGCGAGAGAGGGAATACAAGCAGGGGGAGTGTGAGAGGAAGAAGCAGGCTCATAGCGGAGGAGCCTGATGTGGGGCTCGATCCCATAACGCCGGGATCACGCCCTGAGCCGAAGGCAGACGCTTAACCGCTGTGCCACCCAGGCGCCCTGGTTGTGTACCTTTTTATGTGCTTAAGAGAAGATCTTTGTCATAAATCTATCATCTCTGTTGGTATTTACTTACTTTTCTATTAGATTATTGATCCTTTTCTTACTGATTTATAGAATATAGAAACCCTTTATGTGTTAAGTTCCTTAGCTCATTGAGCTGTGAGTTAACAAAATTCCCCCCAATGTAACATGAATTCTTTCCATGAAGAATTTTTTTTACATTTATGTAACTTTTTTTTTTTAAGATTTTATTTATTTATTTGATAAGGAGGCAGTGAGAGAGGGAACACAGGCACGGGGAGTGGGAGAGGGAGAAGCAGGCTTCCCGCTGAGCAGGGAGCCCGATGTGGGGCTCAGTCCCAGGACACTGGGATCATGACCTGAGCTGAAGGCAGATGCTTAACGACTGAGCCACCCAGGCGCCCCTGTAACTTATTTTTTTAAGATTTATTAATTTATTTTAGAGAGAGACAGCACGCACGTGAGCAGGGCAGGGAGGGGCAGAGGGAGTGGGAGGGAATCCCAGGCAGACTCCCCACTGAGCACAGAGCCCAGCATGGTCAGTCCCATCCTAAGATCACGACCTGAGCTGAAACCCAAGAGTTGGACGCCTAACCGACTGAGCTGTCCTGGTTCCCCTACATTTATATAACTTCTGAATCGTTTGTTTGTTTGTTTTTTAAGATTTTATTCATTTATTTGACAGAGAGACAGCCAGTGAGAGAAGGAACACAAGCAGGGGGAGTGGGAGAGGAAGAAGCAGGCTCCCAGCAGAGGAGCCTGATGCGGGGCTTGATCCCAAGACCCCGGGATCACGCCCCAAGCCAAAGGCAGACGCCCAACGACTGAGCCACCCAGGCGCCCCTCTGAATCATTTGTTTTGTCTCCCATAGCTTCTATGATTTTTTAAATCTTTAATTGATCAGGAATTTATTTTGGTGGAATGTATGAGGAATTGATCCACTATTACTTTTTTCAGGTGGCTACCCCATTGTGCAAATATTATTTATTAAATAATTGTGTTCCATTTGATTTAAAATGCCAAGTTTATCTTATACTTAACTTCCCTGTATATTTAGATCTCTCTCTGGACTTTCTCACAATGGGAAATTTTTTTTAAATCGTTAATCTTCCATTAGAATTTTAGTAGTGTGAGTGAAACAACACATAATCTTGTTGGCAGCTTCTTTATAATGGGATCAGTGATTTTTACAGTGTAACACCGATTTATATAATACGAATTGTTGCATACATAAAGTTTATAAGTTGATTACATTAACTTAACTGTTGTTTGCCCACATTATGAATTAAACTGTATTCATTTGTTTATTCAAACAGCATTTATCAAATGCCTATTATATACTAAGTACTGTTATTAAAGGCCCTCAGTGAATAAAACAGATCTTTACCATCACAGAGCTTGCATTCTAGTGGGAAGAGACAGTCAAAACACAATAGACAGAATAATTAAGTAAATTATAAAATATGTTGGGAGTGCTATGAAAACGGAAAAAGAACAAGGAAGGTAAAGAATATTTGGAGTGTTGTGAAGGGTAAAGTGGGGAGCAAATTGCAGTTTTGAGTAGAGCAATCAGAGCAATCTAAAAGTAAGCCTTACTGATTGAGGAAACATTTGATGAAAAACTTGAAGATGAGGAAATTACCAGTGTGAATACCTGTGGGAAGAGTATTCCAGGAAAAAGTGACAGCCAGAGTAAAGACCCTAAAGTGGAAGCATGCTTGGTTTTATTAAAGAGGAACAGCAGTGAGGCCAGTGTGGCTGGAACAAGAGGGATTTAGGGGGAAGGTAGTACGGGATGGAGTCAAGGAGGCCACAGGGAACCATGACACGTAGGGCAACAGTTCTCAAACCTTTTGGTTTCAACACTCCTTTATAAACTGAAGAGTTACTGGGGATTACCAAGAACTTTTATTTATGTGGCTTATATCTATCAGTATTTATTGTATTAAAGCTAAAACTGAGAGCTTTTAAAAACAGGAATACACAGGCACACATTCCATTACAGCAATGAAGTCATCACATACCACGTAGCTCCACTGGAAAACTGCACTGTAGATTCATGAGAAAACGATAGTGACAAAGGCAAAAAACATTTTAGGATTATTGTTGACAATTGCAGACACCCTTAAAAGTTGTCTGGAAAAAATCCTCATGTCCCTGATCATACTTCAAGAACTTCTGTGTAGAGTCCTATAGCCCTTGTAAGGTTTTGATCAGATGACTCATGATCTGGTTCAGGTTTTAGCTGGGCTGCTCTGGCTCCTAGTTAGAAAAAGGACTGTAGGGAAGCAAGGGCAGAAACAGGGAGACCAGGTAGGATGCTATTGTAGTAATCCAGGCCAGAAATGATTTAGACTAGGTGGTAGCAGTATAGGAGCTTTGAAATGGTCTGATTTTGGAGTATTTTAAAGGTAGAGCCAATGGCATTAACTGACAGATTCCATGTAAGGTGTGAGAGAAAGAAGTTAAAATTGGCACCAATGTTTTTTTGGTTTCTTTCCTGAGAAACTTGAAAGATGGAGTTGCCATCAGCTAAGATGGGGAAGGCTGTGGGTGGAGTAGGTTTTGGAGAAAGTTGAGGTGTTCAGTTTCGGATGTGTTGCATTTAAGACAGTTGTTGAGCATTTAAGTGGAGATATCAAGTTGTCATTTGGATGAATGAGTCTAGAGTTTGAAAGTGAGTTATAGACTGAAGATATAAATTTGAGAGTTGTTGGCATGCAAGTGCTACTTAAAGCCATGACAGGGGCCCCTGGGTGGCTCAGTCGGTGAAGCATCTGCCTTTGGCTCAGGTCATGATCCCAGGGTCCTGGGATCGAGCCCCACATTGGGCTCCCTGGGCTCCCTGCTCAGCGGGGAGTCTGCTGCTCCCTCTGCCTCTGCCACTACCCCCTGCTTGTGCTCCCTCTCTCTCTCTCTCTCTGTTAAATAAATAAATAAAAAGATTTTATTTATTTATTTAGAGAGAGAGTGTGTGTGTGAGCAGGGGGAGAGGGGGCAGAGGGGGAGAATCTTTCAAGCAGACTCCCCACTGATTGAGGAGCCCAACGTTGGGCTCAGTCCCATAACCTGTGAGATCGTGACCTGAGGTGAAACCAAGAGAGTCAGATGCTCAACCACCCAGGTGCCCCTGTAAATAAAATCTTAAAAAATAAAAAACCCAGTGCATGAGGGTTCTAATTTCTCTACTTCCTTATTATTCTCCATTTTAAACACTTGTTATTTTCCATTTTAAAATAATAATAGCCATACAGAATGGATATGAGGTGGTATCTCATTGTGGCTTTGATTTACATTTCCCTAATAACTAATGACGTTGGGTGCCTTTTCATGAGCTTATTGATCATTTCTATTTCTTTTGAAAAATGTCTAGTCAAATCTTCAGCCATTTTTTCATTGTTTTTGTTGAGTTGTAGTTCTTTTATATACTTTGGAAATTAATCTCTTATCAGATATAAATATTTCTCCCATTCTTTGTGCTCTCTTCACTCTCTTGATAGTGTCCTTTGATGTTTTTAATTTTATTTATGTTTTCCTTTATTACTTGTGCTTTTAGTGTTACATTTAAATCATCACCTAATCCAAGGTCATGAAGATTTGCCCTGTGTTTTCTTCTTCTAAGAGTTACAGGGACTCTGGGTGGCTCAATCAGTTAAGTGTCTGCCTTCGGCTTAGGTCATGATCCCAGGGTCCTGGGATCAAGTCCCACATCAGGCTCCTTGCTTCGCGGGGAGCCTGCTTCTCCCTCTAACCCCTCTCCTTGCTTGTGCTCTCTCTCTCTTGCTCTCTTTCTGTGACAAATAAATAAAAATTTTTTAAAAAGAGTTTTATTATTTTAGCTCTTTTGGATGTGCCTGGGTGGCTCAGTTGGTTAAGCGTCTGCTTTTGGCTCAGGTCATGATCCCAGGGTTCTGGGATCGAGTCCCACATCGGGCTCTCTGCTCAGCAGGAAGCCTGCTTCTCCTCTCCCTCAGCCTGCCTCTCTGCCTACTTGTGCTTGCTCACTCTCTATCAAAAAAATAAATAAAATCTTTTAAAAACATTTTTAGCTCTTTTGTTTAAGTCTGATCAATTTTTTTATTATGTTAGTCACCATACAGTACATCATTAGTAGTCTGATCCATTTTGAGTTAACTTTGTATAAGGTGTGAAGTTGGAGTCCAGCTTCCATTCTTTTGCATGTGAATATCCAGTGTTCCCTGTACTGTTTATTAAAAAGACTCCCTTTTCCCCATTTAATGGTCTTAGAACCCTTGTTTGAAAGTGAATTGACCATATATTGTGAGGGTTTGTTTCTGGGCTCTCTGTTCTGTTCCTTTGGTCTGTGTGCCAGTATCACACTGTTTTGGTTACCATAGCTTTGTACTAAGTTTTGAAATTGGTTAATGTGACTCTTCTATCTTTGTTTTTGCTTTCAAAACTGTTTTGGCTCTTCATGGTTCTTTGAGATTCCATATGAATTTCAGGATTGTTTTTTCTATTTCAGTAAAAATGCTGTTGGGATTTTGTTAGGAACTGCCTTGAACCTTTCCATTGCTTTGGATAGTATTATCATCTTAATAATATTAAGTCTCCCAATCCAGGAACATGGGATGTTTCCGTTTGTTTAGAAACCTTAATTTCTTTCTACAGTGTTTAGTTTTTAGTGTACAAATCTTATGCTTCATTGGCTAATTCCTAAATATTTTATTCTTCTTGATGATATTGTTAATCGTGTTGATTTTTAAAGTTCCTTCTTGGGTTGTTCATTGAAAGTATTTAGAATACAACTGGGGCACCTGGGTGGTGCATTCAGTTAGGCGTCAGACTCTTGGTTTCAGCTCAGTTGGTGATCTCAGGGTTGTGGGATCGAGCCCCCTGTCAGGTTTCATGCTCAGCACAGAGTCTGCGTGGGACTCTCTCTCCCTCTGCCCCTCCTCCTTATTCTCTCTCTCAAATAAATAAATAAATCCTTTTTTAAAACAAAGAACATAACTGAATTCTGTGTGTTGATTCTTTTTTTAAAAGATTTTGTTTGAAAGAGAGAGAGAGCACGAGCTGGGGGGGAGGAACAGAGAGAGAGGGACAAGCATCCTCCACACTGAGCACCATCCCATGACCCTGAGATTACAACCTGAGCAGAAACCAAGAGTAAGATGCTCAACCAGCCCAGCCACCTCGGCACCCCTGTGTGTTAATCTTACAACTGCTGACTTAATTTATGAGGGCTAACATTTTTTGTGTGTCAGTTCTTTCAAGCTTTCTATGTATAAGATCATTTATGAACAGAGATAATTTTACCTCTTCTTTTACAATTTGGATGCCTTTTATCTCTTTAGCCTAATTGCTCTAGCTAGAAATTCCAGAACCATGTTGAATTGAAGTGGCAAGAGTGGACATCCTTGTCATGTTCTTGATCTTAGAGGGAAAGCTTTCAGTATTTCACCATTGAGTATGACGTGGGTTTTTCATAAATGGCCTTTATCATGTTAAGGAAATTTCCTTCTATTCCTAGTTTAACGGGTGTTTATGAAAGTGAATTGAATTTTGTCACATGGCTTCTTCTGCATCAATTGAGATAATTGGGTAGTGTTTTATTCTTCATTCTAATGTGTAGTAAATTACATTCATTGCTTTTCATATGCTGAGCCATCTTTGCATTCTGGGAATAAATCTCCCTTGACCATGATACATAGTACTTTTAGTATACTGCAGAATTCAGTTTGCTAGTATTTGTTGAGGATTTTTGCATCTGTATTCACAGGGGATGTTGTGTAGTTTTCTTTTCTTACAGTGTTTTTGTCTGGCTTTGGTATCAGTAATGCTGGCCTTAGAATGAGTTAAGAAATATTCCCTCCTCTTTAATCTTTCTGGAAGAGTTCAGGAAAAGATTGGTATTGGGGCGCTTAGGTGGCTCAGTCCATTAAGCTTCTGACTCCTGATCTCAACTCAGGTCTGGATCTCAGGGTTGTCATAGGCCCTGCATGGGGCTCCTACGGGAGTCAGCTTCAAATTCTCTCTCTCCCTGTGCCCCTCCTCCACTTCACACATACACACACTCTCTCTCTCTCAAATAAATAAATCTTAAAGGAAGAAAGAAAGGATTGGTGTTAATTCTTCAAGTGTTTTGTCACAATTTTTGTGATAGGAATAAATGAATCAGGTATTTTTTGAAGCCGTCAACAGTGTTTCAAGGAGCTAGAAAGATGTCTTGAGGACTGCACATTTCCATAAGCACAATATGAAATTACCATTGCATAAATCAACTCATAAAAGTCACTAGGGTCTGCTGGCCTCTTAGCTTTGTTCCTGGGCTTGCTTGCTTCTTATTTATGTGCTGATGTATCTAGAATCACATGGTCTATACCCTCATGTCTGGTTTGAAGGATTCTGTTATGAAGATTGGGCATCCTCAGAAAAGAGACTTGACTATGTATATTCAGTCTCTAAAATACTTCACATACACTGTAATCCTTAAATCCTCTTTGAGAACTTGGTGAGTGATCTCGAATTTAGAAATAAAGAAGCTTAAGGCAGAAAAATTTTGCCTGTGAGCACAAAGGATTTCTGGCTTTTGTGTTTTATTTTGTTTTGACCCCTTAATTGAGGCTGCGTTTTGCACAGATTGGCTCCTCCTTTGTTTTACCTCCTTTATCAGCCTAAGACAAGGGCATTAATTATTGTTCACAGAGACTATATACAGATTCTTCTCTGCTTAGATAAAACAAGCATTCTTCTAGAATCTAAAAGGTTAGGTCCTTTTGTTTGAGATTGAATAAGCAACGGCCAAAAATAATTCCTTATAGGCCAAGGGAGGAGGCTCTGCATCGTAGTTTGGGCTCTCTAACTAGGTGTCTGAGTGTGTCAGCATTATCACAAAACTGACCAATGGTGACTCTTGAATATAGTGACTTTCAAACATTTTTGAAAGCTTTTTACAATAAGTTTTATAGCATGACCTAGTACATAACAAAAATATGTATACAACTAACATGAAGGTCTCAGAGGCCAATTCTTAATCTTTATTAAAGAAAATGCGGCCTGCTATCTTATGTTGTTCTGTTTCTTTTTAAAAAGATGCTGTTCTCAGCTTGCTGAATTGATGTCATAACCTGCTAATAATTGTGGGCTTTGATTTTAAAAATATTCCTCCATGACCCTCAAATTTATCTGTGCATATAGTTTTCTGGGCTCCTACCCTTTAGGCCATTTTGATTCTGTGGTTTGAAGTAAAACCCAGGAGTTTCTATTTTTAAAAGTGCCCAGATAATTTTGATATAGCCATAGACAAGTTTTGGGGAACTACTGATAGATCCAATCGAATAAAAACTATTCTGTTTAAAACTAAATCTGTCACATAAAATTGCTGACACCAGGAAGCCTGGCTGGCTCAGTTGGTAGAGCATGTGACTCTTGATCTCGGGGTCATGAGTTCAAGCCCCACATTGGGGGTAGAGTTTATTTTTAAAATATAAGTAAATAAAATAAAATTGCTGAAACCATCATTGTGACTTTTAAAATTATTGCCCTTTTAATTTTAGGAAATAAATTAACCATTACCTAAACTCTCTGGACTCCAGTATTCTTATTATTTAATAAAATGTGGGGAGCCATTTTATGTAGTGACTGACAGATAAAGGATGGTTAAATTCCTCTTGATTATAGAAAAAACAGGCTGGGCATGTAGTAGATTAAGTTACTCTCTGGTTTGTTCCATTCAGTAGTGATGTTGTCTTCTTTGACACAGACCAGTTTATGTCTGACTTGGAACACCAGCCATCAGGTTCAGCAGAGAAATGGCCTAACCACAGTGAGCTCTCATGTCCAGCTCCTTTCTGGAGAATCTAGAGGGTGAGTGTTGATTGAAATGTGTCATTGTTTTTATACCCAAGTGCGGTATTTGCATGCAGTGGCTGGATTTGCATGTGCTACAGAGGATGGGGTACACACGGGCAATCTTCTTGGTAGGTCCACTCAGTATCTTTGGAGCTACACTTTGACTACTAGACTCTGCTTTTTAAATCCAACCACATTCAGGTTCTTACACTAGTGCTTATAAATTTAATCTGGGTTTGAATAGAAGGCAAGTGTTTAACTGAATTTATTAAATCAAAACAGAGAAGCCCGTCTATAAGAATTCTATGGCTTGGGGGAAAAAAAATAAAAGGATTCTATGGGTTGGGTGCTGAGTAAACCTGGTTACCAATCAGGTTGATAAGCCTACTGATTTCTGGTCATGTACTCTAAGTTTTGATGTGAGGCAGTATGAAACGGAAATTAGCAGGAAATTTTACCTATTTGTCACAGGCAACCTGGATCATTTACCCTTGAGTCTGCCTTGTGGGCCCATGTTTGCATTCCTGATAGTTCTTCTGGGATTTCATTTGCAAAGAATCCATAAAAATAAAGTCTGTGTGAGGGAGGGGCTGGGCCTCAGCCCTCTCTACCTCAGCAACCCACCGGGAACATAGCTCTCCCTCACTGTCACACAGTTTCTTTCTTCAAAGACTCTGAAAGCCACTTGAGAACATACGTGATTATAAATATACAAATTATATATTGTAAATATACAAATTGTATTGTATATTATGTATGTAAATTATAAATATACAAATTGTAATTCTCAAAATGCCATTTGAATGAAATTTTAATGAATTTAGATCTGGAAGGGGACTACCCAAATCTTTATATTTAGGATACTGAAGCCTCATCAGATGAGGCACCAAAACACTGGCTTCTCCCGGAAGCTGAGCCTACCCTGGTCTCACATCATTCTTGTCTCTAGTCATGAGAGGAATAAAAATGGCAACTAAATTCCTGTAACTCTCTAAGGAGAGTTATAACCCGAAGGGTTTTTTTTTTAATTGAAATGTAATTGACATACAATATCCTATTAAGTTTCAGATGTGCATCACAGTAATTTGATATTTTTATATATTACAAAATGATGCCCATGATAAGGCTAGTTACCATCTGTCACCATATAAAGTTATTATGATATCATTGACTATATTTCCTCTGCTTACATTACAACCCCATGACTTATCTATTTTTATAGCTGGAAATTTGTATCTCTTGATCCCCTTCACCTATTTTGACCACTCCCCTCAGCCTTCCTCCCTATAACCAGAAAGATTTAAATGAATTTCCTCATATTGTGGTTGAGAAGATCCATTGAAGAAAGATCAAGTAAATCACCCTAGTTATATCACAGCTGAACCAAAATTAAAGTTTTATCTCTTCTAGAGTTTACCCCATTGCTCTTCCTGTGTGTGAAGCAACAAGTAAGTTGGTCACTAGTGATCTTGGTAAGAAGTGTTTCTTTGGAATGAAGCAATCAGTGTATGACTAAGGAGTGAACAGGAGGTGAGAATAGAAACATGAAATAGCAGGCAGTGTATATAACTCCTTTAAGATGTTAAACAATAAAAGAAAAAATTAGGTATAGAGGGCTATGTAAGTTCTAGGATTTTTTTTGTTTGCTTGCTTGTTTAAGGTAGAGAGCTTTACCGTACCTAGTAACGATAAGAAAGATCCAGGAGGGAAGGTGGTGGGTAGATTGACTGAAGAGCTGGAAGGGTGCAGAAAATTTTTGGAGCAAGTCTTGAAGAGGCAAATATATAGGATCCATAGCACAGGTGCTGGAATGAGTTATGTGGATTTATGGTTCTGGAGCTCAGGTTGGGTCCCTGGAGGGCATAGATTTAGGAGTCAACAGTATATAGAAATGGACAAGATTATCCAGAGAAAATGTACAATATGCAAAAAAAAAAAAAAATAGGGAGAAGGATGGAATCTTCCTATAATCTTAAAATTCTTCTGAATCCAACATCTTAAAACAAAAAGAAGTGGGTTTTGGTTTTTATTTTTTCACATTTCAGTTTTTGTTGATATAAAAGGATACATGCTGATACTTGAATACACTTTTAGGTACCTGTGTACTGTTTACTCAGCTGGAGATTTAATGTTTGTCTTTGAGGAATGTTTTGAGTTACAACCTGTTCTAGAGGAAAGACCTCTATGACACTGAGTATAGTATCACACACAAGAGATTTCTTAAAAAGAAAGAACCCTTAATAATAAGACTGATTCCCCTGTCAGGTGTGGTTTAAAAAAAAAAAACAAAAAGTGTCATAATTTTCCTTTACTAGTAGTAAAGCTACTGTTGAAAAGTGAAAGATACCGTCTAATCTTTGTGCATGTATTTTCACTTTGTCCTGTGGTTGAAAGCTGTCTAATGTTTAGGGTGAAATTTAAAATGACTTGGCTAAAAACTTGATAGAGCTCAAGCTGGTTATCTTGGTTCTTGCTTAAAATACTTAAGTATTCTTTCTGTTGTTACCTTTATGGTGATGAGTTTTATTTTTGTTAATAAATAAATAATAGTCTCTCTAATGGAGATTCCAAAGTACAATGGCTTAACCACTTTGGAAGTTTCTCTAACACTTCATGGTAATTCAGAGATCAGGATTCCTTTTATTTCATTGTTCCTCTGTTTCCTTAGGTATTATCAAAGCAGTTACCACTTTGACTTGAGTCTTAGCCCAAAGCAAGAGGTATGGGGGAAGGAAGGGAAGAAGTTATTGAGCCTGGGATAAGGAGGATGAACACATCACTTTTGTTCACATTTCATTGGAAGAAAACAAATTATATGGCCATACCTACCTACAAAGGGGAAGATGGGAAATGTAGTTTATAGCTAAGTGGCCCCATGAGTAGTTAAATTCACTTAAGAATGAATTAGAACAGTTAACAATCTACCATAGATACTTTCTAAATGTTCAGGAACTTTTTTTTGTCTTTAGTTTGAGAAGGTATGTTAATCAGATTTTGATAAATGCAAATTAATTGTTCACCTCATGACACAAATAGGTGAATTCAGTTATTTAATGTGTGTAGTTTAGTTGGTGTTCTTACAACTTACTAAAACCGAAAAGTACATCTTAGCAAAACTGTGTTATAGAATAATAAACTGTAAATACTAGATTTCTCATCCATTTAAACTCATTCCTATACTTCCAAATTTCTCTTATTTTTTCATTTCAAGTGGAATTCAGAAAATAATTGGAGCCTTTGTTTTATAAAAAATAGTGTCTCCATAAAATTGTTCACCAGAGAATGGATTATACCTTTAAACTTCGGGTACAAAAGGTGAAATCCAAACCTGGATGAATGTTCATTTCAGCTTCAAAATGAAATAACATATATAAATAGAGTCCAATTATACCCAGAAATCCTTTCCAGAAATGCTCAAGATGCTCAGATGCTAGTTAGAAAGGCCCTTTGGGCTTTTGTGTATAAGACTGTCTGCTCCAGGGGCAGTGTCCTGGGTTGCTCTGCCCCAGTCCACCTGGTGGTGAGATTTCATACCATACCATGCTTGTCAGCTCTAGCTCTGAAACCTTTAGCATTGGAAATAGCCCTAAATAGGAGACCTTTTGTTACTCAAACACCTCATTCTTGTGTATAGGAATAGCATTCCAGTGGACTGTTAAGTTGGATAGCAATTTTTGGATTAAGAAACTTGTTCTTACAGCAAATACTGCTGATGGCTCTGACTACTTCTGTTGTGGTATCACAGGTGATCCATGTGTTGGGGAAGCAGGAGTTGATGGCAGCTGTCACAAGTGGGCCAAACGCCGTGACCTACATAACCTGTTAGCATAGGTGTTGAGGGCTGTTGACTCTTCTCCTAGGCTTTTAATTCACTTTACTCTTTAAAGGAGGGAAATGATAACATTGCATAATAGGGGCATAAACTCTTTCTGCTCTTAAATTGATGAAAAAAAAAATAAAGCCACCTCACATATTTCCTGGACTAGGGTTTAAATAAATGAATAAATTCATGCATATATATTCAAAAGAAAGTAGAAAATGAAATTGCAAGCAGTATTTTTAAGAAATAATGTCAAATCACTAAGTTTTTTTAATCACTAAGTTGTACATCTGAAACTAATATAAATATGTGTCAGCTATACTCAAAAAAAAGAGAAATAATTGGGGCACGTGGGTGGCTCCGTCAGTTAAGCATCTGCCTTTGGCTCAGGTCATGATCCGAGGATCCCGGGGAATGAGTCCTACATCGGGCTCCTTGCTCAGCAGGGAGCCACTTCTCCCTCTGCCTGCCACTCCCCCTGCTTGTGCGCTCTCTCTGTCAAATAAATAAAATATTTTTTTAAAAGAAATAACTTACTGTGTTTATCAATATTGCTAATAATATACATCATAGACTTGTTTGCCAGTAATAATTTTGACTTGCTTTAGTTGACACTGAAATTTTGGCTGGTTGCAACAGAAAGCTATTGCAGGAATCCAGAGGTTGGAGCCTGAGCCCTGAGCCCCCAGCCTCAGGGAGAAGTGAGAGGCAGAGAAGAGCCGCGGACACTGTGCCATACTGCTCTCAAATCATTGCTAAAGGGCAGCAAAAGGACCACTTTGTTGTAGTTCTGACTCGTTGTCCTAAAATTCATATTCAGTATTCACTTGTAGCAATTATTTGAGCATAATTTTAGTTTTTCCAAGTTCCCAAATTATATTAAAGTATTCAGTTGGCCAGTGATTGTATTCAGCACACAGTATGTACCAAGCACTAAGGGTTCAGTGAAGAACAAGATAGGTAATAAGGTCCCTGCCCTACTGGAACTTATATCTACTGATTATTATGTATTAATATTCTGTATTAAAGTATACTTGAGTACAGTCAGCTTGAGTGCCTCTTTGTGGAAAATCTTCCTGGCTTTATCATAGTCTTAAAATCCCAAACAGTCAAGAACCTTCCAGGTTGCTTCAGCTAAGTGAGGTTAGGCACCACAGGCAAAAGAACAGAACTTTGATAAGGGAGAGCAGAAACAAAATAGCTTTAATCAGGCTTTTGCTATAAACAGCATTACCTGACTACCTCAGAAAATGATGTGTTTACTTTGTCGTCAGAGTACTTGGTGGGGATGCCTGGGTGGCCCAGTCAGTTAAGCGTCTGCCTTCAGCTCAGGTCATGATCCCAGGGTCCTGGGATTGAGTCCCACATCGGGCTCCTTCTTCAGCAGGTAGCCTGCTTCTCCCTCTGCCTGCCACTTCCCCTGCTTGTGCTTTCTCTCTCTCTCTGTCAAATAAATAAATCTTTTAAAAAAAAAGTGTACTTGGTAAGTGGGTGGATAGTGCTGGATATCATACCCTCATCCTCAAGAAAATGTAAGCATTGACTTCCTCATAAAGACACAGGAAAACAATACATCATGTGTTTTTTTACGATGATAGAACACCATTTCTAATCACCTTGTAGATTTAAAACTTGATCAGTGAGGTAATTTAAGAAGGTGTGTTGCATGGCAGCTTGGAACATCTCTGAAGTTACCATCCTTGGAAGGGATAAGCGTTGGGAAAAGATGATTGCCAGCTGATACTCGCTTCTATATTTGGCTTGTTGCCACTGCTGGGAGACCTGTCTAAAATAGACACTGTCAAAATAAAAATCAGATGTCATGCATTAGTCTTAATAACATTGTCTGGTCCCTTTCCTACGCCTCTACCTAGTGAACTTTCAGTATATTAGTTCCCAGTAGTTTCCAAGTAATTGTATTGAATTAGGATCCGTTTATTCAGTCATCAGAAATTGGTATTTCCTCATTAGTAACGTCCTTGCCCTTCAGGAGCTCACAAGCTACTTGAGAGACAGATAATGATGCCCCCTATCAGTAATTCAATGTGGTGAGTTATGTGAAGAGACCACGTGCAGAGATCATGGGCCATCCTTGTGCTCTGTCTTACGAGTCTAGCCTATAGACCTACACATGGAGTCCACACTGAAAACACTGTTCCTTGCTTGTAATTGGCTTGGAATGACAGGTGCCAACGGCTGCCTTTTCTGTTTTTGTCCCTTTTATATTCTCTCTTTCCTGTCTTACTCTCAACCATACTCCCTTTCCGTCCCCATGCATCTTAAAATGTTGTGAAGATTGAAGATACAAATTTCAGTTGTAAACTCTCATAGATGCTCAATAAATTTTTGTGAAGTGAATCTTAGTTCCCTTCTTACAGCCATAAGAATTTGAAGAATTTTTTTAATTACCTATAGACAGAGTAGATGTTAATACTTGAAGATTTTTTAAGCGATTGTTAGTGTCTCCTTTGCTCTATGATCACATCATATTCTAAGTGTAAAATTTTTTTGTCTTGGCCTATTTTCATTTATAACAGCTGGTCTGAAATGTAATTCATTACTATAAAACTCACCCTTGAAAATATACCATTCAGTGGTTTTAGTATATTCACAGAATTGTGCAACTGTCACAACGATCTAATTTTAGGTAATTTTCATTACTCCAAAAAGAAAAAAAAAGAAACCCCATACCCATTAGCAGTCACTCCTATTCCTTCCTCACCATAACTCCTGGTAACCACCTATCTATTTGCTGTCTGTTCTGGCCATTTTATACAAATGGAATCAAACAATGTATGATCTTTTGTGTCTGGTTTCTTTCACTTAGCATGTTCTCAAGGGTCATCTATGTTGTAGCATGTATCAGAACTTCCTTCTTGTGGCTAACGTTCCACTGTATGGATAGCCCTCGTTTCGTTTATCCATTCATCACTTGGTAGACATATGGGTTGTTTCCACTTTGGCGCTATTGTGAATAATGCTGCTGTGAACTTGTATTCTAGTACAAGGTTTTATGTGGATATATGTTTTCAGTTCTTTTGAGTATATGCCTAGGAGTATAATCTTTAGTTGATAAAGCAAAGAATTTTCATTTCAAAGCAGAGAATTCTCACGAGAGAACTAAAGGTTCTTACGGGGGGGAATACGGGGCATTCTTTTTTTTTAAAGATTTTATTTATTTGAGAGAGACAAAGATAGTGACATAGAGCGTGAGGATGATAAGCGAGCACAAACGGGGAAAGAGGGAGCAGCAGGCTCCCCGCTGACCCTGGGATCATGACCTGAGCCGAAGGCAGCCGCTTAACCCACTGATCCACCCAGGCGCCCTGGCATATTATTTTCTATACTGGTTCCTCAAGATTGAAGTTTTTTGCACTGGACTTCACAGAGCACTATGTTCCTTGAAATGCTTGGCTTGTCATAGAAACCAAAAGAAAATCAAGACCCTTTTCTGAAAGGATGAGAACCCATGCCCCCAACATAATAAACGATGCTTGTATTAGCATAAGGTAACAAAATAACTCCCAAATCTTCCTTTAGTCTTATCAGAACATTTATTTGCATTCACTTTACATACAGAGTACACCACAGGAATCAGAAGGGGAAAACCCTCCTAAAGGGATGCAAATTAAGGAAAAGTTAGATTAACTTGAACTCATTTCAGATGTATTCTGTCTTCTGCTCTAGAGCGTAAGCTTTTAGAGTGATGGTAAGAATGTTTCCTGTTCTGAGCCATCTCCCTTCCCAACCCAAACTGAACTGAAAGGGAAAAAGAGGGGTCTGGAATGTTGTCTCCATTCAGTTTAGGAGCAGGCTTTAAGCACTGCATTTACCTTTACAGAAAACTTTGGAAAGGGAAAAATGTCTTTGAAATGGAACTCACCATTGAGCATCATATGGTCAGTCACACAGAGGTCACTAATCATTCTCCTTTTTCTTGTTTTTCAGTGAACGAGATAATTGGGAGAGACATGTCCCAGATTTCTGTTTCCCAAGGAACAGGGGCGAGCAGGCAGGCTCCCCTCCCGGGGCCCGATTCCCTGGATATAGGAAGATCCGATGGGCTCTGACAGTGCTTGCTGCAGCCATGTGTCCACCACCATGTACTTCTCAGCATGTTTCTCTCCTTGGACCTTGGGTTTCCAACTCTGTGGCCTTCAGGACTGGCACCAGGAGTTGGGTCACTGTATGTGGGGAAAGCAGGATTCCTCCACCTCAGGCCTTGGGTATATTTTGTAAAAGAACAGGAGCAGCATAGACTGAGCTTTGGGGAAATGAGCTTTGCTTTTTATATTTCAATAGGATACTTTTATATGATGGGTGCTTTGAGTGTGAATGCAGCAGGCTCTCCATTTCAGAGTTGCTGCTTTTGCAAGTGACCTGGTTGCTTAGCTATGATTGGTGATTTGTATTCCTTTATGGTCATTTGAAGGACTCTTTAGCTTTGATGACATTTTTAAAGTAGGAACTTTTGATAAAACCTTCCAGAGGCAAACATGAAAGAAAAAAAATTGTCCTAAGCCCACACCTATGCCTCAGAAACTCAGCATGTCCTAAAGCCTTTCATAGATTTATAGGAAATAAAGCCAAATGTAGCTCATACCTCTTTATAAAAGTAAACTGTTAAAGTGAGAAGAGACCATTCCAATCATTGATGTGTTGGAATATAAATGACATTCCAGAGCATAGCCTTTTTGTAACTTTCTAGGTAATCTTCCTGCAGTCTCTCCATACTGACTCCATGTTGAAATTGCTTTTTTCCCTCAGGGCCTTGGATAAGATAGCTACAAGTAAGGTGACTTTGAAAGGTGGGTTTTTTAGCATGGTAGCTTTAATATCCTGCCATCCTGAAACAAGTAGGCTGTGGAGTGCTTTTTCCTTTCGTGTCCTCTGGTCCCAGACCTTTTCTAACTGGGAGTATCTGCATTTGGCTGCTCTGTAACCTTTAAAGCCACAGCCTCATGATGGTTTAGGCAAATTTGCTGGTTCTGACTCCTTTCTAGAGGCCAGGCTGTGTCAGAAGCTAAGCAGAAATGAGCTATGCTTCAGAATAAGAGCAGAGAAAATACATGACTCCAGAAGGGAAGCTTTTAAGATTCACAATGGCATGGAAGGCTTATCCCTCATTCTGTTTACAGCCTAAAATGAGTCTGGCCTACCCTTGTCTCATCTGCATGGTCTAAAAACCAGCCTTTTCCCCAAAAGGCTTTGAGGCAAACCCAGACATGAGTTAGCATCATAGATCTGACCCTCCACACCAAAGATGCCCTGGTGCTGCTGCTGGTGAGGCTGGTGCCCAGGGCAGGGGCCAGCAAGAAACTCCAGCCTGCTCTCTACCAAAGGAGGTGCCCGAGTTGGGTGCTTTTTCCAAACCCTGCCCTTCCCCCTCCCTTTAATGGGATTAGTACCTATTCCAAGGCTGGGCCTATTTCAAAGCACCTGAACTTCACAGTATGTTTTCAAATGAAATCATTTAATTTCATTTATTCAGGAAGGACATTTTTGAGTGCCTATATGTGCGACAGTGTACTGAGTTGGTCAAGGGCTTGATGTTGTTACTCCAGGGGATTATGAGTCCTAGATGCTAGGACTTCTCTATTGAGGCCAAGTAAGGCCTGGGCAGGGGGAGCGGCTCATTGCCCACCACCTCTAGTCAGCCATGTAGGAGCTGTTGACCTACAGGATAAAGAAGTATGGTCTTTTTTTTTTTTTCCCCTTCAAATGATGATGATTTAGATTTTTTCCCTAAACCTAGTTAGAGAAAAATGTCTGTCCTTCAGCGAATCACTCTGGTCCCTCCTGGGGCTGGATGTTTTCCTATTTCCTTTAGTAAGTTTTGTGTCAGAGTGTGGATAGTGAGATTTGCTTCAGGGCCTGTAGTTGGCAGCCCACAGCTCCCTTTGGAGGGGTTTTGAGACATGAAGTTCCAGACAGCTGGCCAGACTTGCCTCCACACTTCTTGCCCTGGGGTAGCTGCCTCACATGGGGTTCTTCTTGCAAGAGTTCCCCTTGCAAGACCCGTTGGGGGTTGCTCTGCTGCCCTCAGGAATAAAAGCCTCTATGATCCAGAGTTGCTATGCACCAAATTTTGATGCCTTTTAAATACCTTGATGCCTGTAGCACTAGAAATGCTTTCCTATTTAAAATAAAAGTTAAATTTTAAAAGAGCTTTGTATACTATATAAGCGGTCTTGTATCATTTTGTAAAGTCTTTGGTTTAAGAATCAGTATTTTTTGGCTTTGCAGGTAAAGACTTTAAACTTCTGTGCAGCGTAAGTGGTGCTAAAGCACACATTCATTGGACGATGCAACTGACTTCTAGTGGCAACACTGAGCAACCGGGCACGTCCTGGCACCTACCCCTACCCCTTCCACCCTGTGCTACATCTTGGTTTGAGGAATGGGATAAGCAGCCTTCTACTTACTAGAGATACAGAGAAACATGGCTGAAGACAGCTCGAAAGGGACCAGATGTCCTCTCTTCAGGTTCATGTGTGGTGTTGCTGCATGAAGAACAGCCCATGCCTGCCCAGGGCTAACCACTATCACAGGAGCTCTGCTGGATCTGAGCATGAAGTTCTGGGGTGGTGCTTTTGTTTTTCTAAATATTTATTTATTTTAGGGGGGGGAGAGAGGGAGAGGAAGACCTCGAAATCACGACCTGAGCCAAAACCAAAAATGGGACGCTTACCCGGCTGTGCCACCCAGGCGCCCCCTGGCTTTGAAGCCCTGTTTTTAATATTCAGAACAGATAGTCATCTTTAAGGCTCAGATGGCCTGAAGTTGAAACACTGTATTTTATAAAATGGGCGATGTACAGTTAGGGAATTGGTTCTGTTATGTTTACAGCACTTGGGATTGTGTTTTCTGACACTTTTGTATTTTAAAACCTTTTATAGATAGGGGTGTAGTGCTCCTTAGATAACAAAGGGAAGAGCCAGCAATTCATGTTCCTCAGTTACAGGGCTGAAATAATAAACAGTGACAGGTTAACAGTGTCCTTGAAATCTGCCTGAGTCTTCCTCTGCCTGGGGCAGGTGTGGAGCCCCACACACTGGGGTCCAAAGCTAAGGGCACTTTGGCTTTTAAGAAGTCCACTTGGTTAGGAACCTTTGTTTATTTTACGGAGGAGTGAGTAGTAGAGTTCCAAATTCCTTCCGAAGCTTCAGTTCTGTACCCTCTAGTGGGTGCAAAGGACATTCCACGATGTTTGCTGAGTTCAGGACAACTGGCCTGCCCAAGGTGTGCATGAAAAGTAGGCAGAAAGTCCCCTTTAAAATTCAAGCCTGAGTTTTTGTGTGAGGGCCTCCTGCCCCCTAGTGTCCTCTGGGGATACTGCAGTACAGTCCATCCAAACACCTAGTGATTTTGCCACCTGATAGTCCTTGTGCCAAGCTGGAGGAGAGCTAGCATCCTTAGACCCCTGGCACAATGTGGCCACCAAGGATCAAGTATCCTGGGGGCTGGGGCCAGCATTCTCTGCCTCCTTGCCCCCTACCAGAAGGGAAAGGGAAGGCAGAACATTGGGATCTTTACTCAGAAGCTCCCAGGAGTCATACATTGAAGGCACCAAGGCTTACATTTTTAAAAAGCAAGCATTAGCCTGCTGTGGACATCAGCCCCCATAGTACCTGTGGGTATGAGCCATAGCCAAAACCGACCAAAGGCGCTCTCGGTGCTACTCAGGAGGCCCAGATCAGGCCACTGGGAGCAGGGTAACACCATTCCACACCCAGCCCTGCATGCAGCATCCAGCCATCATCTTTGGGATGAACAGACACAGCAACAAGTGGGAGATGGAGCTGGGGCTTGCGCTTCTCTAGGTGCCTTCTCAGAGTTCTGACAAGCCCAGAAGAAGCCACCTGGTTGAGGGTACTGGTTCTCTGGACGCCACGAGAGACATGTTAGACATCAGTCAGCTCTTACCTCCTGGCTCCCTCACCTACAAACACACCCACTCTTTGGGGGCCTGTAGCACAGTGCGAGGCGGGTCACCAACAGGCATCAAACTGGTGTAGTCATCAGGGGCTAACTGCAGAAGGGAAAGAGATTTAGGGGAGGGAGCTCTAGACTCAGCCAGGTTCCCAAGCCCTCCAGCCACACCTCACCTGATAGGCCTGGAAGATGCTGAGCAGATCCTTCATACCAGCTGTATATGGGACACCCTGCATACGGACCAGGGCTCCTGGCTGGGACAACACTGAGGTGGAAGCAGAGGCCAGGGCAGCAGGGGGTGTGGTGAGGTAGCCCACAGTGGTGGGGGAGACTGGGGGACTAGGACGGGAGAGGCAGGGATTTAGAAGTGCTGTCCCACCTATGGCCTAGACCAAGACCTGCCTCCCTCTTCCCCCGTCTCTGCCTTATACTTAGTTCAGTCCTCCTCCCTAAAACCTGTCTCCAGAGTCCTCTCTACTCTAATTTGTACATGGTATCCTCCAGACCTTACCTGTCACTCCCTCATCCATCTCAGATGAAGTCCCAGCTCTAACAGACCTTGGATTATCTGGTCCAGGAAGGGGATCATGACCCTCCCTCACAACAGAATGGGGGCAAGACTATGGCGTTTCTTAGCGGCTGGTACCTGGGGTAGTAAGCTGTGTAGTTCATGTAGAGTTGAGTGGCTGGCCCTGGGTAGTAGGCAACAGGGGTAGGGGCAGCAGGCACCCTGGCAGCCGGGAGCAGTGCTGAAGAGGGATACAGGGCTGCCGTCTCAGCGGGAATGAGCGTTGGGGTGGCCTGGAAGGTGGCGTAGGTGGGTGGTGAGAGGCCTGGAGGCAGAAGTAGAGAGTGCATCTGCAGGGAGCCCAGCACTGCCCTGGGTGAGGCAGCCAGAAGAGAGTCCCCATTGTAGAAAGTGAGGGTTAGAACAGCTTGGCCCCCACATGCCTCGTTTCCCAGCCCCTGGGACACTCACAGGGCAGCTTGCAGGGTGGAGGGGACATGCCACTGCGGCCCAAGGTGCCCCCCATTAGCACACGGCTCATCTCCTCTGTGGAGCAGGGGACCACTTCCACATAGCGTTCCTTCATCACTTTCTTATGGCAACGCTGAGCAGCAGCTAGGGCCCGCTCTGCCGATGTCATCTGGATGAAAGCGTCGCCCGATGGCCGGCCCTGTGCACACAGTGGTCTTATAAACAACCTGGCACGTGCAAGAGTGCCTCCCTCCCAACCTCACAGCCCTCTCTGTGTAGGTCTCCCCACTGGCAGCAGCCTCACCTGCTGGTTGAGCACCATGTGCACACCGTGGGGCCGGATGTCAGCAGCTGCCTCCCCCAGGAAGCTCAGGATGTCTTCGATGGTGGCTGTGTAGGGCAGGCCTCGCAGGCGAACGCAATCTCTCCCGGTCCCGGCTGCCAGTGGGAAGGGGATGGGGAGCAGTGGAGTGGTGAGCGTGGGAAGGAGCGGGCTGGATGCGTAGCGGTTCAGGACCTGGCAAGGAAGGCAGCAACAGGCCGGTCATGCCAAGCAGGGCAGGGGTACGGGGATGGAAGGGGGACCCTGGAGGAGAAGCACGTGGTGGGTAGGGGGAGCCCTGGGTGCTCACCTGCTGCACCTCAGCTGCAGTGCTCCGGAAGAGTTCAATGTATCGCTTACCCAGTATGCCCTTGTGCCTGCGCAGCGCAGCCTGTGCCAGCTCCTCACAGGCAAAGAGGGCAAAGGCATCACCAGTGGGACGGCCGTCAGGGTGGCGCACAAAGAGCAGCCCATCAGCACCCCCTGTCACCGGGCACTCGGGCCCCAGAAAGCCTAACACGTCCGCTGGCCCAGCAGAGAAGGGCAGTCCCCGCAGCCGCAGTATCACTTGGTCTTCCCGTGACAGGAAACGAGCCACCTCTAGTGACGTGCCTTGGTGAGAGGCATGGGAGTCACCTACTGACCCCATTTGTGCCGTTCCAAATACCCACCTACACTTGGCACGCAGGGGAGCAGAAAGGCAGGGGGCGGTGGGCAAGTGGGACACAGATCAAGAACCAGGGGAGCTACGTGCTGTCGGGAGCACACTCACCCCCTGCGATCTTGACAAACTCCTCTCCTGTTGCTTTATATACCTGTGGGGACAGCGGGAACAGCCCATGGGTCTCCAGCCTGGCAGGCCTCAGCTCTGCCCTGCTTCACTCCCAGCCCAAAGCCCCACCTCGATATAGCGAACGCCCATGTGGTGCTTGTGTCTCTGCAGCGCTAGGTCCCGCTGCTCGCTGTCCACAAAGCGGATGAGGGCCTCGCCATTTCTGCGGCCCTGGGCGTTGAGGCAGAGTGCTACGCCACCCCTGCGGAGCCAGTGCTGCGTTAGTGCCTCCTGGGCAGGCCTGCCCTCCTGAGCCCACCATTCCTGCCATACCCACCTGGCAATGTTGAGTCCTTTGAAGAACCGAGCCACATCCTGATCTGATGACTGCCAGGGCAACCCACGGGCCCGAACCACAGTCTCACTGTCCACCACATCGGCCTTGCTGCTGTGGGGGCAGGGCACAGAGTCAGAGCTGTCCAGCTACTGGCACCCCCGACCCCTGCCCGCACACTCACCAAGGACCTGTTTCATATTTCTGCTTTACCACCTCTGCCTTCGAAAACAATTGACCTGAGAGGAGATGGCATGGGGGTCAGCAGGGTCTGGTGGAGAGGGGTCTCCCCACCAAGCTCTGCAAAAAGAGGACAGTTGAGGGGGATAAGGAGGTGACAAAGGAGCTTCTACCTGTGGTCTCTCAAAGAAGGTAACAAGTGGGGACGGGGATTTTGAGGAAGAAAGAGGCAGACATTCACCCTGAGAGCGGGTGACAGGTGGAGAAGGGCACCTTACCACTGGACCCTTCGAGCAGGTGGAGGATGACAGCTACCATTGTCTTCACTTCCCAGACCCCAAAGTCATCCTCTGTGGCATCTGTCTCCAGCCCCAAGTCTATGAGCAGAGAAATAACAATGAGGAAATCCCAACATGAGAGGCCAGCACATCTGTTTTGATCCAGCTCATATATGCCCTTACAAGTCCCCATCCCAGACATATGCAGACGTATGTCCCTATTTCAGACACACCCCAGCACAGACACAGAGGCATGTGTCCTCAAGGACTCGACAGTCATGTAAACTCGCATGTGTTTATATAACCCTCCAGAATGCACATACTCAAAAACAGCCTACAGCTCCCCGCCACCCTAACCCTTCTGGGTCACAGATACCCTGTGCCATGGTGGCCACGGTGAGCTCCCTGGCAGGGCAGGCGCTTGGGTGCTGCACATGGAACTCTCTGCGGAGGTCGTAGAAGGAGAAGAAGGTGTCGGGGAGCACCAGGTTCTGGGGGCACATGGAAGTGGGCGTGAATGGGGAGAACTGAGCTGCCCTGCCCACCCCCATGACAGGGGTCCTGGGAACCCTACCCCCTGTTGTGCCCTCAGTGGCATACCTTCCTGGAGGCCTCGGGGTGCAGGACCTGTCGCAGCAGCTGCTGCCCATCAGTGCACAGCATGTAGGGGCCCCCGCCTAGCAGAGCCACATCCCCGCTCACCAGCTGTGAGAACTGGGGATAGGGAGTGGGGAGAGACAGACACAGACTCACAGCTGATCGGGCAGGAGGAGGGAGGGCACAGGCAGGGCCCAGGCTGCAAAGCCGGTTCAACTAGATGTTCAGCCCTACCCTGCCTGGGGAGGAGTTGGCCACAGGCGTGGGACCTGGTTCTGTGTCCCTTTTCTCCCCCAGTCCACTGTCACTTTCTCCAGGCCAAATGGGGGCAGTCACATATCACCCAAGCCCCCATCACACACACTCCCAAGAGTCTGGAGTGGGGCCAGAGCAAACACCTGGTGGAGTGGGACAAGCAGGTGGGAAGGGGCGGGGCAAAGCAGGTTAAACCTGTCCCTGACCAGGCACCACCCTCAGACAGGTGGGGGAGGCCCAATTCTGCCTGAGGCCCAGCTGGCTCATGGTCAATGGTAGCCCCGCCTCTAGGTCTGACCAACCGAGGGGCAGAGAAAATCCAAGGACAGAGCTCCACACCTGGACGCCAGGGGCAGCATGAGCTTTGACCCACACCCTATCGACCGGCTGGCACTGAGCTGTTTGCTCATAGAGGGGGTGGCACTTCTCAATCTGCCCAGCCCCCCAGCCTTCCTCCGTGCTGGAGAACAGGTACAAGCACTAGGCACAGGCCGAGAGCGGGCCAACCCAGTTCTCCTTCAGCACACTCCCCAAGTAGGGTCTAGCCTGGGAGCCCTTCTGCGAAAGGATCAGGTTCAACATCTTTGCACCTCATCAGGAACCACCGCAGTTGGAAAATAAAAGAATTTGTGCGTGTAAAGCACTTAAACTCATTACACTCAGGAGTCAGGCACAGGGTGAGTGCCGTAGTGAAGATAAGAAAAAGAAAACAGCAACGGGAACCGCCTCCCACTTCAGCCGGGGCTGGGAGGCACCCTGGGCCTTTGCACTCAGGAGACAGGTAGCCTTCAGGCGGGGTCCGGACAGCGCCCACGCCTGGCCAGCCGGCCGGGACAGGCCTAGACGAGCAGCTTACACCTGGCGGCGTCTGCCTCTGAGGCAGACCCCGCCCTACGCCCCCGCTCCAGCGTCTCCCAGGCGGGTGGGTGGGCCGAGGTCGCCGGCGGCAGGGACCGTGACCTATGGCCAAGACCAGGCCCCTCGGCCCTTTTGGCTTCCGGCCGCTGTTCTGGGAGACCTGGCCCAGCAGGTTCCCAAAGGCGTCTCAGCCTCACAGCCCCGCCGGCCCTGGGAGGGGTCTCGCAGCTTCCATCCCACCGCGTCAGTAGGAGTGGATCCCTGGAAAGACTGAAAAGTGAGGTGCCCCCAGGAAGGCCCGGCACACGCGGGAATCCCTGCAACTTTTAAACAACAGGAACTCGTCCTACCGCCCAGGCCAGTTGGTCGCAGCACGGCAGGCCTTGCCTCCCGCCGCCTCTCCCGCTGAGAAATGTCCCCGCGGCCCGGCCATGCCTCCACTCGCCCGGGCCCCAGCACTCACCTGCTGCAGCACCTTGTCCAGCGGCTCGGCCCGCGCCAAGCTGTCGGCGCTCAGGCCGCTCGCCTCGCGGCACTGCGGGCTCAGTGCGGCCGCCTCGGCGCGAACCAATGACTTGTGCAACGTCCCCACCTACGAGCGGCGGGGGTAACCGATGAGCCACTGCTCCCCTCGGATCCTGAAACTCCTAGGGACCCCACCAACCCCCTTCTCACCGTACCTGACGGCTTCGCGGCTCCACCACTTGCCAGACTAAGAGGATCAAGTCGGTCTCGTCGGAGCCCAGGTCCGGCCCCAACGCACCGGCCGTGGCTCCGAACAGTACGACCAGGGGTCCAGGCCCGGGGCGGGGGTCGGCGGCGCAGTCTGAGGTGGGGTTCGGGCCCGGGGGCGGTGGCTGGGGAGGCGGCGGAGTCATGGCCGCAGAGGAAGAGGGCGCTCGGCCAGACACACGCGGACCGACGAGGCGCACGCACTCACCGGCCGACGGCAGACACGAATCAGCTTGGGCGGGACACCGTGTGTCGGGGGCGGCACCTGCGGCCGGGCTGGCGCAGTGGGCGCTGCTGAGACCCGCCCGCGGCGCCCCGTGGGGCGGGGCGGCTACTGGCCCCCGCCCTCTCCGGGCGAGTTACCTGTCGGCTCCGCCGGCCACGTGACCGAGGGCGGCCCCGGGAACAGAGGGGGAAGGCCGCTAGAGCCTAGCCCAGAGCGCGCGCGCTCAGACGCCGGGCCTGGGAGCGCGCTCACGGCCCGGACTCCCGCCCGGTCAGAGGCCTTACCTGACTCGATCTCGTCCTCCTCTCTGTCCCTCCCCACCATGAGGCCGGAGCCAAGAAAAATGCAGAAACAGGGGCCTTCTGCAGCCCGTAGGGGTCACATGGGATTTGTGAAAATCACCAGGAGGCAGTCTAGAGGCCTTGTCATGACGGCCGGTCTGGGGGTGATAGAAGTCACCGAAGAGGGCGGTGAATTACTGGAGAACACCCAGAGGCCTGTGGAGAGGTGGTCACCAGAGGCCAACTGGATTGGGGGGGAGAGTCGGGGATCAGCAACGTTTCTTAGAGCCTTGGGTCGGAGGACCAGAGGTCACGGGGCTGAGCTTGTCCACACACGTGTGAAGACCTGGCCTTAGCCTGGCTCCAGTAAGTGCCCGCGGTGCCAAAACACTCTAGGTGGTGTGCAGGCCTCGGTGCTGGGGAAACAGGAAGCGCCCCGCTCCAACTCCAGAGAGCGCCACTCTAGACGGGGCTGAGCCGGATGGTCTGGGCATGGAGCCTCGCCTCTACCCCACGTGGAGACTGCTGTCTGTTTTCGTCGCCCTTCCCGCCCTTCCCGCCGGACGACGGGCCTGTAGCCTGGAGATGTGAGCGCGCTGGAGGGTGGGGGCTAGCGGCGAATGTGTAATGTGCACGTGCGGGCTGCAGACCCTCCCTCTTTTCTCCATCCGAGACCAGCAACCCAGTAAGGACAGTCCCGCGTGGAGGGCTTTCGCCCTGTCGTGCTTGGTGAGACTCCTTTACGGCGCGTTTCCAGGCATCCCCGGACTTCCTTAAGTGCTCCCATTTATATGACTGAGAAACTGAAGAGTCCGGCGGGAAGAAGGGACGTAGGGCTGCTGCGTCCGGACGTTCGGGCGATGCAGAAAGAGCCCGGGGTGGAGGGGGCGCTTCCGAGGCCTTGCCCAATGAACCAACACTAAAACGCGTCCCTGCTTAACGGATAGAGACCGAGGTGCCCAGTACGCAAGTGACTCGCGCCGGGAGCGGTCTGCGAGGAGCGGGAAGTAGGTTTTCCAGCGGCTTCGGGGTACGAGCGCTTCCTCGGGTATAGGCGAGTATCCGCCCCTTTCCGGACCGCCCACTCCGGCGCCTGCCCGCTGGTCCCCACCCGCGGAAGCGCTAGGCCAATCAGGCCGGGTGGGAGGGGGAAACGTCGCTCTTCGGGTCCTGCTCCCCTCTAGATAAGCCTGGAATGTCAAATATTTGTTGGGGGGGGCGGGGCCAACAGCGAAGTAAGCCTCCTCCCCTACTCACCCTGGAGCGCGCGTGCGCCTGGCAGAGTTGGGCCTTCACGCCTTTGCCGCAAACTGGTCTTCACCCCAGGACCTCTCCTAAAACTCCCTTGACGGGCATCGCTCCTTATCGGTCTCCTGTCTGGGCTCCAGCTTCTACAGGACAGTCCGGCGTCACCACCTTGCCATCTGAGCGCTAACTCTATCTCGGTCTCAGCCTTGCCGGAGCCCCTCTCCATTTAGCCTCTAGACCTTCACGCTAGGACCTTCCCTATTCTTCCTTCAGTTTGGGTCTCGAGGTCAGGTCTTCAGGGAAGCCACCTTCTTGAAGTGACCTCTCCAGTGTGGCACCTCTAGCCATCCTGGCAGCGTGGGGGTAACTCTGCCTCCCTCCAACCGTATGACAATTCCCGATGCTTGGGACTCTTCTTGAAAAACTAAATTCTTTAAAATAATGTTAGGGCCCCTGCTTTGCTGAGCTCCTTTACTCATCTTCAGGTGGATCCTCCCAGATCACAGTATTAATAGTAAACCCTCACTCCTTTCCCCCAACACTAAAGTAACTTCTAACACAATAAATAATTTATTGTCTCCTTACACCACACCCACCCCAACTCAGATCCTGGAGGACTGACTCCTCCCCAGTGCTTATCACTGCACCTGGTTGTAATACTTGCTCAAGACTTAATGAATGAATGGTTGTCTGAGTGCTTTGCTTTGCATCATCAGCCTTGGGGTATTTCAGCACTAGTAACCTTCCCTGGGGCTACTGGTCTTTTCCTCTAGGAGTCTCATGGGATCTCCTTCAACCCTTCCCATGTCCTAGTTAACCCCTGCTCTTTTCCAGATTTTCTCTGAAGGCACCTCCCTCAGTAGCAGGGGTCCCCACTGTAGTTTGAGATTTCTGTATTTCATTGGGCAGTGTCCCCCATCCCAGCCCAGCTACTAGGGTTCATAAATGATTAATGAATGAATTGGAAATAACATATGTGAAAGGGGTGAGCAAGGCTCCAAAGGTCCAGCCCATAGTTTTTCCCAAACTGTAATTCAGGTACTTGGGGAAAAGGAACTTGGTCCTTTGAGCCAGGCCACACACTCGGAATCCCATCCTTACCTCAGCCCCTCGAGGCCTGCCATGAAGGCAGCTGGTGCTCCACCGGCGGGTGCATGACAGGGCAGACACAGGGTGGGGATCCTCCTGTGGGGTCAGGAATGTGGCTAGTCATGTGGACCTACAGGGCATCTAGGAGTGGTGTAAAAGCACCCTCCTCTCTCCCTCCCGGGCCAGAAAATATCGCACTGTGGGAGAGGATACTAGCTGGATGCCTTGTGGGATCCACTCCAGCGATGTACACTCGCCGCCTCAGGCCCATCCACACCCTCTACGGCCCAGGGGGCGGCAACTTGACCATCCACAGCTATCCTTATCTCCCGAGCCTCCAGGGCAGCATGCTCACTGGACTTCACCCAGGTTCCCAGCTTTGCTCCTTTGACGAATCTCTGCTGAATACCCACCAGAGGGCGCACTGACCCTGTCGCCTGAACCAGGTGTTGGGGGCTGGGAGGAGGAACTTCCACAGGAGAGCCCAACCCAGGGCAATGATCCAGAACAAAAGTGAAAAGGAAAGGGCCTCGACACTGCCTCCCTCTGGTTTGAGCATCTTTGCAGCTCCTGGCTTCCTGGACGTAGACCTTTTTTTTTTTTTTTTAAAGATTTTATTTATTTATTCGACAGAGATAGAGACAGCCAGCGAGAGAGGGAACACAAGCAGGGGGAGTGGGAGAGGAAGAAGCAGGCTCATAGCAGAGGAGCCTGATGTGGGGCTCGATCCCATAACGCCGGGATCACGCCCTGAGCCGAAGGCAGACGCTTAACCGCTGTGCCACCCAGGCACCCCCGTAGACCAACTTTTTAAGCTTGCTTTTCAAGACCTCCAACCTCTCTGTTCCACTTCCACCCACCATGTGCCCGAGACACACTTACTGTGATTGTTCAGGTCTCCAGGCTGCTGCACATACTAAGCTCCTTACCCGGAGCACCCATCCACCTACTCCTGGCAAATTCCTACTTACTCTTCAAGACCCATCTCTAATAATTCTTCCTCCAGGTAACATTTGTTGATGCCTAAGCCAGGTTAGATAACCTGTTCTGGGGGCGCCTGGGTGGCTCAGTCAGCTGAGCGTCTGCCTTCGGCTCAGGTCATGATCCCAGGGTTCTGAGATCGAGCCCTGCATTGGGCTCCCTGCTCAGCAGGGAGTCTGCTGCTCCCTCTCCCCGCCACTCTGCCTACTTGTGCTTGCTCTCTCTCTGTCAAATAAATAAATAAAATCTTTTTAAAAAATAGATAACCTGTTCTGGGCCCCTGTTCTGTCATGATTTGGCCAGTGTTTGGCCTCTCGTGACTCCAGGGAGGCTCTGGCATCAGAAGAATAGGAGCCTGATAAACTGTGAGCTTTAGGGAGAATGAGTTGGCCTCCAAATGGGCTCAGTTCTGGCTACCAAACCAGCTCAGAAGCCGTGGTCTTGGTTGGGTTGCCCTAAGCCCAGGCACCCACCTGGTCCAGACAGGGGAGCTTGGAACTTATGTGAGCAAGAGGGAATGCAAAGGGCCCAGTGTAACAGAGAAAGGCTTTGCTCCAGCAAAGGCTATTGGCTGGATTCTCATCTGAGGAAGATGAGATTCTGTCCTGTGAAGCTCTCAGTCCCTTATCTCCTTCTCCAAGTCTGATAGGCACCAGGACCATATCCCGGAGAAGGGGGTGTATCACTCAATCATTCAGTATATGTTAAGCACCTGCTGTGTGCTGATAGTTATTAGTAACCAAGAAGGCAGTTGCACCAGTAACAGGCAGGTTAAGGGTTTGCTCTTCCATGGATTATATTCTGCCGGGAGCCAGGTAGGGGCGCCAGAGTCAATGGTTGTGCCTGGGCTGAGGCCTAAAGGCAGAGCTCAGCTGAGTCCCAAAAATGGGGGCTGCAGAGTGATCCGAGTGCAACAAGTGCAGAGGTCCAGAGTGAGGATAAGGTTGTCCTGTTCTAGGCAGTGAGGAAGCTGCTGAAGGTGGAGATGAACAACCTGAGGAAGAGGGGAAGTGAAAGTTGTGGGAAAAGGCCGGAGTCCCCTGCAGGGTTCTCATTCACGATGAGTGAGATGCATAAGATGCATTCAGTAGGAGCATTGTAAGTCGGGTTAGGCAGACAGTGATGGGCCTGATTTAATGTTTAATGGTGTCGACCTGACCCACGGAGAACAATGCATAGGAATAAGGGCATAAATTGGGACATGAGCAAGGAGGCTACTATGGGGATGAAAGTAGTTTGGCTTTGGGAAGGTAGAGCTGGCAAGACTTGGTGACCACCTGGTTGTGGGTCTAAGAATCAGGATAGTATCTAGAGTCCAGGATGAGCCCAGGTCTGCAGCCAGGGGGGATCATGTGGGTGGCAAGGTCATTGTGAGAAGCAGGGATCCTTACTTTCTGATTCCTCTCCTCTCCACAGTGCCAGCACAGATCATTGCTGATGAGGCCTTGACATCCTCTCCCTGCAATGGCCGTGGTTCCTATCATCTGCAGGGCCTGTGGGACTGGGACACCCTGTGAAGGGTCCATGGTCACCTGAGGCTGCCAGGTTGACAAGACATTCAGACTGGCCACAATCGAAGGCAGCACAGGCTATCCTGATGTCTACCCTTCCTCCACTTAACCCTTGACTGTGGACTCCTGCCTGTTTCCAGTACTGGCAAAAGGATCTCTATGGTCTCCCACTGTGGACCTGAAGTGGGAGATTGGTCCCACTGACTGGTCCTCAGCAACCCCTCTTCCGGGACCTAGGATGGAGGTGAGGGAGGCAGGGGTTTGGGGTCCTTGTCAGGGCCTGAGGGAGACAGTTGGACCTTAAGAGAGTGGTGTACCCCAATCACCAATGGGTTTCACTCCAAGAGCACAGGAGGGGCAGGCCAAGATGGTGAGTTGATTCATCCAGGAGTACTCTGAAAGGCTAGAAAGGGCCAGCCATTGGCCAAGAGGAAGGAAGGAACGAAGGGGCGGGCTAGAAGTCTTAAGGCCAGCCAGAGGATGATCAGGACGTTGTCTGGCCCTCAGGAGGAAGTGTGTGGAGGATCAAGACTTTCCGTATCCAAACATACTGGTCTCCCTATCCTAGAGTGACTCATGGTGCTGGTCATATTGCCAGCTGTCAAATCTGCCCATTCTATTTGACTCTGATTCCTCAAGCAGGGAGTCTGTGTCCTCTTTGGATCTCTAGTTTCCGTGGAGTGGGAATGGTAGGTGGACTCCCTGGTCACACCACCAGTCCTGCTCTGCTCGGTCATCTGCCAATGGCCCATGGCCACAGGGTTGAGGCTCAAACACACTTTCTCCGGGGCACCAGGACTGCTCGGTCTGGAGGGGTGACTCCATATTGCCCGCAAATAAAACTTTAGGCCGGGCAGCCTTCTAACTTGGAAGCAAAACACATTGACCTGGTCTATACTTGTCCCACCCGCATTCATAATACCTGGACAGACGCAGGGGGCCCCTGGACCCCTTGCTTGAACCCACGTGCCGTCGGGGCAAGGTGTGAAGAGTCGGTGTGGGGATTGCACAAAGGTTCTGGTCAGCTCCCGGTACCCCAAGGCCCAATAACTTTCCGGGACTCACTTCTCCCCTTCCTCCTCTTGCTCTGACCAGGGTTTCTCAGCAGCGTCGAGCACTGGACCCTGAATCCGCCCTCGTCCCGACACGGTCCAGATCCCACGTCAAGGACGAGCCAGGAATTGGGGGTGAGGGCTGCACAGCGTGGACTTTGGGTACACAAAGCTGGGTTGGATATCCAGCCGCACAAGCTGGGTCCGACGGGTCCCGGACTAAGCCGAGAAACCAGGCTGAGCACCGATCGATCGATGCGCTCGGCGCGCGGCGCGGTCCAAGGAGCTGGCCTGGGATCCGCAGGGGCAGGGCGGCGAGCTCTGACTGGGAGGGACGTGCCTGGCGGCGAGTGCCTATTGGCAGGCCTTTTGGGGGAGGCGGATCCTGATTGGCCCGGCCGCTGTGGCCGTGTGCGGGCGGCGGGGTTAAGCGCGTCGCCGCCGCTCCGGCCTAGGCGCGAGCACAGAGCGCTGAATCCGCACCTTGGACCTGTATTGGGGGTCTCACGCGATGGGTCTTCGCCTCTGTCCCTACCATGCGGCGCTGCTCCCGGGTGGCGTCCTGTTCCTCCTGCTGCTGGCAGACCCGGCGCTCCCGGTTGGACGTCCCCCTCCCGTGGTGCTGGGTGAGGCGCGCGTCCAGTCGTGGGTCCGTGTGTTCGTGCGTCCGGCAGGACGGGGTGCGGGGGCGGGGGGGCTATCTTCCAGGTCTGCATCTGCTTTAAGCATGGGGTGGGGGAGCATATGACTGTCTGTCTTGTCACCTGGGTCTGTCCGTCCACCTCCCGCCATGCTGGGCGCGGGTGTGGTCAACCTCTGCTTACCTTCCCCTGTAGAATATGGGGTAAGTGGGAGGGCTACGGTGCGGTTGTCCATCAGTACTCCCGTCTACGTCAGTCCGAAGCCTTGCCTCGCCTTATGCCCTGTTTTTAGCTGGAGAGACCGAGGTCCTTTGGCCCCACTCCTGAGGGTCGGCGGGGACTCGGGTGTTCTCGAGTTGGTCCCCAGGGTCCTCATTGTTGGTTTGGGCATGGCTAAGAGGCTGTCTCTCTCGACCCTTCCAGCCCTATAAGTTTCAGGAGGCATTATTGAAAGGAAGTTTTTTGGGGAAAGTAATGGCTCTCCTAGCCTGCCACCAAGACCCCAACCCCCACCCCAAACTTATCGTATGGGTGGCCTTAGGCCTGAGGGAGGAGGCCTAAGGGAATCTGAGGATGGTTAAAGACAGAGGTAAGGGTTGGGACAATGCCTATGAACAGATGTCAAGAAACATGCCTGTACTCTTATCCCTGCCAGACCAATTTGGACTGGGCTATATTGGGACTAGATGATCTCCCCTGCCTATCCCCCCCTTGATCCTTGCCCCTGCAACCATACAGGAGCCACAGTATTTCCCTGTGGTGGTGGACAGGGATGAGACTTCTGTCTTGAGGGCCTTGGATGCTTCATTCGAGCATTCAGTTGCTGGCCAGCCAGGACTCCTTAAGGCAGAGACATTCTAAGGTATATGTTACATACTGAACTGCTACAGCATGACCCCCATGCTCTTTCTAATGGGAGTATTTTAATGGGGATGATGCAGATCGCAGAAGGGTAGGATTGGTAGGCAGCGTGGTCCCAGGGGGCCCCCATCAGGAGCTCTAGGCCAGGAAATACCCCAGGGGGATGCTGGGCTCAGGTTCACCATGGGATTTGGGTAGACATGGCGCTATGTTCCCTAAGCTTGCAGGGATCCCCAGAGGTGAGGTCTGTGTTGGGCAAGCACAGAGAGTCCGCCAACCCAGTCTGGAAAGGCTTCCTGGAGTTTGTAGCTAGAGCTGAGGCCAGGAGAGAGTTCCAGGAAGAGGAAACTACATATTAGAGGAAGGGAGGTAAGCAGTGCAGGCTGTCTGGAATGGAGTTGGGGGAGGAGTGGATTGTGCAGGGCCTTTGACTGGTTGGGTCATCTAGACTTTATCCTTTAGGCCCACAAGGAGCCATGGGTAGGCTGAAGGAATTCTGAGTATGAGGCATATAGCATTGGGAAATGTGTGGTCCCTGATGCACACAGCCTTTTTGCTTGGATTGGTGCTAACTGCACTCATTAATTCATTCAGTTCTTGGTTATCCTAGGTCACAGCAGAGGAGCCTCACACTCCATCCAGTCACAGAATCCTAATCTCCCTAGCTTCTCAGAGAGTGAAGGTGTTGGCATTAATCCTGGGAAACCCCATGGTGTGCAGTGGAAGAGCTGTTCCTGTGCACAGAGCAGGGACCTGACCTTGGCCATCAGAGGATCAGCATCCAAGGGTGACCAGCCTCTATGAGTGAGACCCAAATTGGTAGTAGAGGAAGCAGAGACCAGGGAAGCGATACAAAAGAAGTGGGCAGGAGGAGACTGTAGCAAGCCATTTCTACACCACTCAGCCTCAGTCTCCTCATCTGTGAAGTGGGCATAGTAAGGATGTTCTCTCCCAGTGTTAATTTGAGGTGAAAGGTACATAGATATCTGTTGTCCTAGTTTTAAGCAAAAGGGGCTTGAGAAATGACCACTGCTATTTTTAGAGGCCGCACAGCCTGTCCAGGACAAAGGGCATTCAGGCACAGCAAATCTGGTGACTTCCTCTTTTAGCCAATTCTTTTTTGGTGGAGACAGTGACCAAGGTCTCTGCATTGTCATGCTGAAGACTCCCCACTTTGTATTGTTAAGCGAGGTAAAGGCAGGTGCCATACCTGCCTCCCATGGTTGCTCTGAGGACACTGTGAGATGATGTACAGGGAGGGCATGCCCTCCTCAGGGCTGGGTTCGTAGAGCCCAGACAATGCCCAGGAGAGCCAAGAGCTGGTTGTTCACTCAGTGATTATGGATTCTAAATGGGAATGTGCTTGGAAGGTGTCAAAAGCATGGCATATAGAAGCAGGTGAGGCCTGAAAGGTCAATGGGAGCAAATATTCTGGGAAGGTCCTTAATATTGGGCTATGAAGCCAGGGGGATGGGTTTGAGTGTTACAAGGGCCCCAGGGCTCTGTGCAGACCAGGCTCTGTGTAGCTGGTCTATTGACTGGCTTGGGCAGAGAGGTTATCCTTGGGGCCTGGGCCACCACCCCCTACTGGGCCGTGGCTGGAATGGTGTGATGTTTCAGGGTAGCCATCTCTGCCACAGGGTTTGGGTGTGCTGAGAGGCTAGGGCTTTCCAGATGGTCTGCTTTCTGGAACCTTACTGGGCTCTCAGGAGGCTGGCAGCCGCCTGTGTTCATTGCCCCCTTCCACAAGCCTGTCCTGGAGTGCCTTCTCTGGATTCAGTTTTGGTTGGTTAAGTGGCCCAGTGCTTTGTCCTGTTTCCCACTCCTTTGACTGAACAAGGCCCTACTCTGTAGCCTAGGACAGCTGTGGGTAGAAGGCGTTTGGGTTCAGGGGTCCCCAGCTTAACAGGTCTCGGGCCTCATGCGTGCTCTGTGTCCCTCTGCAGTGCCCGGTGATTTGGGCAACCAGCTGGAGGCAAAGCTAGACAAGCCAACGGTTGTGCACTACCTCTGCTCCAAGAGGACAGACAGCTACTTCACACTCTGGCTGAACCTCGAACTGCTGCTGCCTGTCATCATTGACTGCTGGATTGACAATATCAGGTGGGGGCTGGGGCACAGATGGGGTGCTGCTCACCAACCCAGCCTAGAGAAATCTCAAGAACCCATTTCTGTCTCATTCCCACTTCAGCAGACCCTGAGGTCACTGACCTCTTGTCCTTCTCATTTCCTCAGTCTGATTGGCACCACCCCTGCACCCTCCCAGCCAGAACTTTCTTCCCTTTTCTACAGCTCTTGTCCTTATCCTCTCCAGTTTATACCTTGTGCTTCACAGCCTGTGCATGAATTCTTTTTTTTTTTTTTTTTTTTTCAAGATTTTATTTTGGGTGCCTGGGTGGCTCAGCCGGTTAACCGTCTGCCTTCAGCTCAGGTCATGATCCCAGGGTCCTGAGATCGAGCCCTCCATTGGGCTTTCTGCTCAGCAGGGAGTCTGCTTCTCCCTCTCCCTCTGCCCTTCCCCCGGCTCCTTCTCTCTCTCTCTCTCGCTCACTCGCTCTCTCAAATAAATAAAATCTTTTTAAAAAATAAAGATTTTATTTTTAAGTAATCACTATATCTAACGTGGGGCTCGAACTCACAACCTTGAGATAAGAGTTGCACGCTCCACTGACTGAGCCATCCAGGTGCCCCCTTAAATGTAGACTCTGTGCTCCAGCCCTATTCATAACCTCATCATGGCCTCCACCCCTTCCCTTTCCTCTGAGTTGGCCACTGGCTCCTCAGCTGCTTGTGCCTCCTGGCACATACCAGGTCGCCATGTCTGTCTGTCTGTCTTTCTTTCTTTATTTTTTTTTTTAGACTTTATTTATTTGGCAGTGAGAGAGAAGCATAAGCAGGGGGAGCGGTAGGCAGAGGGAGAAGCAGGCTCCCCGCTGAGCAAGGAGTCGGGTGTGGGGCTCGATCCCAGGACCCCAGGATCATGACCTGAGCCGAAAGCACCAGTTAACCGTATAAGCCACCCAGGCGCCCCTCCACGTCTTTCTACATGCGGTTCTTTCAGCCTGAATTCTACCTCTACACCCTTTGCCTGATAAATTCCCTCCCATTCACCCTTTAAAACCTGAGCCTGGTGCTTCTGGAAAGTTTCCCTTGCCACTCCCCAGAGCTCTTAACCTTTCCTTCCTCCAAGCCACAGTCCTGTTTCTTTTCATCCTTATCAGGTGCCAAACTTTGTTTCCAAGGATGTTTCCCTGCTAATAAGATAATAATATATTGGGAATTACTGCTTATCAAATATAGGCACTGTCCACATTAAATACTCTTTCATTTAGTCTTATAGCACCCCTATGAGACAGGTTGAAAACAAACTCTGTTTACAGATGAGGAAATCTGGAAGCTCTAAAAAGGTTACAGAATTGCCTAGGGTTACTCAGCTAATAAGTGGCGGAACCAAGATTTAAATCCGGAATTGCTTGACCCTGAGCTAAGACCCACCTCCCTGAAGGCAGAGATTGTATCTCTTTTATCTTCATAGCAGCAGAACCAAGAACACAGTTGGTGCTCAGTAAATGTTTGAGCTGAATGGAGTCTCACAAATTAAATTTTTTTCCTGGAGACATACTAGCTGTTTCTCCAGGTGCCTTGCCTTTCCCTGTTGTTTATGATACCTGCTTTGTTGACTTTTTCCTCTTCTGTGCGTGATCAGGGTTATTTCTGGGCTGTTGATCTGCAATTCTATTTTTATACCAGAGACGTGGTCTCAGGTACTGCCAATGGGAGGTTCGGGCTGATACTGAGAGGGGCTTGTCTGCCTTCGTTGGACATCTGACCTGTTTGGAGCTGCTTTGGCTTTGTAGAAAGTTTTCTACACTTTGCTGAGTGGCCATTGGGTTCATCTACAGATTGCCCTAGAGAAAATGGGCCCCCAGGATCTGTTATTTGGGTCAGTGTTGCATATCTTGTCAGCTTTCTGTGGCTGATCTTCGGGGGTTAGGACTCAGGGCCACCAAGGATTGCAGGTATGGCCTGTGTTTTCTTGGGCACATTTTCCTCCTTGGTATCAAGGAGGCCAGAACAGAGTTCCTGGCCTAAAACAAGGCTTTCCTCCTGTCTCCCACCATCCTGTCCCATCATTTTTCCAGGCCATGTCCATCCATCCACATAGCAGCCACAGATGTGTAGGCCCTAAGGTGGGGGTTTCTCTGTTTGGTTCTGTTGTGTGCTACACTTACCCTCTCCTTTGCCCTGTGATGTGTTGTGGTCGGTGGTAGGAGCTGAATTCACGGAGATGGGGCGATGGGAGCGTGCAAGATTAGGCTGACTCCCTTTTGGGTCAAGTGTGATCTGGATGGCAGAGCCAGTCCTGGCACTTCTCTTTCCCAACCAAATCCAAGACCTGCATTCTGAGGTGGATGACATTGCGAGGGAAATACTGCCTTGACGGGGGTCCTTGGGTTAATCTTTGGAATGAGTCTTGGTTGGGGTCCTCGGGTGGGTGTGGTTACTCTGATCTGTGCTTCATAAACTTGCTTTGTTTCTTGTAGTCTCCCCTATACTTCTTACCAAACATAAAGGTAGTAAGGGAATATGGCTCAGGACACAGGGCAGGATTAGGACACACCAGGTTCAGTGTCACCTCTGGATCACCAGCTCAGTATCGTCCCCTGACAGGCTGATCTATAACAGAACGTCCCGGGCCACCCAGTTCCCAGATGGTGTGGATGTGCGCGTCCCTGGCTTTGGGAAGACTTTCTCACTAGAGTTCCTGGACCCCAGCAAAAGCAGTGTGGGTATGTAGCCCTTCCTCGTGCCCTCCCGGGAATGGGCCTGGAAGTTCTGCTGTATTCCCAGAGTGGGAGAAATGCTGTTAGTTTGAAAGGGTAGCCTGTAAACTGTCTCTAATCAGTGTAGCCACAGAACCTTTATAGCACTCCTTCGGGGATCTTTCTACAGTGGATGTCACAGTCTCCTTTCTGGGCATGGTGTGGGTGGCTGGCACTGGCTGTACTTTCTCTAATTCCCATACGTTTCTGTCTACAGGTTCCTATTTCCATACCATGGTAGAGAGCCTTGTAGGCTGGGGCTACACACGGGGTGAGGATGTCCGGGGGGCCCCCTACGACTGGCGCCGAGCCCCAAGTAAGTGGTCACTCTTGCTTCTTCCCTGATGTCTTGGGAGATGGGGACGAGGAGGTCACAGCCACCATAGGCCCCAAGCTCTCCCCTGCCCCCAGGGCCTCTCATCTCTACCCCAGCAGTCACAGCTGTCACCCCTAGTCAGTCTCTCCCGTCCTTCCCCATCCCTCTGGGCCTCTGAGCCCTGAGGAGAGATAATGAGGCTGAGGAGGAGACAAGGAGCTCCTAGGTTTTCTCCCTTCCTGGAAAAAGAGGGGAAACCAGACCATTCCCACTTGGATTTTAGAGTTTTCCGCACCCACCTAGTCCTGGATCTGGCCTGAAGAACATTTAGTGGTTCAGGCCCCGGGACCCCTCCTACATGACCACTGCCTGGCTCTGGCCTACAGGTGAAAACGGGCCCTACTTCCTGGCCCTCCGGGAGATGATCGAGGAGATGCACCAGCTGTACGGGGGCCCTGTGGTGCTGGTTGCCCACAGCATGGGCAACATGTACACACTCTACTTTCTGCAGCGACAGCCCCAGGCCTGGAAGAACAAGTATATCCGTGCGTTTGTGGCACTGGGTGCGCCCTGGGGGGGCGTGGCCAAGACTTGGCGTGTCCTGGCCTCAGGTAAGACCCTGCCTGACCCAGTGTGGGGTGCTGATGTCAGGGATGGTGCCCTCTCTTTCCTGCAACAGTGTCCTCCTGGGCCACCTCGTGTCTCTTCTCTTGGATGAGGATCCTTCTTTCTCCAGAGTGGTATGCTTTTCCAAACATCTCTTTTTCCAAAAGAGAACGTAACACTACTTAGTTTCGTCTCTCTAGTTGATGGCCTTGGTTATCCATGTACATTTTTTTACAGCGTGTCCATGCAGTGGCACAACTGTTGGTCACACGGTGCTTGCCTGTGCCTATGTGTACACACATACGCTGTGCTCTGGCCTGGTTGGCCTAACTTGGTCTGACCTGAGGTCTTTGGGGGAGCCTTCTCCCTTTCTTCATGCCCACCTTTGCCCCACAGAAGGAAGGTTGGGCTACAGTTTCCTGTTTATGAGTTATATCTCCATCTGTGGCAGTGGGGAGCCTTTGTGGGTAATGCAGGGAGGAAGCAGGTGCAGATTTCTTTGGGCCTGCTTGCCTGGCAGTGGGGAAAGCCACCTCCTTCCCCATTCCTCCCCAATTCACCTGCCTTTTCATGACTGTCAGAGCCTGCCAGCTATAGCTCTGGGGCTTTCCTCCCTCCCTCTGCTAGGACCGTGAGTGAGCCCACGGCCCCTTACTTAAGGAGCCACGAGCCATAGCTATGCTAAGCATCTGAGGAGGAGCTTTCTTCCTCATTTCATCAGCACTGCCTGACCTACTTGTTGGTCAACTGATAGTAGCCATCACGTTGACCCAGTGCCTGTCCTGGTGGTGACCTTGGATTGGCTGGACAATGAATCCAGATAGAGTAAGGACTCATTACAGCTATCTACTCTGTCCAGCCTGGACCTGAAGGGACAGATGGAGGCATGCCTGAGTTTGAGACAGGAGCTGTGGTGGGGCTCAGGTTCCAGCCTTTCAGAGCCTCCCTGTGAGTCCCCTTAGAGCTTTGCTTCAGATTCTGGGAAGCTGTCCTGTCAGGCCCTGACAGGGGGGTGGTAGTCATGGACTAGCTAAGGGCTTCCTTTTCCTCAGGGGTCCTCCAGCCAGACCCCACAAGAGCTGAAGGGCTGTGGTCAGTCAGAGAGATAAGATGATGGTTGGCTGTGGGTCCTGAATAGATGAGACGGCCCCTCTTTCCAAGTTCCAGCTCACTCCCCAGAGGCCTCACTAGCTGTGTTGTTGGCATTCCTGTGTGAGAAGGATTCTCATTCTGCCTGCAGCCTCCCCTCCTGCCTTGTCTCCTGCAGGCCTGGCTGCCCAGGTCAGTGACAGGCAGATGAGTGGGATATGACCAGGGGTGGCTGGCGGCAGGCCTGAGCCTAGGAAAAGAAAAACATTTTCATAACTCAGTGTAAGAAAAGAAAAAGAAGAATGTGTCTCTAGGCTGCCAGCGTGCTGATTCACCTTCAGCAAGGTCAGTGCCCACAAGTCTGGTGACGGTTGCTCAGTGGAGGGTACCATTTACACAGTGAATCACCTTGTGGGTATGTGCTGCCTAAATCCCTGCTGATGAAGTGCAGAAGGAAACAGATCATGGTCGTGTGCTTCCCAGATCTAGCAAAAATAAAGGAAACCATGGGAGTCACAATGACGATGGTACTGTAGAGGTGCTGGAGTGCTGACTGGGCCCCTCAGCGGGGCCCCGCAGAGGCCCTGGCGGCACGGTGCTGCCCAGCGGGCTTGCGTTCCTGAGCACAGACTGAGCGAGCCCTGTCCCTGCAGGAGACAACAATCGGATCCCGGTCATCGGGCCCTTGAAGATCCGGGAGCAGCAGCGGTCTGCCGTCTCCACCAGCTGGCTGCTGCCTTACAACTACACCTGGTCATCTGAAAAGGTCTTCGTGCACACACCCACAACCAACTACACACTGCGGGACTATCACCGCTTCTTCCAGGACATCGGCTTCAAAGATGGCTGGTTCATGCGGCAGGACACGGAGGGGCTGGTCGAAGCCACGGTGCCACCTGGTGTGCCCCTGCACTGCCTCTATGGCACTGGGGTCCCCACGCCAGACTCCTTCTACTATGAGAGCTTCCCGGACCGCGATCCCAAAATCTGCTTTGGTGATGGCGACGGCACTGTGAACTTGCAGAGTGCCCTGCAGTGCCAGGCCTGGCGCAGCCGCCAGGAGCCCCAAGTGTCGTTGCAGGCGCTGCCGGGCAGCGAGCACATAGAGATGCTGGCCAATGCCACCACCCTGGCCTATCTGAAACGTGTGCTCCTTGGGCCCTGATTCCTCTGCCAGGCAGGGCTGTGGGATGGCGTGGCCACAGCTGCTCCTCTTGTCCTCCTGGACTAGCGCGGCCCATGAGTTTAGCAGTTTGTGACTGACTGCCAAAGGTCCTCAGTCTTGGGTTGTGAAATGTCTGCCATTGGGAAGTGCTGTTTCTTATCCTTCCTCTGTGGGAGTGAGGAAGGAAGAAATAGTCTGGACTCACTTGAGGGATCCTTGCTGGAAAGAATGCTGCTGCTGATGGAATTGCTGTGACCTCAGGACTGGCTCCGCAGGCGGATTGGCTGGCACCTGGCCCCAATCCTGAACTCAGGGGCCATCTGTTCCTCATACCCCTGTGGCCTTTTACACTCAGCCACCAGGCCCTGGTCCCTCAGCCTTCCTGTGAGGGATATTACTGAGCTGTGGTCCCTGTCCCTAAAGATCCCAGGGATGGGCTCCTGGTCCCTACGGTGATCTTCCCACACACTGGCCACAGGTAGGCTTGCTACTGGCTGCGAGTGGCTGGAGTTGCTGGCTTCCCTATGGCCTGGTTGCTCAACAGCCTGACTGTGGCTTTCTGGAGGCAGCCTGGTTCCTCCTGCAGGCAGGGGCGAGTTGTGTTCTCCGTGGTTCCCAGGTCCTGGGGCATTCACTCCTACCTCCCTCACCTCCAAAAACAGCCTAGCTCAGGATTGGGCAGCAGGTGGCCCTCCATTTCTTGGGGACTCTGTCCCAGGAGCCTTGATCTCCGTGGTTGGGCTGTTACCCACAGTATTGATGCTGGTTCCCTTTGCCATGGGACTGTGGTTCAAGGATGAGAGCAGGCCCAGTCCCATGGCCTTTTAGGTACTCATGAAGAAAACTCAAGGAAGCAGTGAAGGCCATTCTGAGCTATCCTGAGCTGCTCTCTTGTTAACCCCGCCACCACATTACCACCCTGCCCTAGGGGTTTTCTACCACCCAGGTGGGCTGGCACAGGGCTGAGAGGAGGTAGGGCTCTTGCCCATCTTGCCCAGCACCTACTGCCACCAGGCAGCTCAGTGGTGTTTAGTCCACAGAGACTAGCCCAGAAACTTGAGTGGGCCCCTGAGAGAGCCAGGTGGCTTGGGGCTCCCCTGGTAGCTTTCTGTCTGTTCCAGAAGTACTTCACAGATCTTCCTATAATAGCAGGGATTGAGAGTCTGGATCTGCCTTGGTGGCAGTCATCTCCAAGTGGGCAATGGCTATAGGCCAAGACTTGAGTCTAGCCTGTAGGATGGGACCCCAGAGCCATAGTCAGGCTGAACTGTGCTGCTCTCCCACCAGGTTTCTGTGGAGCTGGATTTTCTCTGTTGGGAACATACCCAGCATCTCTCTCTCCTTTTATTCCTGGATGGTGGGCTCCTCATGGAGCTCTAAGCAGGCTGTACCTTGATTCTGGCAATAAAAATATTCTGATGCTGTAAAGGCTCTGTTCTGGCTGAGGCTCTGTTCTGAGCATGAGAGGAGGGAGGCCGTGGAGGGGTGAAGGGGCTAGAGAGGCAGGTAATCAGGGGCTAGACCTTTCCTGGGCCCTTGATAGGTCCTCTCAGCACCAAAGCATGGCTCCTGTGCACCTATTTGGGCTTTACCCTCCTGCCCCATCTCCTGGGATCTGTTTCCCCTCCTGGGATTAAGAACCAGGACCTGAAACATTCCCATTGGAATGTGGCTCCTGCCTTCCCAGCAGGCCCCACATGCTGCCCCAGAGCTGGGGGCAGAGGACAGTCCTGCAGGTCACCCTGGCTGGACTCTCCTTCCCACCCTGTTTGTCCTCTCTCAGCTTTTAGGTCTCAGCATCTTTTTTTTGACCCTAGAGTTCTTTTTAAGTCACCACTCTTCTGCTTTGTTTCTTCAGCTTGTCTGGAAGGAGAACCCATCTGGAAGGAGAAACGGCTGAGACTAGGACACAGACCAAGATGGGCAGAGACAGGGACCAAGACTGGGAGCCAATGGAAGTGGATAAAGACAGAGAAACAGAGAGCCTGATACAGGGAAACATGTATAGGGGTGAGGTCCAGGCCTGTCTGTGGTGCTGAGCCAAGAGAGGGGGTTGAGGGCAGTGGGGGTGGTGGGAGTCCCAGTTCCTGCCTCCCCCACAGAGCCAGGCCCTCCTGGGCTTCAGGCTTCAATACAACCTGGGCCACTAGAGGGCGCTCTGAACCCCTCACTGCACTAGTTATTGGCCAAACCTGGAATAAGGGGGTCCAGAGAGTGTGAGGATGCCTAGCGATACATGGGTCCAGCTGCAATTGCGGGCCTTGGTAAGAGGATAACAACACAAAAGGGTGCAAACCCTTATCTCCAGGTCCTGCCCAGCCTGAGTCCCAGCTCTGCCCTGATACCCACCCTTCCATGCCACTCCTAATTGGGGGCCTTACAGCCACCTACTCACCCCTGACCTGTTAACACCACTGCCAACCTTGGTTTCACAGCTGCAGAGGGAGGGCATGGAGTCACAGCAGGCTTTAACACCAGCCGACCGGGGTTCAAATCTGAGCTCTACCAGTTCCAGGCAAGTAGCCCCGGGAGGTTCCTTACCTCCCTGAGCCTCAGCTTGCTCATCTGACGAACACTGATGGTATTGGGGAACATTGGATTCAGCGCTTCCTGCATAGTGGGCTTTTGTAGTGGGTTGTTGTAACTGGGTATGAGACAGCAAAGCCAGAGATCTGGATGCTGGCAGGTCACGCATGCGTTTGTTGCAGGGATAAGTGGACCAGTTGCCATTGAGTGACACAAGTGAGCAGAGTCCTTCCTCTGCCTAGCCAGGGAGACAGAAGGAACAGATCCAGGGGTCAAAGGGTCAGATTTTAATGACTCAAAATATCCACATACTCTCATTCACTCTTAGGGTATTCCAAGCAGAGAGCACAAGGAGGGCATACCAATGAGGGTTCTTCAAAGATCACTGTCTCAGGTCTATAGGTAGGAGAATGGAGGGGTTTTTAGGCAGAGGAGATACAAAGTCATTCCCCTGTGGGGGGAAGAGGGTAGGGATTGGGAGGCTACTGTAAAAGTTAGAGTGAAGAAAACCATGAGAAAACCTGCAGGTCCTTGGGGGGCAGGAAGAGGAAGGATCCAGGGTGCTGGCCATCTCTGGCTGGGTTACTTGGTGATGGGGAGCAGGGGTTTGGGTATGGTCAGTCTGGAATTAGAGGGTGTGCAGTTGTAAACACGTGTCTGGGGGAAATGACTCCATGTCCCAGAAGAGAGTAGTGGCTTGAGTGGACAGGAAGCTAAGGGGGGAGGGCTTAGCTGCCCATGAGGTCAGGGACCCTAGAAGAGCCCCAGAGCTACTAGAGGAAAAGACCCCCTAGAAGGAAAGGAGAAGGAGCCCCCAGAGGTAGGGGAAGACAGGAGAGTGCAGCTCCCTCCAGAGGATGTCGGTAGGGTCACACAAGATAAGGACGGAAAAATGTCCTCAAGCTTGAGCCCCAGGGAGGCGGGGTGGGGGGTGGTGGCTACAGAAGCACAACAGTGTCCATGTGTTTGTGGAGGCCTCAGTGGACTTGAGCTGGGGCTGAGCTGTGACTGTGGAAGGACAGGTCCTGGGTCTATGTCTTACTAAGGTGCGTAGGGGAGGGGCTGGTGGCGAACGGGGTATGGAGGCTGTTTAGAGCTCCTGTGTAAGCTGTATGGCCAAGAGCGACATAGGAACGGGCTGTGCGGGGCCTGGTCACGGGCAGCCAAGTTACGCAGACGCTAAGACCGCACTCCCGAGCCAGGCCCACAGATTCCTGAGGCCGCGGCGGCCCCACAGGCCCAGAAAGCGCCGCCGCAAGCCAGCCCCGCGCGGAGGGAGGCGTCCTGTCCCGACGCGGCGCGCTCTGTCGCGATCCGGCGGCGCGTGACGTGGCGGGGGCGGGGCCTGAGCGGCCGCGGCGGCCGCGGCGGTCGAGTGACCGAGCATCCTGTCGGCGCCTGGCTCCCGCGAGGTAACGGGCCGGGGGGCGGGGCGGGCGCGCGGGGGAAGCGGGACCGGGGCCGGGGCCGGGACTGTGTCCTGGAGGCCGAACTCTACGCGCCGCCGCAGCCGCCGCAGCGTGCGGGGTGCGGGCCCGCCAACCCGGGCGCTAGGCGGGCGGGCGGCACGTGAGAGACGCCGCGGCGAGAGCGTGCTGGAGGGTGACGCTGTGCGTGTGAGAGGGATCGCGAGCGTGAGGGTGGCCCTGGGAGTGTGGGGATCCCCGAGTGTAAGACTGAGCGTGTGAGAAAGACCACGTGTGTGAGTGTGAGAGACCCCCTGAGTCTGAGGGTGACTGTGTGAGTGTGCAAGAAACACCCTGAGTAAGAAGATGACGCTGACAGTACGGGAGAGACCTTGGTGTGAAGGGGACTCCGGGTGTGCGTGGGGGACAGGCGCCCTAGACCAGAAGGGGGGGGAGAGAAAGTGAGAATGAGTGAGAGTGAGGGAGAGAGAGAGAGAGAGAACGTGTGTGTGTGTGTGTGTGTGTG
>NW_024424341.1:23299556-23316487 GCF_017311325.1 Ursus maritimus
GAGAGAGAGAGAGAGGGAGAGAGAGAGAGAGAGAAATCCTGAGGGTTGAGAGAGCCTGAGTGTGAGGGTGACTCCAGAAGTGTGGGAGAGGCTGGACATGTGAGGGACACTGTGGTGTTAAGAGTCCCTGAGAGCAATGCTGACTGTGTGAGAGACTGGGAGGGTGAGTGTGATGAGAAAGGGAACCTGGGCTGTGAGGAACTGCAGGTGAGAAAGAGGGCGTGCAAGGCTCTATACCGCAGGCTCAGAGCTTCCTGGGATGCTGCGAGATTGTCTCGGGCCCGGGCTTGCAGGGCTGGCCTGTCTGCGCTAGGGAACCGTGTGCTCCTGCTATGATGGCTCTCTCTTGTGTCTTCATGCCCTGTCACCTTGTTTGATCATCTTATGCTATAAATGGAAGGAGATATTTGTGAAACATTCTGAGAATTCTTCACTAAGCACTAAGCAAACAGTCTGGGTACCACATTGTGTAATGGTCAGTATAAATCGGAATCAATATTTAACAGATGTTTTTGAGTACCTCTTGTGTGCACTGGGCTGTGTGCTTGGTGACACAGTTCAAAAGAATTCGGTCTCTGCCCTTGATGGGGGGAAAAAAGCACTGCCAGCAAATCTAGCATCGTGGTAGCAGAATGCTCAGCCATCTGGTGCTCCTCTGAGAGCTGCTCTCTGATTGGAGATAGGGGAGGAGCAGACTTTTTGAAAGTGCTTCCTGAGCTCAGTTCTGTCTCTCCTTGCTTGCTGTGAAGCCCTCTAGGAGGAAACTGCCCTGGCTGCCTACATTGTGTGCTAATGACTTGTTCCCAACTTTGTTCTCAGACTGCCATTCAAGTTCTTATATTTGAGTTCCCTCTCCTGACAAATATGCAGAAAACCACAAAGAGGATTTTTTCCTATCTTCCTTCTTCCCTGTCTGGCTGTGGACATATTTATATTGCAGACTAAAAGTAAATAGCAGTTATGTGACTGATCTCCTTGGCCCTTCTTGGTACAGGAAATTTCCTGACCTCTGTCCTGTGTGTTTCCTGCTATAGTCTCCAGGATGTGGATACATTTCTACAGAAGTGACGCAAACAGGGCTTACAGGACCTGGGACTCGGGGAGCAGCAGCTGTCTAGACATGCATGATTTGAGATGACCGGGCTAGTTCGCTGACACGTGTGGGCTGGTTGCTTCAGTTACACTCCACTGTCGGTGTGACGGAACTTCTCAGTAATTGAGTGCTGCCCCTGCCAGACATGTAAAACTTAAAATTTACAAAGGGAAATATCATCCTGCTGCTTACTAGGTTCATTTTTTGATAAGCTGCCTCTTACTCTTTGTTGCAGAGGTTAAATGGCCAAGACAGACAAATGGAATTAGGCCTTGCTGTGAAGACTTCCATTTTCTTCTCAGTACCTGACCATTTATGATGAGGCAGCTTATGAAAGTGTGATGTTTGCTTATTTCCTCACAGGTGACTATTATTGCTCTGTTCTCTGTTAGATCTTGGATCTTTGCTATTTGTAAAGAGTTTCAGTTATTTGTGGACAATACGAACAGGATATTAATGAGAATGGCTCACATATAATTAACAGTTATGTAACACTATATTATATAAAACTGTATGTTAAATTACATCTTTTTCTAAAGAGTAATTGTGGTAGTTTATAATTAAAGATACTTCAATGAGGTTGTTAAAAAGAAATTGAAAACCAAAGTCAATGAAAAAGACTAGATACTACATACTGTTGAAAGTGAGAGTATTTATTCACTGTGATTGGGTGCTGAATTTGATACTGAGTTTCCTGGTATCTTAGGTAAAAAGATACAGGTAGAGTTACATAACTTTTTCATTTGATGGGGGTACTATATATATAGAGAGAGGGAGAGAGAGGTAGAGAAGGAGAGTTAAGCAAAAAAATTAATGCCTATTAATTGTGGAAAATATATAAAACTCAAAGAAGTACAGAAAAGAAAGAGTCCTCTATGTTTTCACCATGGTAGAGGTATTAGTATTTTTCTCAACAACATTTTCCCCCATAGTCATCAATTATAAAAGAGTTTTTATTTTATTTTATTTAAGATTGATTTATTTGGGATGCTTGGGTGGCTCAGTTGGTTGGGTGTCTGCTTTCAGCTTGGGTCATGATCCCGGGTCCTGGGATTGAGTCCCACGTCGGGCTCCCTGCTTGGGGGGATACAGGCTGCCTTCTTCCTCTACCTGCTGCTCTCCCTGCTTGTGCTCGTGCGCTCTCTCTCTCTGACAAATAAATAAATATTTAAAAAAATAATAAAGATTTATTTATCTATTTTGGGAGAGAGAGAGAGAGAGAGAGCACGCATGGGCATGGGAGGAGGGGCAGAGGAAGAGAGACTCTTAAGCAGACTCTGCGCTGAGCACAGAGCCCAACATGAGGCTTGGTCTCATAACCCTGAGATCATGACCTGAGCTGAAACCAGGAGTCAAATGTTTAACCAACTGTGCTACCCAGGTGCCCCTATAAAAGTTTTTAAATTCAGCTTGTAAAGTATTCTTTGTAATTGAACTTTGAAAGATTCTTTTTTCTCCCCCCCTAGAAAATTGCATATTATAGTTTCACGGCTAAATTTTCATGAGGCGGGGCACCTGGGTGGCTCAGTTGGTTAAGTGTCTGCCTTTGGCTCAGGGATGGAGCCCTGCATGGGGCTCCCTGCCCAGCGGGGAGCCTGCTTCTCTCTCTCTCTCTCCCTCTGCCTCTCACCCAGCTTGTGTGCGCTCTCGCTCTCGCTCTCTCTCTCTCTCGCTCACTGTCTCTCAAATAAATAAAATCTTTGAAAAAATTTTTTTCATGAGGCAGTGTTAGTCATCTGATGAATTCCTTTATTATCTGGTGCAGGAGCCTGTAAAATAGGATGAAAACCTGCGAGAACGCTGCATTGTGTCCTTATAGGCAGGGTTTAACGCTAGTTTTTCAAGACAGAAACTTAGAGGGTACACTGGAGATTTAATGGAAATTGTCTTCAGTAATGATTTTAGCGATTGTATGAGAAAGAGAGACTGAGAATCTGATACTGTGTGTGATCTTCACATACCGATTTCTCTTGTCATTTGGATAAAAATTGAAGGCAGAAGGATAGCCAGTTAAAGAGGGTGATCTGGTAAGATTTTGTTGCACACTCTTTCCCCCAAATACCAGGATACTGAGCTGGAGATAGTGGCTTAGTTATGAGCTCCTTGATTTTCATCCCATTGTTGCAGAAGGTCTGCATATCTATTCTGTGGGGACAGGATAAACAATGCATCTCACACAGATCTGGACTGCCCTTTTAAGAATGTATGTAGATACTGTGGTGATTAATTAAATGCAAATGAATTCAAAACCATTATTGTAGTCATAGTTGCTTTTTATCATTTTTTCTCCACCATCTATTACTTAAAGAACAAGTACTTTGACAAAGTGATAGGAACCACTGTCTCAGACTGAATTTTCTGTTTGCTCACTTCTGTTTACTTAAGGCTTTTTTTGCTTATTGTTCTGGCGAGCAAGTGGCTCAAGGTGTTAGACTTTGAGTAGGGTTTGTTGTGTATTTTCTCTCTTAGCTATTTTCTGTCCTTTGGTTTATTTTATTCAGTGATCATGTAGTGAGTACTGAGCCTGTGCTAGGCCTTGTACTGGGTGCTGTTAAAACAGATGAGGAACTCACAAAATAGTTGGGAGACTGAGGTTAAGTAAATGCAACAGAATGAGGTGGCTGCTAAGGCAGAAGTATGTACTAGAAATCTTATGGGCACAGGGAGATATATGGAGAAAGATAGCAGCCAGGCTGTTGGGGAAAAGGTGGTAGAAGAAGGGTGTTAGAAGCAGAAGGTTCAGTATGAACAATGGTGTGTTTGTCTGATGGACTCTGGAAACTCTGGACTGTTCCAGGTTCTGGAAATTGCAAGTAAATCAGTGGGCAGGACCTTGAGTGGGACTTTGGGGTCAGGGGTGGGTGTGGGGTGGGGGACATAGTGATAAGGCCCTGCTAAGAAGGTTGGAATTGGTCTTAAAGGCCTCAGGCAGCACCTAGGGGAGGGTTCCTAACCCTGCTCTGATACCAACTGAGAGATAGTAGGGTTGATATTTCTGTTGTGAAACATGAGGAGCCAAAGCAGTGTTTTTTCTTCTTAGAAGGCTGTCTCCCATCCCTAGCCTGTCCCGCTCTCCTGCGTAGAGGTAAACCCTATTGCAGATGCCAGTTTTTTTCTTTCCCACTCAGAATGTACGTAATTAATTAGACAAGAGCTATGTTGGAACATTCCATTTTCAGGTCTTTTAGATCTTGCTGATTCCCCCCCCCCACCCTACATGGGGCTTGAACTCATGACTCTGAGATTGAATCTCATGTTCTACCAGCTGAGCCAGTCATGTGCCCCTAGATCTTGCTGATTTTATGTCTACGTATTCTGTTGATGACTGAGAGAGGTGCTTTGAAGTCTCAATGTAATCGTGGATTTGTGTATTTCTCTTTTCAGATCTTGATACTGCTTTATGTATTTTGAAGCTATGTCGTTGGAAGAAATACACATTTAGAATTGTCTTCTCGTGAATTAACCTCTTGATCATGATGTAATGTCCCTCTATCCCTAGCAGTATTTCTTATTCTGAAATTTATTTTGTCTGATGTTAATATAGCTACTCCCAGCTTTTAATCAGTGTTTGCATGGTTTATTTTTTCCTATCTTTTTACCTATAGCTTATTTATATTTATTTATTTATTTGTTTGTGTATTTTTACGTAGGTTCCACACCCAGCGTGGAACCCAGTGAGGGGCTTGAATTCACTACCCTGAGATCAAGATCTGAGCTGAGATAGAGTTAACCAACTGAACCACTCAGGCACCCCTTTATGTTTTTATATTTATTTTTTATTTTTTTAAAGATTTTATTTATTCATTGAGAGAGAGAGGGAGAGCACAGAGGGAAAATAAGAGGGAGAAGCAGACTCCTCACTGAGCTCGATCCCAGGACCCTGAGATCATGACCTGAGCAGAAGGCAGATGTTTAACCACCTGAGCCGCCCAGGTGGGGGTTTCTTGTAGACTGTATGTTGGGTTTTGTATTTTTATCTAATCCATCAATGTCTGTCTCTTAATTGCTATGTTTAAATCATTTACGTTTCATGTTATTATTGGGATGGTTGGATTAAAATCTTCCATCTTACTAGTTGTCTTCTGTTTTCTGTTTGCTGCATACGTTCTTTCTTCTGCCTTCTTAAACATTTTTTTATTTAAGTATATTTGATATGCAATGTTAAATTAGTTTAAGGTGTGCAACATAGTGATTCCACAATTCCATGCGTGCTCTTGCTGTAAGTGTAGTTACCATCTGTCGCCATACACTGCTACTGCAGTATTATTGACTATATTTTCTTTTTTTTTTTTAAAGATTTTTTATTTATTTATTTGACGGAGAGAGACAGCCAGCGAGTGAGGGAACACAGGCAGGGGGAGTGGGAGAGGAAGAGGCAGGCTCCCAGTGGAGGAGCCTGATGTGGGGCTCGATCCCACAAGCCCTGAGCCGAAGACAGATGCTTAATGACTGAGCCACCCAGGCGCCCCTATTGACTATATTTTCAATGCTGTACTTTTTTTAAAAAGATTTTATTTATTTGAGAGGGGGAGAGAGAGAGAGAGAGAAGAGCATGAGCGGCAGAGGGAGAGAGACAAGCAGACTCCCACTGAGCATGGAGACCTACTCAGTTGATCTCACGACCCTGAGATCATGACCTGAGCTGAAATCAAGAGTTGGAGGCTTAACTGACTGTGCCACTCAGGCACCCCTATGCTGTACTTTTTATTTCTGTGACTTACTTAATGACTGGAAGTTCGTGCATCTTAATCCCCCTTCACCTCTTTTGCTCATCCCTTCACCCCCCTCCCCTCTGGCAACCACCAGTTTTTATTTATTTATTTATTTATTTATTTATATTTTTATTTATTCATTTTAAAGATTTTTTTTTATTTGACAATGAGAGAGGGAACACAAGCAGGGGGAGTGGGAGAGGAAGAAGCAGGCTTCCCGCTGAGCAGGGAGCCCGATGCAGGGCTCGATTCCAGAACACTGGGATCATGACCTGAGTGGAAAGCCGACACTGAACGACGACTGAGCCACCCAGGTGCCCCACCAGTTTGTTTTATGTATTTATGTATTTATGTATTCATTTTATCTTTTTTGTTGCTATTCGCTTGTTTTGTTTTTTAGAAAAGTTAAATCATATGATATTTCTTTTTCTCTGATGGACTTATTTCACTTAGTGTAATCTTTCTAAGTCCATCCCTGTTCCTGCCTACTTTTGGTTTGAGTATTTTTTAATGTTTTATTTCCACTATTGGTTCATTTATACCCCTTCTTTTAATCTTTTAAAAAAGTTTAGTGTTTTTTTTAAGTAACATTACATTATTTCACATATAAGAAATTCACAACTGTATAACTCCCAATCCTCCTGTCTCTGTGCTTTTGTTGTCATACATTTGACCGTTATTTTTTTTTTTTTTTAAGATTTTATTTATTTATTTGAGGCAGGGGGAGAGGCAAAGGGAGAGGGAGAAGCAGCCTCCGCACTGAGCAAGGAGCCGGATGCAGGCTGATCCCAGAACCCTGGGATGAGGACCCCAGCTGAAGGCAGAAGGCAGAAGGCAGAAGACACTCAACAGACTGAGCCACCCAGGCTCCCGTCATACATTTTACTTTTATATATGCTATAAATCCACAATTCATTGCTACTGTTTTTACTTGAGGCAGTCAGTTATATTCAAAGCAAATAAAAATAGCCACCCAAAAAGTTTTTTTTTTCCAAAAAGTATTTTTTTATATTTACCTCAGACCATTTATATTATCCTGCAACTCTTGGTGGCTCCATTCTTTTTTTTTTTCCACTTTTTCCCACTTTGACTCATAGTTTTCATCTCTCTGCTGAAATTTCACATCTGTTTCTGCATGCTGTCTAACTTTTCCATTAGAGCGCTTAATGTATTAATCATAGTTATTTTAAATTCCTTGTCTGGTAGTTCCAATAGCCGGTCATCTCTAAGTCTTGTCCTGTTGATTCCTTTGCTTCTTTCCTTTTTTTTTTTTTTAAGATTTTATTTATTTATTTATTTATTTATTTAATTTATTTATTTAGGGGGAGAGAGAGAGTGCATGTGGGCAAGAGGAGGGACAGAGAGGAGAGAGAGAATCCTGATTTGACTCCTTGCTGAGTACAGAGCCTGACACAGGGCTTGATCTCACAACCCTGAGATCATGACCTGAGCCAAAATCATGAGTTGGATGTTTAACTGACTGAACCACGCCAGTGCCCCTAATTACTTTGCTTCTTGATAGTGGGTTCTCTTGCTTTTTGTTGTGTTGCTTGTAATTTATTACTGATTGCTATATGTAGGACTTAAAACCGTAGAGACTGATGTAAGTATGTATTCTTTTGTTAGGTTTAGTTTGGGTTTCCAGTCAGTTAGGAGATGAGTTGGGTTTGGGTTTTGTTGTTGTGGTTACCTTAGGTGCACACAGGGCTTCAAATTCCTCAGGTTAAGGATTGGTTTGCTGAAGGGAGGGCTTTTCCCCAATGTTTATACTGTACCCTCAGCTTTAAGTCTTTCTTTTGTTGCTGGGTGCTTGCTTACCTGGTGGTGGGGAGCAGGGGTTCTCTGTTGTCTTGGTTCAGCCTCAGTGTTAGGCCCTGTTTTTCTAGGTCTGGGGTGTAGATCTTTCTGGTGATCCTGCCCTTTGGCCCCTAACGTAGGATAGCCACTTCTAATGGTCGGGATCAGAAATTCCTGCTTTTCCCCCAGGTGTAAAGGGTTGTTTTATTTTTCTTTTACCCTGCTGCAGCTGCCTTGGGAGTGACAAGGTTTGCCACCCTTTCCCTGGGAGTGTAAGATTTTTATTCTTTAGTAAAGGGACTGGATGGACCTTATTTTTCCAAGAGTAGTGATTGCTTTCCTTCTCCAGACTAGCATTACTGAGAAGCTATCTCTGGCCTCCTGCCTAGTATTTTTTATGAACGTGCAATCCACTGAGGTCTGTGGAGAAAAACCTCTGAGTGTCTGTGCTCTTGCTAACCCATACAAGACTGTTAGTAATTCATTAAAAATTGTACCCTAGTTCTTCTTACTTGCCTGTGTGTTGGTCCCATCATTCTCCCTCTGCCACAGGTGAACCAGAGCTTGCATCTCTCCATGGAGGTCCTGTTTTTCCTTAAATTTCAGTCCGGTGGATTGCCCTGTAACCTCAGCTCTCTGATGGCTTCAAGCAAAGTTATGGTTTTGTACATTATTTGGCTTTTTCTTGTCATTGGAGTTGGAATGATGCTTTTCTCAGCTTTCTACATCCCTAAATGGAAGTTAGATATCAAGGCAACTCCATTTTATACTAAATTTTCCAGTGAAATGAATTTCCCTCTTTATTTCCCTGTGGTACTGTGATTAAATAAACATCTGTTCTTCACTGTTTCTAGACACAGCTCCTATAATTTCCTATGTAAGAGCCATAGGGGCATTTTCTGTTGTAATATTTGCTTTTGTTCTCAATTCCTGAAATAACCCCAGGGCAATGAAAGTGACTTGGGTGTCTTTTGTTATTTATATAACAAGCCCTTTACAACCCACCTCTGAGTTTATGTTAATGAGGTGATTTTTGGAAAGCATCCAGATCTTCTCAGGATGGGGGCTAGTTGCTAGAGGAACCAACGGTGTGATTAGGGGATTAGAATTTTCAGTCCAGTCCACCTCTGGGCGGGAGAGAGAGGCTGGAGATTGAATCAGTCTAATGGCCAGTGATTTTAATCAGTCGTGCCTTTGTAATGAAGCCTCCATAAAAACCCCAAAAGGACGGAGTCTGGAGAGCTTTCAGGTTGGTGAACGAGTGGAGGTGCTGAGTGAGTGGCTTGCCCAGAGAGCATGGAAGCTCTTCCCATATGCCTTGCCCTGTGCATCTTTTCCATCTGGCTCTTCTGAGTTATATCCTTTAATAATAAACTGGTAATCTAGTAAGTAAACTGTTTTCTTGAGTTCTGTTAGCCACTCTAGCAAATTAATTGAACCCAAGGAGGGGGTAGTGGGACCCTCCAATTTATAGCCAGTCAGTTGGAAGCCCTGGTAACAACCTGGACTTGTATTTGGCATCTTAAGAGGGGGCAGTTTTGTGGGACTGAGCGCTTAACCTGAGGGATCTCCAGGTGGATAGTGTCAGTGATGCAGTTTTGGAATATAGGTGAGGTTTGATGGGGTGAGATCTGGAGCCAACAGCTAAGACAGAATTCTTGAGATGTCTTTGGTGCAAAATGCTGATTTTATTAAAGCATGGGGACAGGACCCTTGGGCAGAAAGAGCTGCCCTGGGGTTGTGAGGAGCAATTCATTATATACTGGAGTTGGGGGAGGTAAGGGAAAAGGCAGGTTTTCAAAAGATCTTTCTTCCTTCCTCCCTCCCTTCCTCCCTCCCTCCCTCTCTCTTTCCCTTTCTTTCTTTCTTTCTTTCTTTCTTTTCTTCTTTCCTTCCTTCCTTTTTTCTTTTTTCTTCCCTTCCTTCCTTCCTTCCTTCCTTCCTTCCTTCCTTCCTTCCTTCTTTTTTTCGATTTCATCTATTTATTTGACAGACAGACAGCCAGTGAGAGAGGGAACGCAAGCAGGGGGAGCGGGAGAGGAAGAAGCAGGGTCCCGGCGGATCAGGGAGCCCAATGCCGGGCTGGATCCCAGGACTCTGGGATCATGACCTGAGTCGAAGGCAGACGCCTAACGACTGACCACCCAGGCACCCCTCAAAAGAACTTTCATATGCTGAAGAAGACCTACAAAATACCCGAGGCCTTGCCATAGTTAAGGTTGTTTTTTCCTCTAGTGAAGCATTAACATGAAGATAGTAGGGAGCTTCCTGGACGAACATTATCCTCTACCTGCCTCAAGTATTTGTTAATGGGCTGCGGGTTATAAGGACATTTAATTTTATCTACGTTTCCTTCTGGAAGTTAGGTTATTGATAATGCTTTTTTTCTTGTAAATCACTAAGGCATTTGTAAACTAAGGGAGACTCTTGCACTGCAGGACTGTAATCTTTATAAATTAACCATTTGTTTTTCCTTCCCTTAGCTTTAGGGCAGCCAAGAGTGCTGAGGAATGTCACGTATATCCCACCTTGGGGATGGGGGTTGTGGGGTGTCAGCTTGTGCTTTGTCCTTAGCTTGCCTTCTGCTCTCCCTCATTATCAGAATTGTCTGGTGTTGTAGAATTTCTTGATGTGTAGAAAACCCATACATCTGGTATCAGAGGTCCAAAAAGAATATTTGGGAGCCCCAGCCTCCTCTCCCCATCTACCTAGGGTCTGGTAGAATAGAGGGGAGGCTGAAGTGGGCACCGGGACCAGGTTTCTCTGCTTGACTCTGTGTTGAGTTGGGTGGAAAAAGGCAATCTAGGTCTCTCTGCACTTGACTCATGTGAGAATATAGGCTCCTCTGCTATTTCCAAGTTTGTTTTTATGGTTGCCTTGGCTCACCTGACAGACACGTGAAAACAAGTATGTACCCACATGCCTGTGCCTGTATAGGGAAACCTGCATGGCTTGGTGCCAAGAGTGAAAGGAAGAGTGGTGCTGCCTTAAAGCCAGGTCTCATCTAAGCAGAGGTAGGCTGGGAGTAAGGGGACGCTTGCTAGTGCCCCAGAGGAGTTTTTTCACTTGATCTCCAGTCCATACCCTGGCAGGGGACTGGGACAGGTAAGGCAGGAGTTTTGGATGGAGCTGTGGAGACTGAAGTTTTCCCTGAGAACTGCCTACCCTTGAGTGGCTGTGGTTCCCTCACTCTGGGCTCTGTGAGGTAAGGTTCTGGCACTTCCATCTTTGTTGAGTAGATGAGAGGCTTCTGGGAAGATGATGTACTGATCTCATTCTTTCTTTCTTTTTTTAAAATGTATTTTAATTTATTTTTAAAGATTTTATTTATTTATATGTCAGAAAGAGAAAGAGAGCACAAGCAGGGGGAGCAGCAGGCAGAAGCAGGCTCACCGAGCAGGGGGCATGATGCGGGCTTGATCCCAGGACCTTGGGGTCATGACCTGAGCCGATGGCAGATGCTTAACCGACTGAGCCACCCAGGTGCCCCTGATCTCATTCTTATCCCTGAAGTTATCTCTGTGACCTTAAAAGACTGATTCCTGGGTGGGAATCGTATAGCTTACAGGATTCCTTTATCCAGAAGATGAGGTGGGAGTAAGTAGGTGATCTGAATTCCTGATTACTGGGGCACGGGAATTGAAAGAGGGAGGAGGTCATGCTGAGTGCAGGTTCAGGAAGGTGCTTGTCTTTCTCTGACAGATTCTGGGTTCTTCATGTATAGGTTGTTTTAGAATCTAACTTCTTTGAGGTTTCTGGACTGGCCCAACTCTAAACCAAAAGTAGTAGTGTGTGCCATCTCCCTACAGATTGCCTTCTAACGCCAGGTCTGTGGATAAGAGAAGCCATGTAGCTCTGATTGGGTGTCGAAATTCCTGGGTCCTGTTCTGGGAGAAGCTCTTTTCAACCCCAGATGGTAGTGAGGGGCATGCTGAGAAGGAAAACAAACTGATAGCTGTCAAGTCCCAGGTGAGGGTGCCCTCTGGTTGTTCTTTCTCCATCAGGTCTTAATTATGTTCTCTCTCTTTTCTGGGCACTTTGGAAAAAGAGATGTATTGAATGGGCAAGCAGCAATGTAGGAAGTAAGATTGATGTTGTAGACACAGCAACACAGGTGTGTATTTTCATGAAGGTCCTCTCCTTATTCTAGTCTTTGCAATGGCCCTGGTCTTAGCATCTTCCTAGCCCTTCCCACTACCTGCTCATGTTCTTTGCTGGCCCGAGAGTAGCTACAGACTTGTCCATGTGTTGCTGAATACTGCAGAAGTTCCTGTTTATGTTTGGGTGGAGGTGAGTGGATGTGGGCAGTGAGAGGCCTGTCAGGTTGGCTAGGGCTGTGAACCCGGTAGTGGGAGTCTGGTCTTTGCAGGACAGGTTTGTAGGTTTTAAAATGGTTAAGACCAGACCAAAACCTGCACCTCAGGGAGAATCCATGCTATGGATAAACCCAATGCCAACCTAATCTCAGTATCAAGCCAAGTACCTCTTGTTTAAAGTTGCCGTCAGCTGACCTCTCACAGTTCTCTTTCTTGGGAGCAGTAGGTGTTTGTCTGCCTCCATTTATTTCTCTGTGTCCTGTGGTAGAAGCGGATACAACCTCATTATATTTAGGTCTGTGTGTAAGGCATGCTGTTCCTACATAAGAGGTTGGCTTTGCAGGTCTAAATCGGAGACTCACCGGCTTCTGCCCTAGACTAACATACTTCTATTCTTTGATGTTCTTTGCCAGGCCACAGTAAACACAAGTGTGAAGGAAACATTTGCCATGGAACCCAGGGAGCTGGAGAGCCCCACACCAACCTACCATCTCATTCCCAAGGCCAGCCAGCCCACGGAAGAAGATGTCAGCATGCAACCGCAAAGGACCGCAGAAACTATGCAGCTAAAGAAGGAGATCTCGCTGTTGAATGGGGTCAGCCTGGTGGTGGGCAACATGATCGGCTCAGGAATCTTTGTCTCACCCAAGGGCGTGCTGGTATACACTGCCTCCTATGGGTTGTCGCTGGTCGTATGGGCCATTGGTGGGCTTTTCTCCGTTGTTGGTGCCCTTTGCTATGCAGAGCTGGGGACCACCATCACCAAGTCTGGGGCCAGCTATGCTTATATTCTAGAGGCCTTTGGGGGCTTCATTGCCTTCATCCGCCTGTGGGCCTCCTTGCTAATTGTTGAACCCACCAGTCAGGCCATCATTGCCATCACCTTCGCCAACTATATCATCCAGCCCTCGTTCCCTACCTGTGATCCCCCGTACCTGGCCTGCCGTCTCCTCGCTGCTGCTTGCATATGTAAGTCTGGGGTTTAGCGGGGGAGTATGTTGAGGGTGTGGATTTCTTTAATAATGCTAATGGTACCTGATATTTAAACACCATATTTTGCTTTTGGGGGGAAGAGAGGCATCTTACCTTTTTTTTTTTTTTTTTTTTTTAAGATTTTATTTATTTGAGAGAGACAGAGCACGAGCAGGGGCAGTGGGGAAGAAGGAGAGGGAGAAGCAGATTCCCTGCTGAGTGGGGGCCTTATGCGGGACTCAGTTCCAGGACCCTGGGATCATGATCTGAGCCATAGGCGGACGCTTAAATGACTGAGCCACCCAGGTGCCCCGCATATTACCTTTTGAAGAAGTAATTTTTCACCTAAGTCATTTAATCCTGAAAGATAAGTAAGGGTAAAGGTTACGGATGAGAAGTTTGAGTCTCTTTGTGGCTTTTGGTGCCTCACATTCCTTCTACTGTTGACTGTTCCAGAGTTCTCTTCCCCAGTCTGTGTGACAGGTTGATGCATGTCTTTCATTTGTCTTATCAGATGTTTTGATTGGAGTCGACATCACCAGTTGTAACAACCCAGAACAAACCATCAGTGCTGAGGACTTTATTCTGCTTCTCAAAAATAAGCCATTTCGCTTCCCAGCTTTTTATTTTAAATCAATTTAGAGGCTGAGGAAAGAGGCTTCTCTAGATTGTTGGGGTCCCAAGGTGTTATCCCTCAGCCCATAGGACCACTGTTTCCTACCACTCTTTGCAGCCCATTGGAAGCAGCAGGCACCACACCAAAATGGCTTTTTTCTCAGGTGTTTCTCAGGTCTCCAGGTGTTTCAGATTTCTTTCTTTCTTTCTTTTAAAGATTTTATTTATTTTGGGGGGAGAGAGAGAGGGAGGGAGGGAGAGAGATCACGAGCAGGGGGAAGGGTAGAGGGAGAAGCAGACTCCCCGCTGAGCAGGGAGCCCTATGTGGGACTCAATCCCAGGATCCTGGGATCATGACCTGAGCCAAAGGCAGATGCTTAACCAACTGAGCCACCCAGGTGCCCCATATTTGGGTTTCTGAGGACAGAACATGAGAGATCCCGATTGATTCCTCTTTATTTTCCTTTTTTTTCACTTGAGGTGGTAAGGAGGGATTCTGTGTGAAATCGCTGAAATGAGAGAAGATTGCTGTGAATTTACCCAGTCTTGTAGAGCTAGTGTTTTAGCTGAGAAGTGGCCCAGAATTCCCTGTGTTCCTTAGCACTGTTCTGCCAGGGGCACTTAATTATACTCTGTTCTTTCCATATCTCTGCTTGCAAAAGCTTTGGCAGTATGTGTAGTTTATCCACAGTGTTAAAAATAGACTGAGAGTACCTTGGAGTTAGCAAAAAAGGATTGTACGGTACACTGTGCTTCCTGACTTTAAGGAATTTGTTAAAGACAAATGTTAAAGGGAACCCCTCCACATGTAGCCCCAGGAGGAGGGAAGGTGGGTACTCTGCTGTATGTGTGTTAGGGTCTGGCCGGAGGAACTCTGGCCTGAGTTCTCTAAAAAAAGAAGAATTCTTTGATTATAAAATGTGTTCATTAGGGAGAAGATGAACTTATCCTCAGATCACCCATAATCTACCGCCAAATAATGAACACCTTTAATAGTTAAATCATGTCTTCATTTCTTTCTTGTATAGAATTGGCATCGTACTTTGCATATAACTTTATATTCTGCTTTTTAAATTTAGTATGTCATGTTTTTTTTACCCTTTTCGTGGAATGTTCTTCAAAAGAAACATTTTTTAAAGTAGTGTTTTTTTACTATTATTTAAAGGTAATACATAGACATTATACGCACTTTGAAAATGCGAAAAAAGAAAAATCACCCATAACTTAATTTTTTAATGTATTTTATTATTTTCTTTTTTAAAGATTTTTACTTATTTGTCAGAGAGAGAGGGAGAGAGAGAGAGCAGAAGCAGTGGGAGCAGCAGGCAGAGGAAGAAGCAGGCTCCCCACTGATCAGGGAGCCCCATGTGGGACTCCATCCCGAGACCCCAGGATCATGAACTGAGCTGAAGGCAGATGCTTAACAACTGAGCCACCCAGGCATCCTCACCCGTAATTTTTTATTTTTTTAAGATTTTATTTATTTGATAGAGATAGAGACAGCCAGCAAGGGAGGGAACACAAGCAGGGTGAGTGGGAGAGGAAGAAGCAGGCTCACAGCGGAGGAGCCTGATGTGGGGCTCGATCCCATAACGCCGGGATCATGCCCTGAGCCGAAGGCAGACGCTTAACCGCTGTGCCACCCAGGCGCCCCCTCACCCGTAATTTTAACTCCCAGAGAACTATTGCTACTATTTGTGTGAAATACCTTCTAGTGTTTCTTTTTCTGTGCTTATCTCATTTTTTAAAAAGTACTCTTGAGATCATACTCTATGTGGTTTGTACAATACTTTAAAAATTTTAATATTTAATTCCTTTCATCAGATATTCTTAGAAAACATGGTTTAGGGACACATAAGTAGTTTCCTGGCAGTGTGGTAGAGTGATTAAGATCATAGGCACCCATGCCAGACCAGGAGTGATTCTAGCTTTACCAGATATTTTTCCAGCTGTTAACCTTGAAGGAGTTAGTTAACTGTTGCCTAGGTCTTCTCATTTGTAAAATGGAAATGTCACTTGTACCCACTGAAAGGATTGTCGTGAGGAATACAATGAATCAATGCATGTACAGTACTTCTCTGTGTCTGGCATAGAATAAGTATTATTCTGTATTATGGTATTATATTATAATATATATTATATATATTATAATATATATAAGTATTATAATATTGCTGTGGGAATCTTTGTATATAAAGATTCAGAATTTTAGCATCTTTTTTTTTTCAGGGTAGAATTAATTATACGGGAGAAATAACCTATGTCTAAAGAAATAAACTGTTTTAAGTTTCTTCACCGTTACCCAGTTTCCTTCTAGAAGCTTTTGTGAGTTTGTGCTCTTATCTAAGCACTTGAGAGTGCCTCTGTGTTGGTCTCGTGATGGCCTTAGGGTGAATTCCAAGGATAACTGAGTCAAAGGACACCTCTATCTATAATTTTTCATCTACAGAAGATTTTTATTTGGTAAATCTTTTTTCCTTTATGATTTTCTCCATTGTTTTTGTTCTTTTGTCCTTATGAAGCCCCTCCCCATACCAGGAACTGCTCGGGGTTTGTTTTGTTTTGTTTTGTTTTTGTTTTTTTCCTAGAACTGCTCTTTTCATTGGAGGAGAGACCTCACTTCTTAGAAGTGCAGTCATGGTTTCTGTAGCTTCTTTCATTCATAATGTACTTTTACCCAGATTACTCACCATTAGAATTCCTTCAAGCCCAGATCCTGGAAGCCCAGGCTTTTCCATAATTCATGCCTGCAGGTAGGAACTTGTCAGAGATGGGCTTAAGTCATAAAACCATATCCCGTCCTAACTGACAAGACTTTGGGGTTCAGCTTTTCTTGGAACTTAGGTGTAGAATCAGGCTGATGCATCATCTGACAAAGCTGGGATGTGCTGAAGGGAATCTCTTTGGGCAGGGGTGGCAGTGACGAAGCTTGGTCTTAAGAGACAAAATTGGTTGGAAGAAACCAATTAGTTCATAATTAGCGGTAAAAAACACAAAATCTGTGCTGAATCCATAGCGAAACTTAGGTAGGACAGGAGAATTTGAGTTAGTCTTGAAATTAAGATAAGAGGGGTCCAGGTGGTTTTTTGGGAAACTGTTTACAGAAATTATAGCCATGCAAACTAGACAAAGTTCCATTGTAGAAGAAAGGGCCCAGACATTCTCCATGTAACAGCTGCAGGTCAGAGCTGTAAGCTGGTGGCCCGTGGGCCAGATTTGACTCACAGATATATTTGTTTGGCCTAGTGTTGTAAGCAATTTTGAATTACTTGCCAACATTTAAAAACCAGGACCTTTCTGTTGAAAAATCAAAAGTTCTGACAACCTTGGACCCAGATTCCTTCCTGACACAATCATCTGCCGTTGCGTAGTTGTTGCTCCCTTTATTTATTTATTTATTTATTTATTTATTTATTTATTTATTTA
>NW_024424341.1:23316497-23418545 GCF_017311325.1 Ursus maritimus
TTTATTTATTTATTTATTTATTTATTTATTTATTTATTTATTTAATTTTTAAAAACGTTTTATTTATTTTATTTGACAGAGAAAGAGAGCATGGTGGGGGGAGGAGCAGAGGGAGAGGGAGAAGCAGTCTCCCCACTGAGCAGTCATGGTATCTATAGCTGATGTGGGCTGATCCCAGAGCCCGGATCTCAGAGCCCTGGAATCATGACCCGAGTGGAGCGGAGGGCAGACACGCTGAACCGACTGAGCCACCCAGGCGCCCCATGTGTGTGCTCCTTTAAAGGGAGCAACCAAGGGCACCTGGGTGGCTCAGTCGGTTCAGCATCTGCCTTCAGCTCGGGTCATGATCCCAGAGTCCTGGGATCAAGTACCGCCTTGGGCTGCCTGCTCAGTAGGGAGTCTGCTTCTCCCTCTCCTTCTGCCCCTCTCCCCTGTTCGTGTTTGGGGGCTCTCTCAAATAAATGAAATCTTAAAAAAAAAAAAAAGGAGCACACACACTTCAGTCTACTACAGCCCCCCACTCCCTCTTGTTTTATACCCAGACATTCTTTTTTTTTTTTAAGATTTTATTTATGTATTTGTCAGAGAGAGAGAGCGCAGAAGCAGGGGTAGCGGTAGGCAGAGGGAGAAGCAGGCTCCCCGCCGCCGAGCAAGGAGCCCAGAGTGGGGCTTGTTCCCAGGACCCTGGGACTACAGACCTGAGCCAAAGGCAGACGGTTAACTGAGTGAGCCACCTGGGCACCCTATACCCAGACAGTCTTGCTTTTGCTCAGTTGCTTTACCTTCCTGGCCTTTTTTTTTTTTTTTTAAGATTTTATTTATTTATTTGACAGAGAGAGACAGCCAGCAAGAGAGGGAACACAAGCAGGGGGAGTGGGAGAAGAAGAAGCAGGCTCCCAGCAGAGCAGGGAGCCCGATGCGGGGCTTGATCCCAGAACCCTGGGATCACGCCCTGAGCCGAAGGCAGATGCTTAACAACTGAGCCACCAGGCACCCCACCTTCCTGGCCCTTGAAGGCATCGTTGTTTCACATCCTGGCTTTCCAGCGACACCCCAACCCTATTCCCAGGTGATACTGGCAGAGAGATCCTAGCAACTTTTTTGAATTTTAGGCTATCTTAGCTACTCATTATCCTAGAACAGTGGTTTTCAACCAGAGGTGAGGTTGCCTCCCAGGAAACATTTGGCAAGCTTGGGAGACATTTTGGTTGTCACACCTCCTTGAAAGGGGTGCTACTGGCATCTTGTGGGTAGAAGCCAGGGGTGTTGTTGGGCATCTTATACAGTACAGGATCACCTCTCAAAACTTGGACTATCTCGCCCCAAATGTCAATAGTGCTGAAGTTGAGAAACTCTATCCTAAAGGTGCATTCTATTCATATGTGTTCTGGGAGCTTGGAATTTTCTGTGGTGGGTGGGGCCTCAGACTGACTGGTGTGGTTGGAGGCTCTTACTCACTTACGGGACTGCAGGGAAAATGGAAGCTCTTGAGGTCCATAGGTCCCTTCTCTGGCCAGGTGACCAGCAGTATTATTGGTAACTCAGGTGCCCAGATGTACTTGATTTGATTGTGAAAGGGTGATTTTTCTGTCTTAGTCCATTTATCTTTGTGGGATCCTGCCTGTTGTGTAGACTCACACATGTCATTCAAGAATATTTGCTGTGAAGGTTTCAGTATAGAAGTCATTCAGTGCTGACACTGGCATCAAAGCAGAGGCTTGCTCACTGCTGAGACTCCCTTTCCCTCAACCCCCAGGGTTTGTTTGGGAAGGCTGACAGTGAAGAGGAGGAGGAGGAGCTGGACCAGGAGGAGATGGGGGAGGGAGACGTCTAAAGGGGAGACTGGAGTGAAAAACACTGTATAATGCCTGAATAGCTTTCTGTTGTCTCTTGCTGTCTTGAACTCAGGCCTGGGCAGGGTTCTGAGAAGCAAGGGTATGCTCCCCTACTTTGGTCAGTTGTTGGCTATGGATAGACAGCTTTCATGTTCTAAAAGTGACATGATTCAGAAGGACGGGGTCTTTACCGTAGTATCAAAGACCCTGGAGTCTCCCCCTGTACAGAGCTTGAATGGTTTGATAATAAGACTAAACATGTGTATTTGTGTAATTAAAAACAAGGAGGATTCTTAAAAAGGCATATAATTGACATATTTATATGCATCCCAAGAGAGGTTCCAGATTCCAGGATTTCCATTTGGGAGGGTTTACGTTTCCCGGACTTGTGGAACATGTTTCTCCTAAAGCTGGTCTCTCCCCAGCTTTTTTCCTTCTCCCACCTTGTTGCTGTTGTTAAGGATTGCATTCCTCCGTCCTTGAGTGCCCCTTAGTAACACCCAGCTTGTTTGTGGGAGGAATTGGAAGGGTTCCTTCCTCCCTGTTGCTGTGGGAAAAGAGAGCCATGACTGTCAGCGTAACTGGGACTATAGCTGCGGGTTGCCAAGTGATCTACTCATCAGAAAGACAATATGAGAGGCACAGTTTTGTCTTAGGGTGCGTGTATTATCCAGGATTAACTTGGGTTTCCAACACCTGAAAACCAAAAGCAGCATGGCTCAAATATATCGAAGTTTATTTCTCTCACATATTAAAGGTAGGCAATATGGGGCTAGTAGGGTGACTTCATAATTTTTCAGGGAGCCAGGTTTCTTCCTTCTGCCTTACTGCTCTGCCATCCTCAGCATGTGGCTTCTAGCTGGTGGTCCAAGATGGCTACTCAAGCCCGAGCTGTCAAGTCTGCACTGCAGCTGACAGGAAGGACAAAGAAAGGCATGCTCCACCCCTTCAGAGAGACTTCCTGAGGTCTTAATATAAATAAGAAACTTTGCTTACCTCCCTGGACTTAGTTACTTGGCCATACCTGCCTGCGAGAGAGGCTGGTAAATGTCAGCTTTAATTTAGGCAGCCCACGCTCTCGCTAAAATTTCTATTACTAAGGGAAAATGGAGGAACAGATATTTAAAGATAACTAGCAGTTTTTGCCACAGAGAGACTTTGGGGATTTGTTTCTGCTTTGGGATTGGGTGTGGATCTGCTATTTGAGTACTCCTTTCCCACCATCATGCGCCCAGAACTTGAAGACCCTCACATGGACCCCACACTCATTGGTGCAGGCTTTCCAGCAAGGAAATGAAATCCCTCCAGGAGAGGAGGGAAGGCTTGGATGTTGTAATTGTGGTGGTTTTATCTGAGCACCTGGCCTCCAGGCCCAGCCTTGTGCATGAGCTCTGATAGAATCTGTGGTGCTAGATGGGGATGGGAATTTGGGGAGGTTTGGAGGGGTGGGGATCAGATAGTGAACTGTTTCTTAATTAGAATCAGGAAAACATTCAGGGGACTTGGCTTCTGCTTGGTAGACTGTTCTTGGAGCTCTCTGTTCCCTGGCAGAGTTGAGAGTACAGTGAAGCAAGCAAGACTCCTGGGGCCAGCATTTAAGGATGCACTCGCTCTCAGGTTCTCCAAGTGGTCCTGAAAGTGAGTGTTTCCTTAAATTTTGTGCCCCAGGTGCCCTCCTCACCTCACCCTACTCCTGACCTTGCTCCCTGGCTGCATATTGTTTTAGATTAAGTAGTTTATTTTTTACTGAGGAAGAAGCATAAGTGCATGGTAAATAAGAGTGTAAAATAGTATACAGTGGAAAAAGTCTCTCTCCCTCTCCAGAGCTTTGGTCTTCTTCCCTAGAGGCAACCACTGTGACAGACTCTTTTGTATCTTTCCGACTGTCATTCAGAATGGGTTCTGCTGGGACTTCCATGAGGTGCCGCCTTCTTTTACTTACCCGCAGTCATTGAATTGCCATTGTGTGCAATATTTACTCCTGTGCCGAGAGGAGCAAGCCAGGGGGGAAATTTGTGGCAGGGTGGTGGGAAGGAGAAGGAGTAGAAGTGAGAGGGAGTGCCTGTTCAGTGGGGCTGAGGATTATGTCTGCTTCTCTCCCCCATCTTGCATCCACATCTTGTTGCTACAAGGCAGAAGCACAGTGAGCATAGCCAGGGCATTGTGAGATAGTCTCTTTCGTCATGTGTGGGTCCATCTTTTTGTCTCCCTCTCTTTTTGTCCCTTCTCTGTCTCTTTATCTCTGTCTCTTGTCTCTCTCTCCTCTGTCGTCTGTGTTCTTTCTCTGTTCGTCTTTTTCTCACAAACTGCATGGCCTCTCAACTTCTGCTTCTTTTCATAGTCCTGCTTCCTTCCTCTGTTTTCTTGTGGTTTTTGTTCCTCTATTACAAGGGCCTGAAGTGACTTTGACTTGCTGTATCTCCCCACTCTGCTACTGTTAGATAGATTCAGTCTCTTGGTACCCCAATCTGTGTTCCTGGGAAGGGCAATCGAATAGGCTCAGCTTGGATGATCAGCCATGGTAAGGGAGAGGGAACAAGTCCCAAGAAGGGGCCTGGAAGATACCTCAAAATTTGCTTACTGTATTGCACGGGGGTCTGTGGATTACGTGGCTATTAATTAGGTAATCCTATGCTAGCTGATGTAGGCTCAGCCCCACACAGCGAACTTTGATTAGCAGGGCAGCAGCATGCATTCCTTTGGCCTTCCCTCCCGTTTGACTATTGTCTCCCACTCCTGACTGACTAGTGAGCACCTGTGTCATTTGCCAGAGTACTATTCAGTGAAAACCCTTTTTTTTTTTTTTAAAGCTTTTATTTATTTATTTGTCAGAGAGAGAGTACGCAAGCAGGCAGGCAGAAGGAGAAGCAGGCTCCCCGCTGGAGCAAGGAGCCCGATGCAGGACTCAATCCCAGGACCCTGTGATCATGACATGAACCGAAGGCAGACGCTTAACCAGCTGAGCCACCCAGGCGTCTCAGTGAGTGAAAGCTCTTAAAGAGCCATGGAGCCTGTTTAGCCAGTGTTAATTTCCACAGGCTCTAGGCTCTCCTCCCATTTGAGTAGAGGAATGTCAACTTTCTGATAGTTGCCTTGCTCTAGGGAATTGGTGGTTAAGTGAAAGTCATCACCAACCAGATTGATTGATTCCAACCAGAGTTCATTGTTTCCCTTCCTTGCTTGGCAGTAAGCTTAATAAAACAATATACTTCCCCCCTCCCAATAATTTGTGGTCTTCTTGGGGAAGCACCACACAAATGCCCAAGGGAGAAACCTTCTTAAGACGGGTGTCCACATGAGTATAGCATAGATACTAATCTGTGCTGTGAAGTGGGAGTGTTACAGGGTTCAGGGAGAGACAGCTCGGTGAGGGGCTGGCTGGTATATTTGGGGAAGGTTTTACAGAGGAAATAGTGACTGAGCTAGACCTTGAAAGTGGGAGTTGCTGTTGTCTGTGGCTGCACAAGGAGGAAAGGATATTTCTTTTAAGTGTATATATGGCACCAGTAAGAAGAGAGTCTCTGGCTGAAGGAGAGAGTGCAGAATGGATAGGAGTAGATAGAGGTGGCTTGGAGGATGAGCCCAAAAGATTTTGTAATAATGTTTGAGTTTCACATAAAAGTTCTATTTTTGAGGGGGCGCCTGGGTGGCTCAGTCGTTAAGCGTCTGCCTGCGGCTCAGGGCGTGATCCCGGCGTTTTGGGATCGAGCCCCACATCAGGCTCCTTGGCTGGGAGCCTGCTTCTTCCTCTCCCACTCCCCCTGCCTGCGTTCCCTCTCTCGCTGGCTGTCTCTATCTCTGTCAAATAAATAAATAAAATCTTAAAAAAAAAAAGTTCTATTTTTGGAGTCTCGGGGCAATACTTAGCAGTGTCACTGTGGAGCCCCTTGTATTCTGTGTCCTCCTGTGGAGCCACTGTGTCACCGTGGAGACCCTTGTGTCCTCCTTGTGGATCAGAGCAGTCCCTGTTTAGCAGAGGTAAGTGGCTGGGACTCTCAGCACAGGGTCCAGATACCACTGAGGTCCATAAGGAGCTGGAAATAAAGGCAGCAGTATAGACAGGAGCCTGGGGAATGCCCAAGCAAGCTCATTTCTCCATGGACCTCACTGAGAATTAGGAGGTTTGGATAGAAATGGAGGAGGTGTTGGGGGAGGTGTTTATAAGCTGAAGAATTATGGTTGAGCTCTCTCAGCCAGTTTCCTCATCTACAAAACAGGAATAGGAATGTCTGTATTTTGCGGTTGTGAGAATTAATTGAAAGGATGTATGTGAAATTGTCAGGTATTTTCATACAAAACATTGTCTCTGTAATTCCTAGGTGACTTGCCACCTGCATTCAAACTTACCACATTTATTGATGGGCCTCTCTTGTGGCCATGGAAATATTTTGTGGCTTGGATGGTTTGGAACCTTGGGAGTCTGAGCAGGAAAGAGTGGGTGAAGTCCATTATTCCTGGGCCTGGGGGCAATTTCTAAAAAATGATTCTGGCTGTCAGAATTTATGAATATGTGTTAATGCATGCCTTTGTATTTGTCAACAGTGATGGGCAGATGGTGGATGTCCCTCCATTGCCTGTTCTTCTGGTTCTGACTGGTCCATTGGCCCCTTTGCTTTAAGGCAGACAGGGCAGAAGCAATGCTCTCTGTAAGGAGAGATTGGATCACTGTGCCCTCAGCTCAAGCCTGCCAGTGACTTATGTTTTTCCTTCTAGGTCTGCTGACATTTGTGAACTGTGCTTATGTCAAGTGGGGCACACGTGTTCAGGACACATTCACTTATGCCAAGGTCCTAGCACTCATTGCCGTCATTGTCATGGGCCTCATTAAACTGTGCCAGGGTAAGATGGGTCTGGGCTGGGAAGGAGGGTGATGACTCTGGGAGTTTGCCTAGATTTCCTAAGGAGGGCATGGGGAATCTTGGTTTTACTGATTAGCTCTTTCTGTGTATAACATAGACTGTCAGGGAGAGCAAGACATCTGTTCCTGGGCTTCTTGGGCCAGGCTGGCTTGGCCAACTGAACATGAGTCAGTCGCTCCCTCAGGGCTACTTTCCCTTTGTGGAGGCTGGGAACATTGCAAGAAGGCAGCTGGGAGCCCAGGAGTTTCTGAAACCTGGATCTTGTGTAATTGGGTCATAAATGTAACTGATGGGGATAGAGTGAGCCCTGCTTGGCCCTATTTTTGGTCTCTGACTGCCAGGCAGTGAGTAGGAAGACCTGGCCGTCCTTGAGAGGAGTGGGGTGGTGTGTATGTGGGGTAGATGGAGTGTAGAAATGAGTGGTTATTTTGCAGGCTTTACTTTTCATCTGGATTTGCTTTTATTTAACATTTGGTCTCAAAGTCAGCTCTCAGCAAAATATTAAAATAGTATGAAGTTGGCACTGGCTTTCCTGCATGTTGGCTTTAGAAAGCTTTTCATTCCTGAGTCAGAGTAGACTGGCAATGAGGGTAGACAAGGTCTCCTGAGCTCTTAGGGAAGTCTTGAAGTATCTTTGGCCAAGGAGATCTCAGTCATTCTCCAGATTGTCTGTCTCTAAACTCAGCTGTGTTTACATTTACCAGGGAGAGCCGAGACCACCATCTCAGATCCATTGGATTAAACACAAAATGGATTTGGAGTTCAGAAAGCTCTGTTTTTAAGTGTCTTAGCAGCAGGTCCAGTACCTTTGTGCACATGTTCCAAGTTAGTACAGCCAGCCACCTCAGTGTCCTTGAATCTTAGGGTCAAATAGGGTAGCTGAGTTATCCTCCTATCAAGATCTGTGCCTTAGAAAACCATTGCTATGTATGATGACTGACATGCCTGGGGCATGAAAATCTCTATCTTCCCTTCTTTTGCTGCATACCCAGCCCTTTTGACACATTGAAGGAATAGGTCTACTTTTTGCAGGAGGTGAAGGCAGGCTTCCTTTTAAGTCTGGATCTTGTTCAAAATCTCCAGTGTGTCCAGAAGGTCTCTCTCCTGGGCAGGCAGGTGCTGCTCCCTTGGCTTTCAAGTGTGTGGTCTCCAGAGCCCTCTAAGGAACATGACAGGTGCCTAAGCTAGCTCTCCAAGGGTGGAAGTGCCCCGGGCCTACCCCAGGCCTAGTGAGAGATAAGAAGACCCCAGTTTTTACACAGCCTGTGATTTCCTGCCATGTGCAACCGCAGCCCCTGCAAGTAGAGCAACAGAGTTCTCTTCATGAGAATGAGAAAACTATTTGACCAAATTGTGCAGTGGTTTTGGCCACAAGAGACAGTTCCACAGGAAGGCCTAATTGTTAATTAAAAATGCCTCCTTTATGTGAAACAGGGTTCTTTCTAAAAATAGGAAGAAGAGCTCTGGCCTACTATGAGGTCACTTGGAAATTCATTAGAGCTTTTCTGGAAAAGGTGTTATCACTTCAGAAGGCAGCCAGGAATGCCTTTGTTTTTCTGAGATTGTGTAGTTTTGCTAGAGGAATATGCACTTTCTTGAGGGGAATGGGTGGGGTGATAAAGTACAGGGAGAGCTGGTGGTGGTTCTTTTGATGTTAAATTATGTTTTTTTTTTTTCTTCCCTCTACCTGCTTGCTTTTCCTTCTTTTCTTGACCCTCCTCTCTTTTTCCCCATCTTTGCTTCCTCTTTCTTACTGTTTCTCCCTGTTCTTCCTCTTCTTCTTAACCTTCCATTTCTCCCCTCCTTCTTCTTCCTCTTCCTTCTCCCTGAACCCCTTCCCCTACCTGCCTTTGCCCCCACAGGACACTCTGAGCACTTTCAGGACGCCTTTGAGGGTTCCTCCTGGGACATGGGAGACCTCTCTCTCGCCCTCTACTCTGCCCTCTTCTCTTACTCAGGTTGGGACACCCTTAATTTTGTAACAGAAGAAATCAAAAACCCAGAAAGGTAACGGTGGGATCACACTCTCACTTCTCAACTTGGCTGGAACTCCTGCTGATAGTGGGCACACTTGTCTTCTTCCCTCCCCTTTCTCTTTCTCCCTTCTTCTTTTCCTCTCTACTCCTCCTCCTCTAGCTCAGAGAAATAAGGGGCTCGGTTGGGAATGAATGAAGGTGGGAAAGCCCCTTGCTCCTCACCCTTGGGTTTACACTGGAGGATCCTCAAGGTCTTTGTTCAACTAGGCAGTAGCTGATGCAGCTGGGGCTAAGGTGTTACAACCTTGTACTCTGGTGCTGACATCGAAGCCTGGGGAGCCAGAAACTTACTCTGGGTAGTCAGGTTCCTAGCCTGGCCGCCAGTCCCTGGAGGACACTGTTCCTCCTCCTGTGGGACCCATTGGTCCTATTGTGGGAAGGGTCAAATATTGAGCCCCAGCTATCTTTACAGAGAACGGTTGGTCTCTCTCTCTGTTTCTCTCTCTCTCTCTTTCTCAGCAGAAAGGGACGTGGGATTCATGCCCACCTAGACCCATGTGGGAAAGAGGAGCCTGCCTCAAAGACTTAGAGCCAGGGAACTGTTAAATTTCAGAAAAATCCTGGGTAAACTTTGACTCCAAGGCGAGTTGATTCTAGGTAGATCTATCTCACTTGTCCTGACAGAAATTTGCCCCTGGCCATTGGGATTTCTATGCCAATCGTGACGCTCATCTACATCCTGACCAATGTGGCCTATTACACAGTGCTGAACATTTCAGATGTCCTTGACAGTGATGCTGTGGCTGTGGTGAGTTCCCATTTGCTCGTCATCTTATGGTACTGAATGGCTCGGTTTCTTTCTGAAGCCCCTCCAGCTCTGCAGGGTGAGATGATGGGTCTAGGCCAGAGGGTGGGCTGCTCAGTAGTGACAGTGCTGAGTGACTCTGTGCTCTGTCCCCAGACATTTGCTGATCAGACATTTGGCATGTTCAGCTGGACCATTCCCATTGCTGTTGCCCTGTCCTGCTTTGGGGGCCTCAATGCATCTATCTTTGCTTCATCAAGGTAATGTGTTTCTGCTTTACCAATAACAGACTGCAGTATTTAATCTTTGAGGCTGTATAAGAGCTCTTCTTTCCCTTCTTTCTCTTGGATGTACTGTGTGTGTGTGTGTACACTGTGTGCATGCATATGCTGGCCTTTGTGCACACATTCGTATCTTGAAGCTCACACTTCCATCTGAGGCGATGACAGATTGGTTAGAGGTAGAGGGGAGGAAGGTTATAGCTTGGAGTAGAGAAGATTATTAGTGATCACTTGCTGTGTACAGGTATTGGTACAGGGCAACTCTGCCCTTCACTTCACAGCAATCACTGAAGCTGACCAGTAGGCTCTATTCTCCTCCCTGTGTAGAGACTTATCTATAAGAGCATTTCTCCTTCCTGTTGTTTCAGAGAAAGGAGCAGTTCTGCTTTTCAGGGCTGACTCTGCTACCTGGTTTCAGGGCCCCAGCACTACCCTTCTTCTTAGCACTTTGCTTCATCACTTGGCTCTTCTCTTTGGTGGATGTTCAGTAGGAGCCAGCTCTGCACAAGCTTCTCTCATCTCCGCTTAGTGAAGTCACAAAATAGCTTTTTCTCATCTCCCTTCTTCCTTACTGGACACACTTCTTGAGGGAATGAGCTGCATTTTGACAGTCACTCATTTTTCTAGCCATTATACTTTGACTTCTACTACCTAAAAAATATTCTTATTAAATGTACCTGTGACCTTCTTAGCCTGCTTTTACTCCTTATCCTATTGGACCCCTGAAGCAAGTGATGCCTACTGCCCTCTACTTCTAAAACTATTCCTGTGACTCTGTGATACCCTGATATATGAGAGGAAGACTTCTTTCCTGATTTCTCTTTCACTCATCATATAAATGTTGCAGTTCCCAGGGCTAGGAGTGTAATAGGCATTCAATAAATATTTTCTACATGAACAGGTAAGAGGATGAATTAATAAAAGAAGTAATTTTTTGTCCTATTTATTTTTCTTACTGGTTTCAATACCACAGTCCATGTACTTGGGGCCTCCGTAGGGTAACCAGAATAATTGAGAGATCAAAGTCTTGGAAAACAGTGTGGTGTCATCTTCCCTTACTTCAACCTGGTGTGGCCAGGGTTGCACTGGATGTGACTCTTAACAAGTTACCCTACCCAAAGATGGTGTTTCTCATAGCCTTACCCTTATTGATGCCTAAGACATTCCAATTGGCTCTGTCAGTCTTAAAATACTTACACAGTAGGTGCCTTTTAACCTCAATCAGCTATATTGTGGCATTGACAGGATGGGGGTGGGGATAGGGGATTCAGCGAATAAGAGTCTGGACCAGCACATAAGGGGACTGCAGTGATGTCGAGGTAATGCACAATTGTTTCTGTGTTAACTTTCGCTTTTTCTTTATTACCTATGTAGTTGTCTTTGGCTTTGTACTAGACACTTTTGGTGCTCCTGCACATTAGCCCCTTCCATGTTCTTCCACACTATCCCCTTTACCATGTTTCTTCTGTACCCAGTACAGATTATTAACCTGTGTGAGCCAACTCCCACCATCTTGCCCTGTGACCTTTCTAGATGCTATGATCAACTCCTGTGGCTCCATCTGGATGGCTCACAAGTATCTCAGTGCACTCAAAGCACTTGTGCTTTGTCTTTAGTTGTGATACTATGTGCTGTCAGTTCTCCTTGCTTGGCCTCTTTATTTTTCCCTTGGTGTTCACTCTCTTCTCCCAGCTCAGACATGTGCATGCATTCACACAGACATATATACACACTCACATACAAAGGATCACCAGATTTGACTGAGGTGGTCACATTTGTCTTGTTCTCTCTTCAGCCAGGGTGTCTGCTCTCATTCAGGCCTCCTCTCTTATGGGACAATTTATCACAGATTACTTTTTTTTTTTTTAGATTTATTTATTTATTTGAGAGGTGGCGGAGGGGCAGAGGGAGAGGGTGAGAGTCCCAAGCAGACTCCGCTGAGCATGGAATATGACTTGGGGCTCGATTCCAAATCAAGAGTTGGAGGCTTAACCGACTGTGCCACCCAGGCGCCCCACAGATTACTTTCTTATCTGGCCTTCTCCCTATACCCTGGCCTTTCCCTGCTTTAGTTGGCTTCCACCAGTCTCTCCCTGCTTTAGTTGGATGCCACCAGTCTCTGTGTCAGATCCTGTCAGGCCTTTACTTCATAGCCACAGCAGGCTCTCAGTGTTTGTTCAGACTCCACAGCATGGCCTCATGTGCCGGTTCTTCCCAGCTGTTTCCTCACACACCTTAACCTGGGACTTCAGGCATTCTAGTACCAACCTCAGGGAGGCCACCCTCTTTCACTCCTTCAAGCCTCTTTTGCCTTTGCCTACACTGCTTCCCACCCATCTTCTTACCTTCTGGCAAACTCCAGTTCTTCCCAGCCCAGATGTGGTCATCTCTTGTGAAGGTTTTTGTTCCCCCAGCCCACCCCCAAGCCTGGTGAGTGCTTTGTGCTCCATGATGATGCTGACTACCCTGGCTGGTAGTTATTTCTGTCTTGCTCTCTTTCTCAAACAGTAGGGCTCTTCAGGGACAGAGAGGAAGCCTGGGTTGTCTCTGAGCCCCAGGCTTGTCCTGGTGTATCATGTATCAGGAGCTCAGGGAAGATATATAGAGAGCACAACAGAAGGCTGGTGCCCTTCTTTAAAAAGCCATCGTGTTAAGTATGAAATATGTGGGATGGTAGAGTGGGGGTACCCCTGATGGAATGGATTGGGGTGGTAGTGAGTGATGACAGGGTGAGGCATCCATTGGGTGATGGTGGGTTTCATAGCTGAGGGGCTCGGGGGTGTCTGTGGCCAACAGAGGGGTAGGGCATTGCTGCATATCGTTGAAGTACCCATGGTTGGAGGTGGGAGATATCTGTGGGTAAAGCTGAGGGGTGAGGGTGGGGGTTGGGCATGCAGAGAAAACATGGGATACTCCTGAGAGACTGCCTCCTGTGTTTTTCTGGAGCTCTGAGCCTAGTTTATCCAAGTGAGGAGTGTGGCTACATGGCCGAGTGAAAGGATCATCCTGACATACTTATCCTTCTAGGTTGTTCTTCGTGGGCTCCCGTGAGGGCCACCTCCCGGATGTTCTGTCCATGATCCACATTGAGCGTTTTACACCCATCCCTGCTTTACTGTTCAATGTAAGCTCTGCTGGGGGAGTGTGGAGAATCGTAGTACTCCTGCTGACTTTATGAGATGACTATGGGTGGGAGGTATACTAGCTTCTTAAGATATTTCCCAAGCCTCTCAGTGTTTTTTATTTTTTCTTAAATTTTTAAAAAATATAAAAGTAAAATATAGTTATATGAGAGAAGGCAAATGGTACAAAAGAATATAAAAACGAATTTGTGAAATTTATTTTTTATTTATTTTTGAAAGATTTTATTTATATATTTATGTATTTATGTATTTAGAGAGTGTGAGCAGGGGGAGGGGCAGTGGGAGAGAGAATCCCAAGCAGACCCTGCACTGAGTGCAGAGTCCGATGCATGGCTTGATCTCACATCCCTAAGATCACAACTGAGCCAAAATCAAGAGTTGGATGCTTAACTGGTGGAGCCATCCAGGCACCCCTAATTTTTTTTTAAGTAGGCTCCATGCCAAATGTGGGGCTTGAACTCATGACCCTGATATAAAGAATCCCATGTTCCACTGACTGAGCCAGCCGGGTGCCCCTCCTTTTTAAAAAAAATTTAATTAAGTTATATTTAGAAAAGTCAGGCCAGTTGTATATCAACTACCTAGGGACTTCTATTCATATTCTAGACTTTATAGATTCCTTTTTAAAAAGATTTTATTTTTAAGTCATCTCTACACCCAACATGGGGCTTGAACTCACAACCCTGAGATCAAGAGTCACATGCTCCACTGAGGAGCAGCCAGGTGCCCCTAGATATCATAGATTTATATATAGTAGATGGTGCTTCATAGGTGCCAAGTATAATTATATACTGCTAAAGTAGTTATCATCAGGTCAACTAATCCCATTAGTATCAAGCTTCATTATTTAGTTTTGTACTGAATTTCTGAAATCTAAAGAGGGACTGATGATACTTCTTTAGTTTCTTTTTACCCCTAGAATTTTCCTGGCAATTATCACATGTTTGTCTTTAACTTTGTTATTTTGTCAGAATAACAAAAACCATCTCAGTATAATGATTGGGATAGCATTGAATTTACAAATTTAGGGGAGATCTGACATCCTGTCTTTTAATCATCTTCTACCCCAGTTTTTCCAATACAGTCCCTCTTCTTTCCCCAGAATGGACCCTTTTTGTTTTAAATCCTTTGTTGATAATCTGGGTGATAAGATAGGTGGGGGAACTCTGTATTTTTGAAGTTTAAGTATATGTGACCGTGTCACAGGACTCTAGTCCCCGATTTCTGTCTTCTAGGACGCTTTTGTTCCAGAGGGCAAATACTGTCCTCTCTCTCTTATCAGGGGTGTAGATCCATTTTGTCAGTCTACATTTCTAAGACCCCAGGACAGTGAGATGGTTCTGGAGGCATTTACTCAGTTTGTATGCCAGGTAGTTGAGACTCAGTAGTAATGGTATCTAGAGGACAATGTGATTCATATTGAGGTTGGCGCATCAAAGTGAGGAGGGCCTCACTCTTCTGCCATCAAAGGGGAAAGGAATCTGGCTTGTTACTAAAGTGCTTGCAAAAAGAAGGGAGGGGGAGGCATTGTGTGTAGGAAGGGCCCCCAACAGAAGAGGGAGAGATGCTACCTTGAAGGTTAATACAGGGAATAGAGCTGTCTGATGCCAAGGGGTCACTGAAAAGAACTGGAGGTAACCTGGTAAACTAAATCATCAGTGAGTGGCAGATCTGGTGCTGATTGCTGGGTGGCTGGAGTCTCCTGGGGTGGCCTGGTGGTGACAGTGCCCACTTCTGCTTCCATCCCCTCCCCCTCCAGTGTACCATGACACTCATCTACCTCACTGTGGAAGATGTTTTCCTGCTTATCAACTACTTCAGCTTCAGCTATTGGTTCTTTGTGGGCCTGTCTGTTGCTGGACAGCTCTATCTTCGTTGGAGGGAGCCCGAGCGACCCCGGCCTCTCAAGGTCAGTGACTCTGGACAGACTAGGAGGGGTGGGCCATCTCCCCATGGTGACTTCTCTGTACCGTTCCCTCATAGCACTTTACCTAATATCTCACCTCCCTCCATTTCAGCTGAGCCTGTTTTTTCCCATCGTGTTCTGCATATGCTCCTTGTTTCTGGTGATTGTGCCTCTATACGGTGACACCATCAATTCCCTCATTGGCATCGGGATTGCACTCTCTGGGATTCCTGTCTACTTCGTGGGTGTTTACTTGCCCGAGTCCCAGAGGCCAGTCCTTATTCAGAATGTCCTGGGTGAGCTTCTTTGCCTGTTACTCACGGCGTGTGTGTGTGTGTGTGTGTGTGTGTGTGTGTGTGTGTGTGTGTGTACGTGCGTGCATGCACGCACAGATGCGTGCAGAGGTGGGAGTGGTGGCTAACAGCTTCCCCTATACTAGTGATGTGCTGGAGACCATGAGACCTGGTTGCTCCACATGACTTCTCCCCTTTTGATCTTGACATGAGCACCTTAGTTCTAACTTGAGTCCTATTTTTGGGTTAAAACACTCTCTTTTGAAAGTGCAATCTATGTGGGAAGATGAGGAGTCATGCATCACTTTCTGGTTGGGCATGGAATGAGGAGAGTGAGGCTTGCTGGGGTAAGAGGCAAAGCCTGGCACAGGATACCCAGGGAAGATAGGAGGGAGCCACAGATATGCTTTAATCAACTTTGGGGTGTTCATATTGATGATGTAGCTGTCAGCTTGCTGAATTCTGTTCTCTATTTTCCTTTAGCTGCTGTCACCAAAGTCACCCAGCAGCTTTGCTTTTGCGTCCTGACTGAGCTTGATATAGCTGAAGAGAAAAAGGTTGAGAGGAAAACGGACTAGAGGCCAGAGGTGATGTCCCTTGAGGCCTGGAAGGCCAGCCACAACCACCAAAGTCCAGATGACAAGACTGCAGGCCCAACCCTCTTATTCTAAAAGGGCCTGGTGGCCCACATTATATAAGGGGGGCTCAGGGCTGATGGCCTGCTCTGGTGGTCACTCTCATTGGTAAGCTATGGGAGGAGACTCAGGATCTGAGGCCGGCCTGAAGGTGGGAACTTTATAGAGGGTGGTGGTGGGGAGGGCTTGGTCAGGGGAATAGTTGTTTAGTTTTATTCCTGGTGAGTCAGTACAGCTTACCAAACACTTGGCGAACTGCACTGGGGGAAGAGGAAGTGCTAGCTTAATAGATGGGGCTGGTGGTTCTGAATTTATTTGCTGTTTGAATCAGGAGCCTCTACAAAGGGGTTGCTTTATGGGAAGGTTTCTTCTGATCAGGTCCAAGCACCTGACTCTGGAGGCCTGAAATGCTACCATTTCTTCCTCTGACTCAAAATCTTTCCCTGCGAAGACAGTTGCATTTCATTATTTATTGATATTATTTAATCCACAACACCAATTCTAGCAGAACACTGGTGTTCATTCATCTACAGGACGCAATAAGCTGATTGTGTTTCAAAACTCAAAGTACCCCCAACCGAGTTCCTCTGCCCTTAGAGGTGTCTCTGTGTGGTGGTGTGGGTCAGCCTCTGACCACAGATTTTTTTTTGCTTAGTTTTAGCACAATGTTCTGTTGAGTCTTAGCTGCATAGGTGAACTTTAAAGTTTTTTTTTTTTTTTTAAACTCATGTTTTGGTTACACTTTTGTTAGTAGGTCACAGATTATAAGCACCTGGCTCAAATCAGCAAGGACACATGAACAAATTCATGAGTCAGAAGTCTGATAATACTGCTATTTTGAAGGATAATCCTTTATTTTACTTGAGACCTTAGGTCTTTATTGTAGATGATAGAAGGTAAATCTCTGGTTTTTCATATGAACTTAAGGAGGACATAAAACTGTTTCAGAATTCAAGTGGATTACCTGAATTCTCTTAGCCGTCAAAGGCTCAGAGAACATCTCATGGACTCAAGCCACCAAATTGCTTGTTTCTCTCTGTAAGGGCTGGTGTGAGGGACTGCTGTGCAGACCCACGCAAGCCCACCTTGGTGCTAGAAGTGGTCATTTTCCCTTTTCCGAAAACTCACACCAGACTGCATCTCTTCTGTCCCCGACACTGGGCTTTGTTTACACTCTGAACTGTCTTGGTGTGGATCATCAGGATAGTGCATTCCTGTCCTGTCTGCCTCCCCTTGCTGGAGGTCTGGTGGGCCTGCAGTCTCAGGAAGAGCTTGGTACTTGTGTGGACTTCTGTTTCCTCCCTGTGGAGATCAGAGAAGACTTTGGGAGACAAAGCTGCTTCAACCTCAGTCTGGCTCCTCAGCAGACTACATGATTGGAAGCAACGAATTCTGGTGCTCAGGGTGTGCTTTAGCATCCAGGGCAGGCCAGAGCAGGCTTGACCTAATGGATGTTCCCTCATGGGCAGCCATGGTTGCAGTGGACTGTACAGCTGCCCTTTGATGCCTCCAGACACTGTCATCCTGGGTCCAGAGGAACCTGCTGACTTGGCTCACCCCATGCCTGAACTTCTTATCCTTTCGGTTTAGAACTGGTCAGTGGTAAAGACAAGAACTATGAGGCCATCTCCCTTTCTGACCATTCTTTTCCACCAAATGGCCTCAGCTACAGCCAGGGGAGTAACCTTGGCCATACTTGTTCAATAAAGGCAATTTAGGGGAGCATGATCACAGCTGCCTTGGGTTCAGGGCATGCATGGATGAGAAAATGAAGGGATATTCCTGTCATGGGTTGGGGATTTGCACAGCAAATTCCTTCCTGGCAGTAGGGAGTCTTATGCAAAGGCTGACTTGCTTTGAGTATGTAAACATGACTCCTGTCTGAGCCAAGATGGCACCTATCCCAGGGATCCTCTGGAGTTAATCCTTTAAGCAGAGTGTGCTTGTCTTGAGGATCCATGACCCAGGTTTTAGCTTTCTCCACTGAAGTAAATGACCAGCTAATCCCAGGAACTTGCTGCCCCCCAGTGGCTCCTGGGGGAAGCATGGGCCTCACACCCTAAGTGCCCCAGTACAAGCTTAGTGAGCCATGTCGACATATCCCCCTCTCATTACTGGATGGCAACCGCATTCTTCCCCTCTGTGCTGGATACAGACTTCACCCAGGAACCTTCTGTGGGAGGGAAGCCAGAGACTCCCTACAGAACTCAAGCTTCATGGTGGAATTAAATTTCTGCAAGGTCTTTGTTGTTCGTCTCCTTCAATCCTTCTCCTGGTGTGCTAATCCCTCTTGTAGCAGGTACAGTATGTGAGGTTGTCAGCCCTTTAATGTTGGCAAACCTTAATGAGTACATAAACAGCAGTGAGCACATTATAAGGGCATGGAGTAGTTTTTAATCCTTTGTTTCTATGCCTACAGGAGACTAAGATGACTAGTATTAGACATAAATTGTGCCTGTTGCTTGCAACACTGAACTGTACCTTTGTGGATAGTTAGGATGGTAAACCAATAGTTTGTTGGTTTTCTAGCTGCAAGAGTAGAGCCTGAGTAAGTGAACATACAGAATTTAACCACTTAAGCAGGTTTAACATGTGGATAGGAACTAATGTAGGTGAAGACCCACAAAGTGAATACAGAGTGAAAGAATGGGTGGAGGCAGATTGGAAAAATAGAGATACGACATATTAAAAGATGTAGGAAGAAGACATATCCCTGTGTACGTGATAGTCTGTGCCACAGGGCACATTCTGAATCAAAGGTTCTGTGTATTGTTTTCCTAGACCTGTGCTGTCCAGTTAACTACTAGCCACATGTAGCTAATTAAATTAAAATAAATTTGATTCCTCAGGTGCACTGATCATATTCCAAGAGCTGAGCCACATGTCGCTAGTGGCTTCCACTGCACAGTGTAGATACAGAACATACCCATCTTTGCACAAAGTTCTGTGGGACAATGTTACACGAGAAGAATAAATGCCAACTCAGAGTTAAGACATTTGTGGTATGGAAAGAAGCAGGGTCAGGGTTTCCTTATAGGGAATCTAAGTTTTGGTAACAGAATTGGTCACTGTTTTTGGTGAGTGCTGTGAATAGTTGACCTTTCTCATTGGAAAGCTAAGTTTAGGATATGTTTTCTTTTTACTCACTTGCCTAAAAGTCCTTAGTGTCTAAGGTCAATCCTGAAATTCTGTCTCACTAACCCACCTCCCCAAATTTTTGGTGGAGGGTGGGGATGGGAGAGTGTGTACAGTAGGAAAACATGTAAAGACAGATCTGGGGCACCTGGGTGGCACAGTTAAGTGTCTGCTTTCAGCTCAGGTCATGATAACAGGGTCCTGGGATCAAGCCCTGCATCAGGCTCTCTGCTTAGTGGAGAGCCTGCTTCTCCCTCTCCTTCTGCCCTTCCCTCCCCCATGTTCTCTCTCAAATAAATAAAATCTTAAAAAAAAAAAAAAAAAAAAAAACCATTCAGATTTAAAAGGTTTTTAAGTAGGGGTGCCTGGGTGGCTCAGTTGGTTAGGTGGCCAACTCTAGATTTTGGCTCAGGTCATGGTTTCGGGGTCCTAGATTCCACTCCCCCCCCCCCCCCCCCCCAGTCAGGCTCTGTGCTTGGTGGCGGGGGAGTCTGTGTGAGGACTGATCTCTCCGTCTGCCCCTTCCTCTTGCTCTTGTTCGCTCTCTGAAATAAATCTTAAAGTTTTCAAGAAGTTTTCTTGCTCCCTTTAATTTTCACTAAACATACAATATCACATTCATACATCCTGTTCTCCCTGGCACCACTGCCAAAGGAACACAGCAATCTTTACAACCATTATCAGTGCCAGGAAGCAGGGCAGTGGAGACAGCTATTAACTTAAAACCTCTCAGAGCTCAGGCAGATTCTACTTCCCTCTGTAATGGCCACCACTATATCCCATCGGTGCTGCTATGAGGGACCCAGTGTACCCCTTCTAAGTTCCCTCTATCAAAAGAAATAGGCTTTTAGTGGAGGCAGTGGCCTGGTGATATGGAAAAGCTAAATCTTAGTGCTGAGGAAACGAGTTTCTCTTCCACTTAACTGGCTTTTAGCACAGGAAGAGAATGGGAAAACCCCCAGACCAGGAAGCTTCACTTTTATGGCATTTTTCTCCCCAGACTGTAGAGTCACTTTTGATTGAGGCAAGGGGCCCTACTATTACTGAAAAAGACACACTCCTTTAGCACAAGTTTTCACTGGTGGGATGGTGCTGCTGGACATGCTTTTTCCTTTTGTGTTTAGCTAGAAAACCCAGGGATGTTACCAGGGTGGCTGAAGCTGCAGTCAGAGCCCTCAGGGGACATGACTGAACTTCACAGCTATCATAGGATCATCAGTCTGAATCCAGGTCATGGGGGCTGTCATAGCCAAACTCCTTCTGCACATCCAGAGGGTATTTGCTCCACATCTCTGGTCTGCTGTTGCCTCCTTCCTCTTCACTGAGGCTGTCGTATTCATCAGAGCCTAGAACGATAACAGGAATGGGCTATAACTGTTTGAGTTTCTAGGTGACCATGATAACCCTTTTCCATCTCAAAAAGATTTGTTTTAAATTTTTTATTAATTTTTTTTGTTCTTCCTTCTAAAATACTTGTTCAGTAAAGAGAATTGGGGGGGGGGAGAGCAATCCTGTTTCTACCACCTAAACCAAATCCCTCAACAACACTGGGAGTATTTTTTCATTTCTCCTGTAAGTACAGGATTTCTTTTTGTTATTACAGTTGTAGTCATACCGTAAACATAATTTCACGTCTGCCCCTATCCTTTTAACCATCACAGGTACTTCCCCAATAGAATATTCAGTTTCCCTCCATTAACAGACACCAAGAAATTCTTTTTGTTGGCACAAAGAACATAATCCCTGAAGAAACTGTGTCACCAGAATATCTTCTTGCTCTTTCCCCCAGGTACCATGTCTGTACTGCATCTTTCTCAAAATGTTATAAACACAGCAACTTCTTGAGAACTTATACAACTGATTTGTCAAAATCCTAGCCCTGCCCTGACTGGCAAACCTCTCCAATACCTTCTGTGCTGAAGCAGAAGAGAGACTGAACTAAGATGTTTCCCTTAATCCCAACCACTGAAGTTAGTGCAATATTCTCTTATTTTCTGGGGAGAGGATGACGTTTGTTGAGGTGAAGTAACTTCCCCAAGACCTACAGATAGGCAATGACAAGAACTAAGGATTTGAACCTAGGTTTGACTAACATTAAAACCCCAGCAGGTCCCCTGGAAGCACTAGTTCTTGGGGCTCCTATAGCTCCAAAGGCTTGTGGTTGAGCTGTTGGGAGTTCAATGGCAGAGAAGGAAAACCAGTTAAGATGTACGTGTTAACCGTGCTCACGCCCACCAGCCCCTTCCCATCTAGGGCTGCCATCCCTGTACCTCTGGACTCATCTCCATCAGTGTTCTCCTCTTCTGGATACTCATTGCGCCAGTTATTCTCACTGTTCTCATCATCATCATCTTCATAAATATCTTCTGGTTGCTGGTCATCATTCACCTGCACATCTCAACACAAACATGATATAAGTCAAAACCTCTAAGGTTGTCCTGTGGGGGAAGCTATTAGACCAACTTGGAAAAATGACTTAAGAGCACTGTGTGGAAAAGAGGCAGCCTAGGAGGTGGTCTGAGTCTGCTGCCCAAAAGGCTGTAGTAACCTTGGGCTACCAGAGTCTAGCTCAAGCCATCACATTCCTGGTGGGATAGGATGAACTCCAGAAGGGAACAGACCAGGGTGGGGAGAGACAGCTCAGAGCAGGTGTTGGCAGTGATCTTGAAACTTTTGAAGGACAGCCAGGTAGGGGAGAGATCATATGGATTACAGGTGATGCCAAAAACCAGAACCAAAACCCAAGTGTGGAGGGCACAGGAAGAGGGGCTATGCAATGGTTAAAGGTGGGTGCCTGACTGTGAGATTGTGGTTGCAATGCAGGTATGGCTAAGGTGCCTCTCCTCATTTTAGAATTTGTTTTAAGAAAAATGATGTCACGGGGTGCTTGGCTAGCTCACTCAATAGAGCTGCAACTTTTTTTTTTTTTTAAAGATTTTTTTATTTATTTATGTGACAGAGAGACAGCCAGCAAGAGAGGGAACACAGCAGGGGAGTGGGAGAAGAAGAAGCAGGCTCCCAGCGGAGGAGCCTGATGTAGGACTCGATCCCAGAATGCCGAGATCACGCCCTGAGCCGAAGGCAGACGCTTAACGACTGCGCTACCCAGGCGCCCCAGAGCTGCAACTCTTGATCTCAGGGTTGTGAGTTCAAGCCCCATACTGGGTTAGAGATTGCTTAAAAAAAAAAAAAAGATGTCAGGATGTTAGCTTGCTTGCTTGCTTTTTCTCTTTTATTTTATAATTTTTACTTTGTTTTCATTCTTCTTTCTTTCCTTCTCTCTCCCTCCCTTTCCTTTCCTTCCTTCCTTTCTCTCTCTTTCAATATTTTATTTATTTGATGAGAGAGAGAGAGCGCGAGCGCGCGCACGTGCGCACAAGCAGGGAGGCCGATGTGGGGTTCAATCCTAGGACCCTGGGATCATGACCTGAGCCGAAGGCAGAGGCTTAACCGACTGAGCCACCCAGGTGCCCCGAGGATGTCAGCTTTCTTAATCCAAGGTTTCCCCCCATTTAAGATCTGTTTTTTTTTAAAAAAGCTTTTATTCCCATTCATGTTAAGAATTTCTGATTTATTTTGTCTTTATTATAAGCCCCCATATGTTTTCCCCTGAAAGTGGGTGTTTAAAAAAATAATGTTGCAAACCCTGTAGAAGATACTATTAAGAGCAAAAATTATCAGTGTAGACTGTCATTCCCCAAATTCCCTGCACTACACCCAGGTTCCTAGAAGGCATTTACAACAAATTTTTCCATTTAAACAAGGACAAGAAGAGCTAAGAACAATCTTGAACCCACTGGAGACAATGTGAAACACAGGGAAGCAAAGCACCCAGATGAGAGAATTGCTTAGGCTACCTCATGCCCCTCATGCTCACTGGTCCCCTTACCAGCTCCCACTCCTGGCAATAGGGCTGAACAGAGAGGATGTTCTCAATCCATCCTGGAGTGGCCATCTCCAAGTAGTAAATGTCGTACACATAGTCATCCTTCTGTTCCTCCTGATGCCCGATTCTTGGCCCATCCTCAGATAGAGTCAACCGTTCACGGATCAACTCTACGGAATTGCAGAGGATCACATCTGGGTCAGATGTCTGTAAAGAAATCAAGAGATGATAGATACATGATTCAAAACATGGATGTTCCAAAAGGAGGAATCTAAGATTTGAGTGAAAGAAGTCTCTCTACAGTTGTCTATGTTAGATTCAAGATTCTTATCCCCATGTCCTACTAGTCTCTTAATTAGCTATGTAATTAAAAAATTAACTATTTATAAAATGATTGTGTAGTTTTTCTTTTGATATAGACTTAAGATAGTTTTCTGCTCTTTTGTGCTTGACCAACATAAGACTAGCCTGAGAAGATCTCCCCTTAGGGATCTGCAGGCCCACAGCGGCACCTCTATGGCTGATCCCCAAATCGTCTCCATTGTGTGTGACCTCCCTATAGGGGTCTAAAGGCAAATCCTGGACTCTGATGACTACCACCACCTGGCTTGCCCACAATGATGTCTTTTTTTTTTTTTAAATATTTATTTGAGGGGTGCCTGGGTGGCTCGGCCAGTTAGGAGGCTGCCTTTGGCTCAGATCACGATCCCAGGGTCCTGGAATTGAGCCCCACAACTGGGCTCCTTGCTCAGAGGGGAGCCTGCTTCTCCCATTCCCTCTGCTGCTCCCCCTGCTTGTGTTTTCTCCTCCTCTCTCAAATAAATGAATAAGTTTAAAAAAATTTATTTGAGAGAGTGCCAGCGAGTGCATGCCTGAGCAGGGGAGGGGTAGAGGGAGAGGAAGAGAATCTCAAGCAGACTCCCCTCCAAGCATGGAGCCCGAGTTGCGGGGGGGGGGGGTGCGATCCCATGACCCTGAGATTATGACCTGAACCAAAACTAAGAGTTGGACACTCAACTGACTGAGCCACCCAGGCGCCCGATGATGTCCTACTTTTAATGACACTAGGAGCGGACTCTCCTATAATCCTGCTAGGAAGAACAGGTCAAGACAGATTGCCCCAGAATAGAATTGGCCCAGGGAAGATGTACTCCAGTGCCACAGGCTGTGTCATCTGGAGAAGCACAGGTCAATTTGGAAACCCAGGGGACATACTGCAAATGACCCCTCTCCACAGGTTCATCAGAGCAGGCTGTGTGGCTCAAACCAGACACGGTACTGGGGATGGAGATGGGGTATTCCCATAGCCAAGGTATATAAAGGGAGACCAGACTTACAGGATGAAGGGAATTAATTCTTCCTTGCTCCAAAGTCAAAAGGAACTAGAGATGTTAGTTTTTGTGCACTCTTGACTAACCTCAAAGCTGTTCACAAGCAAAGTTCTGACTCCAATTCACAAGTCTCCCACCCTTAGTCCAGCAAATTATGCAGCCATTAAAATATTTACAAAGACTAGCAAACAGAAAAATGCCAGGCATAGAATTTGACTCTCAGAAGACAAGAAACCAATTTTATTCCAACTTTTCCTACCTTTGTGATAGGGGTGAAAGGGGTGATTTCCCCCTTGTTACTTTCCTGTATTTTTTCAAATTTACTACAATGAACATATTTTTATAGAAGAAAAAATTTTTAGTCTATGTGTATGCCCACCTATACTTTCAAGTATACCACATACAGCAGAGCATCGATATATATAATGTCTTGCCAGTCTTCATGATTATCACTTTAATGGTATAGTCAGTTGTATATGTAAATTTCTCAGACGTAACCTTTAGCCTCCATACACAATGCTGCAATGAATGTGTTTGTCTCCTGCATTTGAAAAATGGGGATAAAATACGTACCTCATAGGGTTTTCGTGAGCATTAAAAGAGTTAAATTAAAAGAAAACATAACAAGTACCTAGCATAGTACTTAATGCATAGCAATTACTCAATAAACCAACAGTAGCTCTTAATACCATAACTGCTGCTGCTTTTTTTTTTTTTTTAGATTTTATTAATTTGAGAGAGCGAGTGCGCGTGCACAGCACAAGCAGGGGGAGCAGGAGGGAGAGGGAGAAGCAGGCTCCCCGCCAAGCAGGGAGTCTGATGTGGGGCTCGATCCCAGCATCCTGGGATCATAGCTTGACCAACTGAGCAACCCAGGAGCACCCACTGCTGTCTGCTTCTTCAGAATTATTTCCCTAGAATAAATCCAGGGGGTAAGATCACTAGATAAAATAAAATGAACTTTTTTCACTCAAGATTTCCTATAAAGTCTCCCTGCAGTTGTCTATGTTAGATGAAGGAGTCAAATTAATGAGAAATGTACCGGGTGATTGACACTGGGGAGGGTATGTGTTGTAATGAGCACCGGGTATTATATAAGACTGATGAATCACAGACCTGTACCCCTGAAACAAATAATACATGTTAACTGAATTCAAATTAAAAAAAAAAATAAAAAAATTAATGAGAAATGTAATGTGGCAAAAAATGCTGTCACTATTTTAAAATTTCTTTAGCTGTTTGGATGGCTTTGGAATCCAAACAATAAAAATAAATGTAAGTAGTTTTAAAATAAGCCCCAAGCTATTTTTAAGATTGCTGATATGTAAAGCCATGCTGTTTTCCAATTGTGTACTATTTTAATCATGGCCTTGACAGCAGCGCTATCAACAACCTTTCCCCTGATAGTCTAGTAGGCATAAAACCCCAAATTTGCTTTCAGCTTAAATCCATTTTTTAAAAAAGTAATTACTGAGGGCAAACATTTTTTTAAATCTGTGATTAATTCTACAGTTGTGTTTTTGAATAGCTGTTTAAAAGACAATCCTGAAAAAAAAAAAAGGGCAGGAACTTTGTCTGGCTTAGTGAAGAATTCACAAGCAAAGTTTGCTACTATATCCTGTCACGCTGAATTTTAAAAGCATCTGAACTTATAGATCATCTATAAAATGTGAGAAGTGTTAAGTATTCTTTATTTAATATTATACATAAACAACACTAAAATACCTTTCATTAGGCAAAAGGCAACATTTTAGATGCAGGGAATTTTAACTGAATTGGCATTGCTAAGACCAAAAAGATAAAGTGGACACTGCTAGCTTATCTTCATCCCATGACTTTTAACAGGCTAACAAACACAACTTGAAACACAGCTGAATCTTGCTTTCTATGAGACGGTGAAGGGATTTCCTTAGTATTTACATATATAGTAACATAACCAGTTATATAAATCTAAATATAAAACCAATCTACAGGTTTAGAGATGGCATTTACCAACTCCGTGAAAAGCTGAATTATTACTGGGGCACCTGGCTGGCTTAGTCGGTGGAGCATGTGGCTCCTGACCTCTGGGTTGTGGGCGTGAGCCCCATATTCAGTGTAAAGATTACTTAAAAATAAAATCTTAAAAAAAAAAAAAAAAAGCTGAATATTACTGATCAATTGTAATCAAACGTCCGAAAGGGGAAAACGGTGACAGCACTTGCTGAACCAGAATTACTATCAAAGTTGAAAAAGCTGATCCCATTCATTTAACCACAAACCAATCTTATTTAAATCAGGGCTGTCCAAAGAAATATTTTTTTTTAAAGATTTTATTTATTTATTTGACAGAGAAAGAGCCAGCGAGAGAGGGAACACAAGCAGGGGGAGTGGGAGAGGAAGAAGCAGGCTCCCAGTGGAGGAGCCTGATGTGGGGCTCGATCCCAGAACGCCGAGATCATGCCCTGAGCTGAGGGCAGATGCTTAACGACTGAGCCACTCAGGCGCCCCTTAAATTTTATTTGAAAGAGAGAGAGAGAAAGCAGGGAGGACGGCAGAGGGAGAGGAGAAGCAGGCTCCCCTCTGAGCAGGAAGCTCAATGCTTAGCTCCATCCCAGGACCCTGGGATCATGACCTGAGCTTAAGGCAGCTGCTTAACCCATTGAGCCACCCAGGCACCCCAATAAGCAAACACTTTTTTATGTATTTACAGTTTGTATTGCATTGTTGGGAAAAATCTGTGTTCACATCCTTCATCAGTTTATATACTAGTATTTGTTACAAAACTGAATGAGCTCTCTGGTTGATTTGATTCCACTCAACACTGGTTTACTTTTAAAAGGTATTTGACTGGTAACTCATGAATCATTAGTTTTGGTAAAAGATGTGGCCATAGTCATCATGCCCAAATAGTTATCCAAGTATATTAGCACCACGATTAAATATTTTTTGCTTGACAAATTCTGAATTAAAATTTCAGGTTTTTTTTTTAAAGATTTTATTTATTTATTCGACAGAGATAGAGACAGCCAGCGAGAGAGGGAACACAGTCAGGGGGAGTGGGAGAGGAAGAAGCAGGCTCATAGCGGAGGAGCCTGATGTGGGGCTCGATCCCATAACGCCGGGATCATGCCCTGAGCCGAAGGCAGACGCTTAACTGCTGTGCCACCCAGGCGCCCCTAAAATTTCAGTTTTTAAACTTCAAAAACTATTAAAAGGAGTGAAGAATGAGTTTTGTTTTGTTTTGTTTTAAGATTTTATGTATTTATTTTGACGGAGAGAGACAGCCAGCAAAGAGAGGGAACACAAGCAGGGGGAGTGGGAGAGGAAGAAGCAGGCTCCTATTGGAGAAGCCTGATGTAGGGCTCGATCCCACAACTCCGGGATCATGCCCTGAGCCAAAGGCAGACGCCTAACGACTGCGCCACCCAGGCACCCCTGAAGTTTGTTTTTTTTTAAATGCTTATCAAGAAAAGGCAAACCTTAGGTTGAGAATCTTCTATTTCTATAATCTTAATACATGTAGTAGAGTTTGTTTTTTGGAACTGAGGTACAAAAGAAATTTAGTAAATGCAACAATGGAAAGAACACTGGATTAAATATGAGAAGACCTGGATCCTACACTTCAATATGCCTCAAACTTGATTCGCTACCCAAAACTGGTCCTTTAACCTCCCTTTGATGAGTTTTTCCATCTGTTCTATCTTTACCTTGCTCAGAAACCTCCAGTAATTCCCCATCTCAGGGTGAAAGACAGTATGTCCTTAAAAGTACTTTCAGGGTCTAGCAGGAATCCTCTCCCAAATTCCTTATTATTCTTCCTCCATTCACTGGGCTCCAGTTCCTCAGTTCACTGGGCTCCAGGAACAGCGCCCTTGAAAACACCAAACTGCCTTTTTTTCAGCTATCCACAGTGTCTTGCCATTCACCCCCTCCAACTTCTCACTCTAATGTCATTTTCTGAGACCTTCTCTGAAATGACCCACCCTTTCCCTGACACCGCCCCCCCACCCCCGTACAGCTCCTATCCCCGTCTGACATTGAATTTAACTTCTTTACTGTTTCTCTCCTCTACTTGAATATTAAGTCCTCAAAGCTATATCCGCAGAACCTAGGAACAATGCCTGGCACAGTGGCCACTCAGTAAACAGTTGTTGAAAGAATAACCTAACCTGTAAAACGAGGTTACCATGACTGACAGATCATTCACCAGTAAGGCGAAGCCTTGTGCCTCCTCTTAACTGTATGCTGACTTAACGCCCAAAATGCTTGCACTATCCCTCCGGGGAAGCCCAGCGCTCTCCTCCCGGTGGGTACTCACTTTGGGGGAGCCTGCGGTGGCGACAGCCTCTGGGTCTCCTTCCTCGTGGACCAGGTCCAACAGCTGGAAGCCTGCGTCCTCGATGGCTTCTGGGTTTCCTGGTGCGTCTTCGGACTCTAGGCCACTCGAGGGAATCCCCGAGGATCGGCGGCTAGAGATCACCCGGTAGCGGCCCTCCTGCCGGATCTCCCGAGCCGAAGCGCGGAGGTCGCGGCGGATACGCTGCTGGCTGCCCCGAGAAGGGCGCAGCGCGGCTCGAACGAGCGCCTGGACTGGCTCCTCCTGGAAGATGGTAGAGGAGGGAAGCCGGCGTAAGCAGGAGGTTCGTCAAAGGGTCAGGGATACAATTTCGTCCCGGGAGCGCCCTAAGATCCCCTTCAAACACCGGCTCCATCCCGCCCAATACCTGGGAGCGCACGGTGGCCACCAATTGGAAGACATTATTCTCCGGCCCTCTCTCCAGTTCCTCGGAGGGTGTCTTTTGGGCCGCCGATTCGACGGCGCCGCTCCGGAGGCGTTTACAAGAGAGGACAAGGGCTTCGGCAGGCTCTGCGCTGCGCTTCCGCTTCACGCGAAGCACTGCAGTCCTGCCGGCCTCCATAGCGGCTGTCGCGGAGCACCGTGGGAACGCGTGGGGTGCGATGGGAGAGCGTTCAAGTTCCGCTTCCGGGCCTCGCTCCCGGCACGCTCAGCGGGCACTGGGAGGTCCCGCCCCCTTTCGCCCGCCGCGGGCAGGTGGAGTTGGCGGCGGAAGTGAACGGCACGGTGGTCGTGGCTGGTGAGGCCCTGGGCGGGTTGGAAAGGTGGGGTTGCAGTAGAGTCTTGGGTGCAGCCATCATCTATTCTCCGCCCAAGGGCTGACGGACCTGGCCTGGGCGCTTTGGGCCGCCGGAGTACGCGTCTCTTCCGGACTCTCGAGGACCTTTCTAGAGTCCGTATGGGGCGGCTCAGACCCCCTGGGCTGGCAAGAGAACGGGGATACGGTTCTGTCGGGTGACCCCCACAGGGACCTGGATTGTAGTACTTGGCGCTTACACTCAGCGACAGAGACTCGAACCGCAGTCACACGGAGCTCCAACCATGGCACACCTAGCTGGCCCACGTTTTTCTGATTCAGGGAACTGCTGATGGGCTCGCTTTTCCCAGTCACTGTGTTGAGTAGTTGGAAACCGGTCCATTCACCACGCGCTAGCCAGAGCTGCCCAAAGCGTACATCTGACGTGGACATTTTTGTGCTTAAAACTCTTGAGTGGCTCCCAGTGCGTGTAGAAAAAAATCCAAACACCTTTCCGAAGCCAGTATGGCCCAGTGTGATTTGCAGAAGCCCACCGATACTCTATTATTACTTTTGCTCAAAGTGCTTCAGTCACTCAGGCTTTTGCCAGTTTTTGCTTATGCAGTTATTTTTTCCCCTTAGGGAAAATAGGGGTAGGGGAAAAGTAGGGGTAAGGTTTCCAGAAACATAAGCACTTCTCTGACTTTTAACCAGGCTTATCTTGCATGTCTCAATTTAAATGCCTCCTCTCTCACTTTTTCCATAGCCTTTTTATTCTCTTAATAGCGTCCTGCATATTTCCTTTCTTGTACCCACAGTCTGTGATTGTTTATACTTAGTCTCTCCTTCAGTAAAATCTGATCTCTTGGAAGACAAAGATTCCTGTTTTTATTTATGGGAGTCCTCCAGCCCCTAATGTGGTGTTTGGCAGTGTCTGGCATTGTGTAAATTTTACTAAATTTTGAATGAATGAACCAAATACCTGCTCTGAAATCTGACTGGTAATCCACTTAGAGTTTGGCAGGGTGATTTCCATTCCCTCCGTATAAACCATCATGTGAGTTCATGGGTTTTGGAGAAGGGGGCGGGGTGTCAAAATGTCTCCAATCAGACAAAAAGGGAATTCCATAGATTAGAATACTACACTGTTAACCTTTAAATGACTTCAGAATTGATCCCGCATGGCCCACAGGATAAGGGTTTCAGGACTCTCCACAGTATGTACCCCACTGACATGTTTGACTCCTTGTTTAGTTTTACTTCAGCTAAACTGGTTTATTCACTGTGCATGTGCCTTTCTATTCTGCTGAAGTGCCCTCTCCCTCCGATGCCCACCTAAATCCTAGCCATCTTTTAAGTCTTCCCTGAACATTCATTCAGATGTGGCCGTTTTTACGGTAGCACTTTTTGGACATAGTTTTCTAAAGCACATTATGTATTCTGACAGTTGTACTCTTTTTTTTTTTTTTTAATTGGCATAGGAGATGATCACAGCTGATTCTAGCAAAGCTTTTTAACCTATAGGTTGCAACCCATGAATTATGAAATCAGTTTAGTGGATCATGATTGATTGATTAAAGGTTTTGTTTGAGAGAGAGAGCACAAGCAGGGCAGAGGGAGGGGAGAAGCAGGTTTTCCACTGATCAGGGAGCTCGACACGGGGCTTGATCCATGACCTGAGCTGAAGGCAGATGCTTAACCAGCTGAGTCACCCAGGCGGCCCAGATCATGATCAATTTAAAAAGAAAAATGAAGTAGAGTAAAATATATCAGAGGGTCTTGCTGACAGGAGGGCTAGATACTGTTTAGTAAAAGTTTATGTGTGTATATTGTGTCTTCATGTAAAGTATATTTCTTACTGGGGTTGCCAGAAACTTGGAGAGTCACCAGATGAGAGGATGGATACACTGAGATTTTAGAAGTATAGTTTCACTTAAGGATAAATTGACTACTTTGAACCAGACCACTCACTGACTGCCTGAGTCTTTTCAGAAAAGATTTTTCCCCACCCTTGTTTGTAAGAATTAAGTGTTTGGGGCGTCTGGGGGGTTCATTCGGTTTCAGTGTCAGACTCTTGATTTCAGCTCAGGTCATGATCTCAGGGTTGTGAGATCTAGCCGCCCTGTCAGACTCCGAGCTCAGCATCGGGTCTGCTTGAGATTCTCTCTCCTGCACCGCTCCCCCTTCCCCACACCTGCGCAGGGCTCTTTTTTCTCTCTTAAGTAAATAAAATCTTAAAGAATAAGAAAAGAATTCAGTGTTTAGTTAGTCTAGATAACTTCAAAAGAAAGGCCACAATTCTGGCCTTTAATAAAGTGACTGGGGGACATTTTAGGGATCTACGGAGTAGGCATTCTTTTAAGGTTTCCTGAAGATGGATCAGTGTTTAACAGGAAATGAAGGGAAGTGTGGAACACTTGATGTTTTCTGAGGGTAAGAGGCAGGGTGTTGGAAGAGCACATACCTGCTGAGAGGTGCCTTCAGACTTTGAGCTGTGGTATTTTTCAGTGAGAGATAGCTCTCTCTGGAAATAGGGCATACAAAACATCAATCTGGCGACATTCAGTTGAAGGATATTTTTTAGATGAATTTTTTTTTTTTTTTTTTAATTTTCTTTAGGGGTGTTGCCTTGGTGGCTCAGTCGGTTAAGCAACTGCCTGCAGCTCAGGTCATGATCCCAGGGTCCGGGGATTAAGCCCTGCATCGGGCTCCCTGCTCACAGGGAGTCTGTTTTTCCCTCTCCCTATCTGCGTGTGTGTGTTCATGTGTGCGCTCTTTCTTTCTCTCTGATAAATAAATAAATAAAATCTTGAAAACAAATTTTTAAAATTTCTTTAATCTCTATACCCATTGTGGGGCTCAAACTCATGATGCTGAGATCCAGAGTTGCACACTCTAAAGACTGAGCCAGGCAGGCACCCCTAGATGAAGAATTTCTTAAAATTAAAATTAAATGTTGAGTAGGTAAGAAGTAATCATTAAAAAATGGTAAGGCATAAAGCATTACAGTATCATGAACATCTTTAATCCTACCACCCATTTATAGAAGAAACTGCTATTTTGAAGTCCCCTGTGTGGCCCTCCTGATCCCAGCCTTTCCTCTTCCCTCTTAAGGATAACCAGTGTCCTCATTCCCTGCTATGCTTTTTAGTGTAATCCCTGAAGAATATATTGTTCTTGTTTAGCATAATTAGAAATTTATATAAATGTAATCATACTGTATGTATGCTGTGATTTGCTTATTTTTTGGCTTAATGTATTGCTGGGATTATCTGTGTTTGCTTATAGCTCAGATTTATTTGTTTAGATGAAGGTTTTCCTAGTTTGAATTGCTCTTTGTATTTTTCCTTAAATTTAGTGTTTGCTATCCTGAGGCAGTATTGGCGGCACTCTTTTACCACCACCTCAGTCTCTTTGTTAGCCTCCTGTTCCCTTTGCTTTATTTCTCTTCTCACCTGCCTTTACTTTGAGGCTGCACTCAGATATACCTGTGAGGCTTATTTGACCCCTGTTGGAATCACTGAGGACTGCTGAAGTTTCCAGATAGCTTTATGAATTTATGTATTATAATTTTTGATGTTATATGCTGAATGTAAAATCAAATAACTTGCTGGAAAGATGAAAATACTGATTAACAAATATTTTCAGTGGCTTTGACACTTTTTTCTCTTTCTTGATTTTTTTTTCCCTTTTTTTTTTTTTTTTTCTGTCTTTAAAATTTTTTTCTCTACATTTTGGACATTATGATGTGGACAGATTTCTGACAATTAGACCTGTCCACAAGAAGTGAGCTGGCAAGGCTTATTTTCTGTGCTAAAACTGAGGAGCTGACAGGCACCATGAAAGTCTTCTGCGGGCGAGCCAATCCGACTACGGGATCTGTGGAGTGGCTGGAGGAGGATGAGCACTATGATTACCACCAGGAGATTGCAAGGTAACAAGGGTGTGTTCACAGTTGGTTGTGGCTGGCTGGGGCACGTGATCTCAAAGCGGGAACCCTGGCATGCAGTCTGAATGTGGACTAGGCATTACCCAGTGCTTCTGATCAGGGCAGATGTTGGTCATGAGCAGGTCTGCTTAGCCGGCTAGGTTTGTGTGGGAGTTAGACAAAGTCATTTCTGTGTGGAGAGTCAGGTATCCTCTAACAGCCCTATCAGAGTCTTGGAGGATCTGTCTGTGGAGCAAAGAGGACCCAGGGTTCAGTAGTAGTAGTGGTGGTGGTGGTGGTGGTGGTGGTGGCGGCGGCAGCAGTAATTGAAGAGTTTATGAAATTTGATCATTTACTTGTGCTACCGAAATGGTGACACATTTATCATATGGTTAAATTCTCTTGAATGGACAAAGTGAAAAAATGTGGGTATTTTTCATGGATGGAATCTTCAGAACTGTGTAAGCGAGTTACTGTTTTTTTAGCAGTCATTAAGCGCATACAGCATGCTGGCACCGTGCTAGGACTGTGAATACCAAAATGAAGAAGATAGGGTTCCCATCTTCAAGGGACATGCAGTTTTGTGTAAGAGACAGACATATGAAAAATGATGACAATGAGAGACCAGTGGATATGGGCACAAAAGTTCATGGAAGCACCAAGAAAGCTGGCTTGGGAAGTGATATTTGAGTGATTTCCCAAATCTAGAGGGAGGGAAATTGCTTTCTGAGCAGCAGGGATTACATGTAACCTTCCAGATGAGTTCTTCTGGGGGGGTTGCAGGCAGTTCAAAGGGACTGGAATGGGGTACAAGAGCAGGGCTGTGGTGAGAAAGGATACTGAAAAGGTAGGCAAGGTTGTGTTGTGATGGGTGGTGGCAAAATGCAGAGTGGAGCATGAGAGTAAGTGGGCTCTGCTACATCTCAAGTCTGACATCGGTCAAGCTGCTTAACTTCCTTGAGCCTCAGTATGGTAATATATGGCTCTATATATGTAACAATGTACATTTCCTCATATAATATCTTTATTTTAGGGTTGTTTGATGGGTGAGTGAAATGCAGTGTGTAGTGCAGAATAAGGGATCAAAAATACTACCTTCTTTCTAAAGATAATGGACATTATTTTCTGAGTGATTGAGGTGTTAAACAGGGAGCAAAAAGATTAGCTTGCATTTCGGAACATTTACTGAGGAAAGTATGGAAAGTGGGATGGAGGGAGTGGAAACCATTTGGGTGATATTGCAACCCCACAGGTGAGGCAGTAGAGGTGGGGAGAGGAGGGAGACAGTTTTGAGGGAGCTTGAGTTTGGTAACTCATCTGATGCAGTGAAGGAATGAGAGAGAATTCAAGAAGCACCCAAGATTTCTGGTTAGAATGATGAGATGGATGGAGCTGTTATTCCTGAGGGAGAACACAGGAGGAATGGGTGTTGCTGGGAAGAGGAAAGGGATGGAGATTAGGTATCTGGGTTTGGACGTCCAGGTAGAGATGCCAGTGGACAGATAAACATGGGTCTGGAACCAATTTGCAGTTGTTAGAATTGAAACTGGAAGAGATTGCCTGCTCTCAGAAAGGTTATGGTATGAGAAAGGTAGAGGGCTGAAGAAGGAATTCTGGAATAGAGGAGGCAGGAGAACCCTGAGGGAATGGCTGGAAAATGGAAAAGAGGAGGGGTGCCTCTGGAAGAGGGAGTGTCCAGCTGGGACAGAGAAATCCTGGATGTTAGCAATGGAGTGGGCTGGTAGTGTTTTGGGAGAGTGATGGCTGTAGGTGGTGGGGAGAGTGCGTGATGAGGCTGGGAGGATGGGGACCAGAAATGCCTCTTGAAAGGCAGAGAAAGGCAGAACTAGATTTCGACTGTGCATTCGTAGGTGGGTTCCCATGTAAAAGCCTTGGTGTGCCATTAAAAAAAACAGCACTATTCTTTGAATACAGTGCTCCTGAAAGTGTAGAGTATGAACTGCCTGTGTCACACTTGCCTGGGGCACCAGTTCAAATGCATATTTCCAGATTCCAGCTCAATTATCTGGATTAGGATCTATTTGCATGTATCATGAGAATCTGCATTTAAAATAAGCTCTCCAGGCTGCCTGGTTGGCTCAGTTAGTAGAGCATGTGACTCCTGATCTCAGGGTTGTGAGTTCAGGCCCCATGTTGGTTGGGGATGGAGCCTACTTGGAAAAAAACAAAAACTCTTCAGTGATTCTGATGTTGACCTGAAGTGGGAGGTCCTCTGTTCAGTGAAAGAGCCTGTGCTCTTACCTGGAGCTCAGAAAGCATTTTTTGGGCTGGGACTCCTGAGTTCTGGAGGTGTATCCTGACCGTGCCAGAGATTTTGGAAGTTTGTGAATTATTGTGACAAAATACAGAAAAGCAACTCTCTTCCCTTTAACAGCCTGTAGTTTGGTGAACTCTTAGTTCTCCCTGATGACGTAAGGGAGAGTGTTGGGCATGACGCCCCTCACTTACATAGCAGGTATATACTTTTCCTGATTCCTGTCTGCAGTGCTGCATCTGTGATTATCCCAAGATTCTCTAAAGTATTAGACAAATTGAGTCTGAGTTCTGGAGGAAAACAAATGTGTGAGGCATAACGTGGTCAGTGTGCTGGTGGCTGTGGAGTTACTGTGACGGGGTAACTACCAGAGCATTTTTAGGTCTGAGGTCTGAGGTTCTTTGCTGAAAATAAATGTCTTTCTCTAAGATTTTTTTTTCCCTGCAGTACTGGAGAATGCCAGCTTATAACTCTATTAAAATAGTTTAAAACGGGGGCGCCTGGGTGGCACAGCGGTTAAGCGTCTGCCTTCGGCTCAGGGCGTGATCCTGGCGTTATGGGATCGAGCCCCACATCAGTCTCCTCCGCTATGAGCCTGCTTTTTCCTCTCCCACTCCCCCTGACTGTGTTCCCTCTCTCACTGGCTGTCTCTATCTCTGTTGAATAAATAAATAAAATCTTTAAAAAAAAAAGTAGTTTAAAACGGGCCTGGATTAGAGATATAAAGTACAGCAGAGGGAATATAGTTAATAATATTGTAGTAATGTTACATGGTGACTACACTTAACTGTAGTGAGCATTGAGCGTAGGATTGTCAAATCACTGTGTTGTACACCTGAAACTGATGTAACACTGGGTGTCAGTTATTGTTCAGTAATAAATAAAAAATGAAAAGTAAAATGGGCTGGCCTGGATGTGTGTTCTGGCTGATTTAGGAATGCATTATATATGTGAGCGCTGTCCTAGGTTGATGGATATCAGTATTAGTAGAGGTTTCTGACTTGTCTTTTGTTTTGATTGTATTTTAGATCATCCTATGCTGATATGCTGCACGACAAAGACAGAGTAAGTGTACAAGGAAACCGTTATCTTGCTGTGGTGTTTGAAACCTGTAGTTACGATGTTAAAATTTCCCTCCAAAAAAAAAAAAAATTCCCACCCTCCAGAGGCATGATGGTAGAATAATGTAGAAGGGCATTATGGCATCGTGGTTGGGAAATCAGTCAGGAGGCTGGGTCCTCCTTCCAGCTCTGCTGTTTACCTGAGTGTGACCTTGGAGAAGACCTGAGACCTTTTAGATCTTGTCTATTAGGATTTAAAAGGAATGGGATATACTAGCTGATCTCCATGATCTCTTCTAGATAAAAATTCTCTAATTACACAGGTTTACCTTGTATAGTCCGTTTGTAATTTTAAAATCAGATCTCTAGAGGCCACTGCAGACTATTTTGTAGAGCTCATTTGGCTTCCATTGCAGTGACATTTCAGCTTTTTTTTTTTTTCTTTTTTCATTGTTGTTTCATCTGAGTTTTCTTTCCTGTTTGAATTATGTGATAGTTCTGGTCTTACGATGGCTAGCAATGCAGGCTTTTCTGGTCTACAAGAAAGAGTGCTTGACTAGTCATTTCCATCTGGATGGCTCAGAAATGGGGAGGCTTGAAGGCAAAGGATGCAGGGCCACACTTAAGAACTGAGCAGTGCAGGTGAGGAGAGAGATGAGGGCACATGGTAGGGTTGGTCGTGAGGCTGTGTTGGTGGTGGTGTCTACTTCATCCAGCCCTGGTTAACTGCTCAGCCTACATAATTCTTGGCAACATCATGACCAAACGATCTCTTTAAGCATCATTAGTTTGTAAGCTACACCAAAGGGGGCTGGGTGCCTCCCTGATTTTCATCAACTGTCTGAGTGCCTTTGCTGGACTGTTGGGGAATTACAGAATGTGGAACAAACATTGTTCCTGGTTTTGACTAATTTTCTCTAGCTTAATGGTCTTGGCTTTTTTTTTTTTGAAGATTTTATTTATTTGACAGAGAGACAGCCAGCGAGAGAGGGAACACAAGCAGGGGGAGTGGGAGAGGAAGAAGCAGGCTCCCAGCAGAGCGGGAGCTCAATTTGGGGCTTGATCGCAGGACCCTGGGATCAGGCGCTGAGCCGAAGGCAGACACTTAACAACTGAGCCACCCAGGCGCCTCATGGTCTTGGCTTCTTAGTGGATTCTTGGGTCTGCAAGCCTCTCTGATTTTAGTGTCATCTGCAAAGTGGATCCTTTTTGCCTCAGCTTCCAGGGCATGTGGACAAAGGGCATTGACATCCGTTCAGTCAGGCAGGCCTGAAAGATGGCACCCTTTTCCTCATCTGAACCGGCAGTCTGTCATCAAATTCTATGGGTCTTTTAACCCCACTTGCGCAGACTTAGTGTTGGCCTCTCTTTTTCTTTCTCTACCTAGCAGCCCAAGGGGTCTTTCTGGAATACCAGTCTATGTGATTCCTCTTCTTAAAACACTGAGAAGCATCTGTGTAGCATCATCCTTGGTGGCCTCTCACTGCTGTCAAGGTAAAATCCAAACTCCTTAGAGGAATGTTCCTGACTCTCTACTATTTACCCCTTTAATTTCTGCTCCCCCCACCCCAATTCTCCCTATCAGGAAATGGAGTCAGAATTTGCTGCTTGGGGGCTCCTGGGTGGTGCAGTTGTTAAGCGTCTGCCTTTGGCTCAGGGCATGATCTCGGCGTTCTGGGATCGAGCCCCACATCGGGCTCCTCCGCTGGGAGCCTGCTTCTTCCTCTCCCACTCCCCCTGCTTGTGTTCCCTCTCTCGTTGGCTGTCTCTCTCTGTCAAATAAGTAAAATCTTTAAAAAAAAAAAAAAAAGAATTTGCTGCTTAGTACAGAGCCAATGTAAACTAATTTCTCTGTACTTTAGCATGATGCCTTACATTTTGTTATTATTTTAGAACACTTCCATTATCCCATAAAATTATCTCATGCCTGTTGGCAGTCACTCCTGGTGCCTACTCTCAGCCCTAGGCAACCACTGATCTGCTTTCTGTCACTGCCGTTTTGCCTTTGCCTTTTCTAGAAATTTCATATAAATGAAATTATATGAGAGATGGTCTTATGTGTCTGTCTTCCTTCATCATGTTTTTGAGGTTCATGTTGAGTATGTATTAGTATTCATTTTTCGCTAAGTAAAACTCCATTATATAGATTTACCACGTTTTGTTTATCCATTTGCCAGTTGATTGGCATTTGGATTGTTTTCAGTTTTGACCGTCGTAGTAATCCTATTTGTAAACATTCACATGCAAGTCTTTGTGTGGACACATTTTCATTTCTTTGGGGTATATATGTGTATGTGGAATTGCTGGGTCCATATGTTAAACGTACATTTAACCCTTAAATCATGTGTTTTTCATTTTTTCTAATTAATGATGTCAAACATCTTTTCATGTGGTTACTTGTCGGAATATCTTTTTTGGTGTAGTCTAAGGTTATGAACATAGGTATGATTCTTTTTTCTTAAGATTTTATTTGTTTGTGAGAGAGCATGCGTGCATATACCTGCGCACAAGCAGGGGGAGGGGCAGGAAGAGAGGGAGAAGCGGACTCCCCACTGAGTGGGGAGCCCGATGCAGGGCTTGATCCCTGGACCCCAGGATCATGACCTGAGCTGAAGGCAGGTGCTTAACCAGTTGAGCCACCCAAGCACCCGCAAAGGTATGATTCTTGATAGACAGTGCCAAATTGCCTTTTAAGAGGGCTTCAGTTTCACTGTGGTAGCTTCAGAATTGGGTAATGAAAAAGTCATAGCTAGTTTAATGGGTGTCATTAATTGGAAGATATGCCGACCCTGGTTTACTGTTGAGGATGGTGCTAACCAGGGTTCTCAGGTGATCGGTTCCTGCTGTACTGAAACTCCCAGGCCAGTTCCCAGTTCTACTCTCCTATTACCCCACAGCCATTCAGAGAAAACCACACCCCCCTGCTTTGGGGGGATGTAATGTGTTTGGAAGGCAGCTGTGCTCCCCATTTTACCACCAACTTAATATATTTGTTCAGTTTCCTAGTTTGATTATTTCTAACAATTACCATACTGATTTTCTTAAAATTTTTTTTATTGTGGTAAAAAGCACAGAACATAAAATACCATACTGATTTTATCCAAGACATAAATGCACTTCCTTTAAGAGTCAAATAGTTCTGTAAGGCTTATTGTGAAAAATAGCAGTCCCCTGGTGTGTATTTCCCTCAGACAGAACCTTTTAATGCTTAACCTCAGAGGCAGCCTCATTGTTTCTCTTTGAGCTGTTTGTTTTATTTTTACTTCCATATATGAGTAGCTATTCTCTTGACTTCCCTGTGAGAGCTGAGAATTGGGTTTTCTTTCAGCCCCTCCATCCAGCTCATTCCCCCTCCTCCCAGTGCAGTTTAATTTTTGCTGAATCAATATTCAGTGTTTCAGTAGGCAAGTCAAACTCTTTGTACCACTGTTTAGTATATCCTTCTGAAAGGTGGTTATGAGGTAAGCACTTATATAAATCTGTGTTAATTAAAATCATTTGTTTACTTTATTAGAATGGTGGAAACAGTATTCATAGCTGAGCTGTATGACATACTCGGATTACTTTGCCTTTTTTTTTTTTTTTTTTAATTTATTTATTCGACAGAGATAGAGACAGCCAGCGAGAGAGGGAACACAAGCAGGGGGAGTGGGAGAGGAAGAGGCAGGCTCCCAGCAGAGCAGGGAGCCCGATGCAGGGCTCGATCCCAGGACCCTGGGATCATGACCTGAGCTGAAGGCAGCTGCTTAACCGACTCAGCCACCCAGGCCCCCCAACAATTGGCGATTCTTTCAGTTTTCTCTTCTTGGAGATTATCTCTGGAATCGTTTTGACCTGCTTGAATCCAGACTGGGAGCTCTGCAGACTTGCTGTGTATCTGTCATCCTGGGATTCTTGTTTAATGTCCTGCAGATTTCCTTCACTTCTCTTTTTATATTGAGTCCTCTGTTTCTTGGCTCACTGGTGTTCCTCTGTGGTTCACTCTCTCTTTCTGGCGAAGCGCATTCTTCATCAGTTTCTTGTGAGAAGGTACATGGGAGGTGAGAGTTTTAAAACTTTGATAATCTGAAAACTGCTTTATTCTGTCCTACTTAAGACTTAGGCTGACTGTGGATTCTAGTTTGGATTCACTTCCCATCAGAATTTTGACATTATCCATTTTCTTTTATTTTTTAATTTCTTAAATTTTTTTTTTGCATATTTTATTTTTAAGTAATTTCTACACCTAACATGGGGCTTGAACTCACAACCCAGAGATCAAGAGTCGTATGCTCCACTGAATAAGCCAGCTAGGCATCCCTATCCGTTTTCTTTTAGAGTTCAGTGCTGCTATTTTGAGATCTGGTACAATTCTTCCTCTTTAAAATAACTTTTTTGGGGCACCTGGGTGGCACAGTGGTTGAGCGTCTGCCTTCAGCTCAGGGCGTGATCCCGGTGTTGTGGGATCGAGCTCCACATCGGGCTCCTCCGCTGGGAGCCTGCTTCTTCCTCTCCCACTCCCCCTGCTTGTGTTCCCTCTCTCGCTGGCTGTCTCTATCTCTGTCAAATAAATAAATAAAATCTTTAAAAAAAAATAACTTTTTTATTGTGACAGACATACAGAAGAATATAAAACATGTATGCACGGTTTAAAAAAGAATAATAAAATAAATGCTCATAGACTTACCACTCAGCTTAAGAAATAGAACATTACCATTACTTAGAATTCCCTTGTGTGCTCCTAGATCGTATTCCTTTCCTTCCCCCAGAAGTTTCCACCATCTTGAATTTTCTGTCAATCACTCTCTTGCTTTTCTTTAGTTTTACTGCCTACTCTGTATTAAAAAGTAAATTCTTAGTTTTGCTTGTTTTTGAACTTTATGTAATGGAATCATACTGTGTTTATACTTGATTGACTTGCCTCTTTGCTCACCATTATTTTTGAGATTCATCCATTTTGCATGTAGCTGTAGTTGATTCATTTTCAGTGCTGTATAGATTCCGTTGTATAAATAAATCATTACTTACCTATTCTGTTGGTCGACTTTGGGGTTGTTTCTAGCTTCTTGCTGTTTTAAGTAGTGCTGCTAGAACATTCTAGGACCTGTACCTGGTGCATGTGCACAGTTTTCTCCACGTTGTGTATACCTAGGACTGGAGTTGCTGCCTGTTGAGTTTGTTCAGCTTTACTAGGTAATGTCAGATTCTTTCCCAAAGTGGTCGTGCCATTGTACGTTCTGATGCTTGTGAATGATAGTTCTTGTTCTTTCACATCCTTGCCAGTGTTTGGTATTAGCCAGTTTTTACATTCTTGTCAGTCTGGTAGGTATGAACCAGTCTGGCGGTATGGTTGTAGTCGGTATTTGTCTGGCTACCACTGAGTTTGCGTTCTTTTTGTTAGTTCATTGGCTTTTCATGTTTCCTCTTTTATGACTTGGTAGTTTATAGGAGTTCTTTATATATTTTGGGTGCTAATCATTTGTTAACATGTATTGTAGGTGTCTTTGTGGGTTGGTTTGTTTTTTAATTTTTTTTAATTAAGATTTTATTTATTTATTTGACAGAGAGGGAGACAGCCAGCGAGAGAGGGAACACAAGCAGGGGGAGTGGGAGAGGGAGAAGCAGGCTCCCAGGGAGGCAGGGATCCCGATGCGGGGCTTGATTCCAGGACCCTGGGATCATGCCCTGGGCGGAAGGCAGACGCTTAACCAGCTGAGCCACCCAGGCGCCCCTGTGGGTTGTTTTTTCATCTGATAAATGCAAATTCTTAAATTTAATGTCAGATTTATTTTAGATGTCCTTTATTGGCTGGTACTTTTTGTCTCTTGTTTAAGAAATCCTTCCCTTTGCCAGGGTTTTAAAGGCTGTTGCTGATGCATAAAATTTCATTTGATTTTTATTTATTGATTTGAAATTATGTAATTTTCCTAAGTTTACTTAGATGTAATTATTTGTAGGTATTTTGGGTTTTAACAGACATTTCATGTGTGAATAGTAACAATTTTTTTCTAGATCTTATTTCATTTTTTTTTCTTGCTCTAGCGTGTTGGATAGAATTTCCAGTATGAAGTCCACTTTGTCCGATTTTTAAAAAATTTATTTGCTAAAAGTTCTTCATAGTCTTTAATATCTCTAATATCTGCAGCGTATTTACCAATATCATGCTCCACCTCCCCACTCCCCGCCTTATTCCCAGTTTTTGGTTACTTCTTTTTCCCCCACCCCTCCCCCTTTTTTTGGACTTATCAGAGGTTCATCAATTTCAGTAGATTTTTGAAATAACTTTTATTTAAAAATCCTGTAAGATCTCTATATTCTCTAGTTCATTAATTTTTGTGTTTTATCATTTTCATTCATTTGCTGATTTGGCAGTTATGTTGCAGTCCTCTAATTTTTTGAGGTGGATGCTTACCTTATCTTTTCTAATATATTTCTCTCCAAACATTGCTTTTAGCTATTCCCTGAGTTTTGATATGTAATTTTTAAAAATTCAGTTCTAGATATTTTCTAACTCTTTCTGATTTAGTTTTTTACCTGTGTTTTTATAATTTCTCAGTGTTCAAAAATCTTTTTTTTTTTTTAAAGATTTTATTTATTTATTTGACAGAGACAGCCAGCGAGAGAGGAACACAAGCAGGGGGAGTGGGAGAGGAAGAAGCAGGCTCCTAGCGGAGGAGCCTGATGTGGGGCTCGATCCCAGAACCCTGGGATCACGCCCTGAGCCGGAGGCAGACGCTTAACGACTGCACCACCCAGGCGCCCCCAAAAATCTTTTTTTTTTAAATTATATTTGTGTTACTGAGGTTTTTAACTTGATTGCACTCAGGTCAGAGAGTATTGTCCTTTTGATACCAGTCTTCTGTCAGTTATGTGCTGTTGCATAACAAATTATCCCAACATTTAATGGCTGAAGAGAGTTATTATCTCACCATTTCCATGGGTTCAAAATCTGGGCTCAGCTTCGTTGCGTTCCCTGGCTTTGGGTCCCTGGCAGGCTTGATCAAGGTGTCAGTCGGGCAGTCATCTTAAGGCTCCGTTGGGGGGAATCCACTTTCAGGTGGTTGGCCTCTTAATGTTCCTTACTAACTTGCCCGCTCATTAGTGCATTTAAAAAGATTTGCAAGTATTTTCCCCATCATTATTAGTTACTTTCAACAGAAGGGTCAGGGTACCTGTTGAGCCAAACTATTAGAGTTAGAACATGTATCTGTTTAAGCTACCAAATACCTGAACTAAAAACAAAGAAATGATTTTCTGAGGAGCGGATTATTTTGTAGACCAGGAACCTGTGTGAATTATAGTCCAGTGAGGAAACCCAAAACGAGGTTACTCTTTCAGTAGAGGGAATTGGTAACGCAGATAGGGGAGGCATGGGAAGCAAATGGGAGCACCAAGGTTACGTAGTGGTAGTAATTGCAGGAAGCAGCTCCCTTGCCTAGGGATGAGGAACCAGAAGAGTGGGATTCTTGAGCCCGGAAGCTGTGGAGAAGAGGTCCTGTGGAACTGGTGCCCAACTCTCTGAGAGGGACAGGTGCTGGAGTCCTGCTGCCACCTGAGGGGCCCGAGGCGGCTGGTGAGGAGAGGGCGGAGAGGAGCTGGCGCTGGAGTCGGCTGCCCGTTCGGGGAGGACACTGATGAAAGGAGCAGCCATTTGGGAAGGAACAAGTTTTCTGCCCCCTGCCGTTCACCCTCTAGTTTCCCTTTTGTCCATACCGAATAGCTGGCAAAGGAGAATGTGGTTGACAGAGCCCCAGCCCCTCAAAGCAGAGTACAGAAGAGGAGTGGGTGTGGAGGGGAGGGACAGTCGCCAAATAAAGGACAAGAGGCTGACCCCGTGCTCTTGGAGTCTTGCAAGGCCTGCCCGGCCCACCTAGCCTGTGCTTTTCCTTGAAAGGCCAGAAGGTCACAGGATCATGACTTATACTGTTGCTGCCAGCCATGAGTCCCAAACTTCACAAAATACCTTTCCATTTATTTATAGTAACTGGTATGAAATGACAGCTGTTTTCTCCTTTCTCTTAGAATATAAAATATTACCAAGGTATCCGGGCTGCTGTGAGCAGGGTGAAGGACAGAGGACAGAAGGCCTTGGTTCTTGACATTGGCACTGGCACGGGACTCTTGTCAATGATGGCGGTCACGGCAGGGGCTGACTTCTGCTATGCCATTGAGGTGAGCTGCTCTCTTCAGGTGTGTGTCCTGTGTCTGGTGTGGGAAGTCCCTCATGCACCTTGCCTATCTGTTTGTTCACAGGCGTTCATGGAGTGTTCACTCTGCCAAGCACAGGGCCAGGTTCTAAGAATATGGAGATGAATCAGACATAATTCCTTCCTCTAGGGGCTCATTTTCTCCTCAGAAAACAGCGGTTCTCAGCCTTGGCTGCATGTCAGAATCACTAAATAGCTTCAAAAAATACTGATGCCTAACTGCCCCCTGCCCCCCAGTTTTAATTTAATTATTCTGGGATGGGGCCTGGGCATTGGGAGTTTTGACTCTGCCCCAAGGTTGAGATCTGCTAGCTTAAATGTCCCCACAGAACCAACTATCTTATTATGTTTGTCAAAAATTGGGTTTTTAGGGGCACCTGGGTGGCTCAGTCAGTTAAGTGTCTGCCTTTGGCTTGAATCATGGTCTCAGGGTCCTGGGATCAAGCCCCACATCGGGCTCCCTGCCCAGTGGGAAGTCTGCCTCTCCCTCTGCTCCTAACCCCACTTGTGCATGCATGCTCTCTCTCTCTCAAATAAATAAAGTCTTAAAAGAAAGAATTGGGTGTTTAATATAACATTAAACATACATTGTTTTTCTGATAATGTCAGTAATGCATCCCATTATAGGAAATATGATAAATGTAAAATAAAAATAGTGTGTTAATTCAAAGTTAACCGTTGTTAAAATTTTGGTGTATGTTCTTCCCAGTTTTGGCGAAGGGGTGGCATGTATTTAAACACTTTTTCCTAATTTGGTTTGTGTGGTGATTGAGTTGCAAAGAACAAAGTCCCAAAATAACAATGGCTTAAACAAGAGAGAAGTTTTTCTTTCTCATGTAAAGTCTGAAGGTAGCACCTGGGGTATTCCAGTGAGACTCTTTCCAGCGCCCCACCCACCATCCCTACGGTGTGGTTGTCGTGCCCATGGTCTAGAAAGGTGGGCATTATTTTAGGCTGAGGGAATACCATGTTTTGTCATTGTAGAAACCCAGAAAGGTAGATTGAAGCCAAACTATGAAGGACCTGAGTGCTACAGTAAAGACTTTAAACTCCTATATCCTGACTTAGTTCTTATTTGAAATAAGAATAGTGGGCTTCAGGTTTCCATGGAAGTCCTGAGAGTGGTGTGTGTATGTCTCTGCATTTGTCTGAGGACTTCATAAAAAAATTGAGTCATTTCTTGGCCTTTTTGAGTGTCATCAAGATTTTTAAGCAAATACAAAAAAATCTATGTTCTAGGATGGTACCCTTAGTTAGCCTTAAGTAGATTTTATTATCCTTACTTTACAAATGAAGAAACTAAGACCCAGAGAGGTTAAAGACTTAATCTCTCAGTTAATAAATAGGAGAGCTTGACCTAGAGACTTGGTCTTTTGATTCCTAATTATGATGCTCACTCTACAGTGGTAGCTTTGATGGGAGAGAGTGAGATTTCTAGCGTGGATATCTGGGGGGCAGTGATGCCATTGACTGGTAAGAGGCGCTCAGAAGAAGATACTTGCTTTGTGGGAAAGATAATGCATTTCATATTGGATGTACGAAGTAGAAGAGAGGCAAGTCCCAGGGCAGGAGCCAGTGTACATGTTAACTGCTAATTAAAGATACAGGGTGAGAACATGTTTTTTTGACAGAATTGGTAGGACTGTGCTTTTGGGTTTTTCATATATTCCCATGTCAGTTACCTGGATTTCTAATTTCTCTCTTGCTGCTCTGATCTGTGACTCTCAGATCTTTTCTATTTGGCTCTTGACATCTTACGGTGGCCTCCCAGCTTTTACTTTAGTGACCACTTTTGAACCTGTGGTCATTCTGTCTGGACTGCCCTGTGGTTTTCAGCTCTGCCTGAGCTGCACACCAACACGAAAGACAGGTCCAGAACAGTGGGTAAGAACCTGCTGGTCCCTAGAGCTGGACTTCTGACCTTTTAGAGAGTGGCATGTACAAGTGCATTTGCAACTCATTTGCTAAAGATGTGACAGGTGAAGCTGGCAGTGTAGGAAATTGTCCAGGGAGAGAGAGTAGAATGAGAAGAGCAAATCTGGGAACCCGTGCCTGTGAAGGAAAAGGAGTGGCCAGTAAAGTCAAATTCAGATAGACACAGCGAGACCCTAGAGGGCAGAGATGGAGGCCAAGAGGCGGCTGATTGCATGGGAATCATGGGAAAGAAGGAGTGGTCAGCAAGTATGGGTGTTCTAGAGCACCATTGTCCACTAGAACCTTCTGTGATGTGGAGTGTCTTCTATAGCTGTGCTGACCAATATAGTGATCCCTAGCCACATAACGGCTGCTAAGCACTTGGGGGATGGGAAACTGAATTTTTAAATTTCATACAGTTTTAATCAACTTATATTTAAATGCATGTGGTCTCTGTATTACACAGCATGGGTATAGAAGTTGAGCAGGATGAGGACTGAGAGATGGCTGTCGGGTTGGTAGCTAAGAGGTGACCTCCTTTAGGTGGTATTTTCAGGGGAGTAGGGTTGAGGAGTGGATGGAATACAAGAAATCATAGACAATGACTATAAACTTCTCTTTTAATACATTTGAAAAGTGAGGCATATTTTGGGAAGGTGTATTAGTTGCAGTGATTTCTGTGGTAAAGTCTTTGAAAATGAAGCATGGTCCTGCTTTCCTCACTTTTTTCTTTTTTTTTTAAGAACAAGAACTTTCCCAGGAATCTCTGGGAAATCTCTCCTTGGGTTTATTGGCCAGAATAAGGTTAAATCCTCTTTAACTTACCTCTTTGACCTGGCCTGAAAGAGTTGATTACCTGTAGACCACACAGGTGTACCAATTGGGAGAAGGTCAGTCCCCCAAACTGACTGGAGGGGCAGAGGAGTACACAGAATGATGTTGGGAAGTCAATTTCAGGGGCCATTCCAGAAAGAAGTGTTCTGGGTGAGGTCTTGAATTCTTGGTGGCTGAGGAGGAGACTGTGAATGTCAGAGCCCAAAGGGTCCGCAGAGGAGATCAGTGATGACATCAAGAGGCAGGAGGGCTGAGGGGTGACATGAGCTTGTGATACTTTGGGGTGGAGGGAAGGTGATGGGTGAGAGCTGAGGGCATGAGTTCCTCAAACTACATCTAAAAACATCAAGCCAGATCCTAGAAATAATTTGAAACAGATTGTGAAGATTTCTTTTTCTAGCTAAGCACATATGTATTCTTTACGGAAGTATATAGCATTTCCCCCTTGATCATAATAAAAGAAATATGTGTTCTTGATAGGAAATATAGACGATGCAGAAAAGAACTTAGAAAAAGTGGAAATCTTGTCGTTGTGACCAGTTTATCCCTTTCTATGTCCACTCTGTGGGTGGGTGTGGCCGCATGCACATCCGCACGTCTTATGCACTGTTGTGGCTGGAGCTTTGCAATTAAAATTGGGCAGGCTAGAAAGAGTTGGAGGGGCTTGTGTTCAGGGACGTGTGAAAGGTTCAGGAAGACTCCCGGAGGAGAGGAGATATGTGATGCCCTGGAAAGTTGGGTTTGCTTTGGCAGGTGGGGGTAGGGCAGGGAAGGCTCAGGCTTGCCTAGCGCACAATGAAAGGGTGGCTGGGGCTTCAGTCATGGGTGGGGGTAGGGTGGGAGGGGAGTAAGGCTGGGGAAGTAAGGTGGTTTGTATTATGGAGGGCCTAGAATACCATAAAATACAGGCTGTATTCTGCCACCAGCGGGGATTTGGAGCAGTTTTGAACTGATGTCTGTTCAGACTTAAGGACTAATACATTAACAGTCTCACTTTCCTCTGGAGAGGACAGCACTTGTCCTGCCCCAGGCCCCAGGTCCTGGTTAAGTGAGGCAAGGCCCCCTATTGCCTTCCCGTAGCTCGGCAGTGACACCTGCCATCCTTGCTGGGTAGTGCAACCTCCTTGGGAAGCGCTGCCTCCCCAGTGTGCCTGGCCCATAAGGTTTAACTCTAAACCCAGCAGAATGTTTTCCTTTTGTATTCATTTTCCTGACACACATTTGGAGAACAAAATATTTAAATTCTAAAGATGAGGTCTTGTTTATTTAGATCAAATCGGCCCAAAGGAATATTTTGCCTGTATCATACGGTAACAGAGGTACATTTTATATATTCCGGAGGAAATTCTGTCATGGAGACCTCTTTTACTTAAATTCTTAGAGCTTGTGTCATGACATATCTTGCTGATCTTGTGTGTTAGGATGTTACTGCTCAAATTATTGCTCATTTTTCCTTGGGTTTTGGCTCTCTTTTCCAGGTTTTCAAGCCTATGGCTGATGCTGCTGTGAAGATTGTGGAGAAAAATGGCTTCGGTGATAAAATTAAGATTATCAACAAGCATTCCACTGAGGTGACCATAGGGCCAGGTAAGATCAACACATACTGTTTTGAAAGTTTCACTTGCTCTTGAAGGAGAGAAGAAGAGGTTTATTCTGGTTACCTGGAATAAGTGTATTCAGGTAATCACAGAGAAATGGGGTCTCTCCATGTGGTCTGAAGATACGCACTTTGCTTCTCAGCTAGTTAAAACAAATTAGTAAACCAGAGCTCATCTCGTGCAGCCGTGGTGATACCAATGAAACTTCCTTTTGCTTTAAGCAAGTTGGAATTCTTATGTGCTCAGCTGCCTGCGTTTTGCGTTTCCTCAGACCGAAGTGAAACTAGGTAGATGGCAGAGAGAGGTTTGCTTCGTGCCGACATCCTGCTTCAGCGTCTGACATGAGCGATTTGCCTGTGCAGCACAGTCTCTCCAGGCTCTCAGAATAGTTTTTATAGTCCAGACATTTGAATCAGACTTCTCAAGTTTCACATGCCACCGATTCCTGGGAAGCAGAGTGGAAAGATTTGCAAAAGAAGCTTCTGGAGTGAGGGTATGGATATCCTCACAGTTTTTTAAAATGCAGTAATTTAGAAAGATGCATCTGTATAAGGTCAACACATTTGTTCCATTTAATTAAAAAAATGTTCTTAATGGAGAACCTGAAACATGCGTAAAAGAAGGGATTAGTGTCCCCTTTATTTTTGAAACATGCATGCAAAAGAATATATAGATCGTGCCATTTTTTAATCAGTGTTATTGAGGTAAATTTTTATAAAATGAGTGCATCTGTCTTAAGTACATAGTTTGATGAATTTGGACAAATGCAAACACACTTGTAACCTCTTTTGCAATCAAAGTAGTAGAGTGTCTTTGTCACGCACAGAGATTCCTTGTGATGCTTTATAGCCGGTCACCTCCATATTACTGACCCTAGGCACCCACTGATCTGCTTTCTTCAATACAGGTTAGATCTCCTTTTTCTAGAATTTTGAGTAAGTGAAATTATCCATGTGTACTCTTTTGTGCCTGCTTTCTTTTCTATAGCATGATGCTTTTGGGTTTTGTCCACATTCTGTGGATCAAAAGTTCATTCTTTTCTGTTGCTGAGTAGTACTCGTGTGTGGACACCTTTGTTCATCCCTTCACCTACTGATGGACATGGCTAGTTTCCTGGTTAGGTCTTTAGATTTACTGATCTTCTCTTGTGGTGTCTAATGTAGGTACATCTAGTGAACTTTTTATACTGTATTTCTAATCTGTAAATGTTTCCTAGAATCTTTTTTATAATTTCCATTGTTCTTACATGTTTGTGTGTTCTTTTAGAATTTTTTTCAAGATTTTATTTATTTACTTATTTATGGGAGTGCGAGAGTGAGAGAACACAAGCAAGGGGGGAAGCAGCGGAAGCAGCAGAGGGAATGGGAGAAGCAGGCTCCTTGTTGAGCAGGGAGCCCAACGTGGGGCTTGATCCCAGGACCCCGGGATCAGGACCTGAGCCGAAGGCAGATGCTTGAACAACGGAGCCACCCAGGCGCCCCTTCATGTTCTTTTAAATAATTATCGTCATCTATATTAATTGTTTTAACATATTTTTATATCTTCTGCTTCCACTGTCTCTGTCTTTTCTGGGTTTGTTCTGTTGACTAATCTTTATCCTGGCTCTGGATTAAATTTTTCTTCTTCACATGTCTAGTAATTTTTATTTGGATGCTGTGTATGTTGGGAGTTTTGCATTGCTGAGTACCAGTGTATTGTCTTCCTGTAAAAGCTTTGTCTGCCATGCCCTTGGGCTATTGGCAGATCAGTTTGATCCTTTCAGGGCTTGCAGTTTTTTTTGTTTGTTTTATTTTGTTTTATGGGGTGGGGGAGGCACAGAGGAAGAGAGAGAATCCCAAGCAGTCTCCACACCCAGCACAGAGCCTGATGGAAGGCTTGATCTCACAACCCCGAGATCTTGACCTGAGCCCAAATCAGGAGTCAGATGTTTAACCAGCTGAGGCACCCAGGAGCTCCTTTCAGGACTTGTTTTTAAGCTTTGTTGGAGCAGGGTTAGAATAGCTTTACGTTGAGGCGCCCGGCGTCAGGCTCTGTGGTACATGTGGACCCTGCTTGGGATTCTCTTGAGCTCTCTCTCTCCCACTACCCCTCTGCCCACTCTCAAAAAAGGAAGAGGTTTAAGTCAAGGTTTCTTTTCTTTTCTCTTCTTTTCTTTCCTTTCCTTTTCCTTTCTTTTCTTTTCTTTTCTCTTTTGTAAAAAAGATTTTATTTTTAAAAGATTTTTATTTTATTCTCTACACCCAACCTGGGGCTTGAGCTGACAACCCCAAGATCAAGAGTTGCAGCCTCTGCCGACTGAGCCAGCCAGGTGCCCCTAAGTCAGGGTTTCGCAACAGTGACATTGTTGACATTTTGGGCCTAATAATTCCTTATTGGGAGGAGCTGTCCTGTGTATTGCAGGATGTTTACCCCTGGCTTCTAACCAGTAGAAGCCTGTAGCACCTAGAAGACCCCCTTCGCTCCTTCCCCTCCACCTGTCCTTTGTGCCAACCAAAAATGTCTCCAGAACTTGCCAAATGTCCTGGGGGTGGGGAAAAAATCTCCCCCTGTTGAAAACCATTGTTCCAAGACTACCTTGGTAACACTAGTACAGCATGGCTTTCCTGAGGTATCTGGTGCTGGCTGATCAGAACTAGAATGTTTCCCAGTCGTCTGTGAGCTCTGGAAATTGTTCAGTTTCTAGCTGCATGGTATAGTCATCCTTCTCCTGGCTTTCTACAGTCTTGACTTTTGTGTGTGTGAGTATATTCAACAGGGGGTTTCAGGGGAGCCCTGTACAGATTTCTGAAGCCCCTTTTCTATGTAACATCTCTCTGGTTCCCCCCGTGAGTCCCAGCCACCTGCGCTCCTTCAGCTCCAGTTGCTGTCTCCTTACCTCAGCAAGACTGCTACATTTTGCCTGCTGTCTTGCTCCTTATAGCAGTCTGGAAGGTACCTGCCGGCAGAAAGCCAGAGCAGTTGAAGGGGTCATTTTGTTTCTCTTCTTGGTGAACAAATTGTGTTTCCTCTTGTTCAACATCTGAAAACACTTGTTTCATATATTTTATCTGGTTTTCTGGTTGATTACAATGGGTGGGTAAGTCTGATCACAATTACTTCACAGCTGACTTGGGGAGAAGTATTTGTGTCCCATCTAGTCATGTGGCAGAGACCTAGGAGGCCCTGGGGTAGGAGGCACCCTCCTCAGGCTCCCACTGCACCCCCTGCGTTAGCACTCAACATGCTAGGTATCAGGTTCCCAAGAGTGTTTGTTGAGATTCAGTGGATCATAAAGCTTTGTTTATTTGAAGCAAACTGGACAATAAATCATTTTAAATTCCATAATTGGCTTAGGAAATTATTCAGGAGGTAGAATTGGCAGGGCTTGGGGACTGATTGGATGTAGGGTGACAAGAGAGGGAAGAATCGAGAATTCAGCTAATATTTGCTGACTGTTCCTGGGTGCTGGAAGTTGTTCTAGGCATTGGGGTAAAATGCCAAGCAGAGCAGGCAGGGTCCTTGCTCTCTGGGAGATGGTGCATGATGCCCAGGTTTCAGGACTGTGTGACTGGTGGTGCCATCCACTGAGGCAGCGGCGTCAAAGGGAGAAGCAGACGTGTAGGGGTGGGGCCCGGTTTGGGACAGTGTATTTCTGTTCAAGTTTGGCATGATATCAGAGAGGGTGGGCAGTGCCCCTTGGGAGCACGGTCTCTGTGCCAGGAGACATTTGTTTCTTGTCAGCTTCCTTTCATGGCATTGAGCACAAGGGTGCTTTGTAGAAAGTGGACAGCTCTTACCTTTGCTGTCCTAACCACCACCACCTGGGGCAGATCTCATTACCCTTGTTTTACAGATGAGGCGACTGATGGTCAGCACTGAGGGTTCAGGGCTACAAAGCGGGATCTGGGTTCAGGTCTCCATGACTTGAGGTTCAGGCTGTGTGTACTGCATCCTCCTGTGAGCCTCCTTAATGCTTCCCTTTCCTTGTGTTTTCCATGAGACTCGTCTGTGTGGGGGAGATGGGTGGGTTTTGTCAGATTGGAATCTGTGCACCATTAGAGATGTTTACGGTTAATTCTCTATGATGAATAGCCCCTTCCAAAGTTAATTTTGTCTCTTGGCTCATTAAAAATTACAATTGTAGAAGTAACATTACATTACAGAGGTTCAGGAATTGAGTCAGCCAAAAGACCTCCCCTACTCCTAGCATCCTAAGAGAACTATTACTTGGGGGATCGTTTGGTAGCAAGAAACTAACTTAATTAAGCGGAATTTAATGTAAGGAATTGGTGTTGCTGAACCCTGGGTCTCATAGTATCACTGGAATTGCGCATCCTCTCTAGCTTTGATTTTTTCCTCCCTCTGTGCAGTCTAGAAATATATGAATGAAGTACTGATGTTCAGTTTTGCTTTTCAAATCATTTTTGCTAATACATTAATAGTTTAATTGTTAATTTGTATCCAGTTGCTAAGAAGAATGAAACATTTTCCATATGTTTGATTGATTAGTTTTCTGTTTTGAATTGCCTATTTGTGTTTTTGCCTGGTTTTCTTTTTGGGTGTTTATAGTTTTCTTATCAGTTCTGTGAGTCCTTTGCAATATTAATAAACATACAGAAAAATTGAAAGAGTGGTATAGCAAATACTTACATTCTCTTAACCAAGGTTTACCAATTGCTAGTATTTTGATGTGTATATGTATATCAAAACGGGTTTTTGGTGAGCCATTAGAAAGTTTCATGACACTTCTAGTTACTTGAATATATGTGCTTTCAGTGTAATGATCTGTTAACTTTTTACCTTTCACGTATTTGCTGTAAATATTTTTTCTCATTGATCGTTTGTTTCTGGCTCCGTTTCCTTGTGTTTCTCAGATGGTGACATGCCATGCCGTGCCAATATCCTGATCACGGAGCTCTTTGACACAGAATTGATCGGAGAGGGAGCACTGCCCTCCTATGAGCATGCCCACAGACATCTTGTGCAGGTAGGGAACAGGGGCCTCCCTCAGGTACATTGCTGTGATCTCAGCTGCTTCACACAGGTCTCATTGATGCCCCATGGTCTACACAGCCCGAGCCCTCAGTACTTCTCTGTACTCCCTGGGATACCCTTGATTCCTGGGAGACTCTGGTTCTCCTTCATTAGGACTTCTGGGTCTCTTACCAAGTCTTCATAGGCTAGAGCTGAAAGGCAAGAAACCGTCTTTGAATTCAGTTCAATTCAGCAAAGATTCTTTAAGTGTCATAATACATCCTTTCTGTTTCTAGGACCCACACTGGTCAGCGATGGTGCAGACTGAATGGGCCAAATGGAGAGGCCAACAGAAGCACCAGTAATATGCTGTTTTAAGACTGGCAGATGAGGGCCGGGATCAGGAGATGAGGGCATATGTAGAGAGGCTGGAACTTGGAGAGGCCCTAAGGAGAGGGAGAGGTATCCCTGGTAACGGACCTGTTCGGTTGTCAGTGGGAACACCCCCCAGGTGGGCTTGTGAGCTGATGGTGGAAAGTGGGGGAAAGGGTAGAAGGCCTTGAATGCTAAGCCCTCTGGCCATTCTAGGCGAAAGAATTTGGGTAGTGATAATCTTTGGCAGTTTTTTGGGGAAGGGAGAGGCATGCTGACAGTCTCTGAGTTGTTGGTCCTGCTTTTGTATGGACATAAACGTCCCCAGAGGCAAAAGCCAGCTGGGGAGGTGTGAGTGTCTGCTTCTTTTGCTGCCACCTGTCCTGTGGGCACCATCTAGGTGAGCCTGCAACTGTCCCATTCTGGGGCCCTGTGTGGGGGTTTTTCGCGTGGCCAGAGTGAAGAGCTCGTTGCGGGGCAGTTGGGGCCACAGGCCACGTTACTCACACAATCAGCATGTGATGGTGACTGTTCTGTGGATCCTCACACTTGTGTGAGATGTCTCCATGTCTCCAAAATGTAAGGTCTTTTTCTAGTAACTTTAGTAGTACTTATTTCTATTTCTCCACATTAAAACTATCAACTAAATGAATCCCTGAAACAGAGAACACAAGGATATTTAAAATTACATTGGTGTTGCCCAATTGGTCTTTCTCTAATTCATCTAATAATTAAGAAGGTGTGCAGGTCGCTGTCCACAGTTTCCTTTCTCAGCTGTCTGTGTCGCCAGGTGTCCGTTGTCTGTTCTAATCACTGTCCCCATCTGCCCACCTTGTGTCTGAGCGTGAAAGAGTTACGGCTTTACACAAAGGCTTCCATTGCCTGTCCCTTTTCCTGCCTTGTTGGAGGTCATGCGTCCAGGGTGCTGGCACGTCTGACAGACAGTCCATGTGGTGGTGAGTGACCCAGTGATAGATCTGAGAAGGTAAATTTATTGAGCACCTTCATTTTGCCAGGCCCTTTTTTGACTGCCAGGAATATGAAGGTGTGTTCCCAGACAGGCAGGCAGGTGAGCAGTTTATCACAACACAGTTGGAGGGTATGCTCAGATGGTGGTCAGCGGGGTGAGATCCTGCCTGCTATGGTCAAGGAAGATGAGGATCATCAAGGAAAACGAAGCTTGAGTGGAGTCAGTCTTGAAGAGTAACCAAGCGTTAGCCTGGCAGATGGGGGTGTTCTCAGGAGAGGAGGTCAGCATGCACAAAGATGGGAAGGTGAGCTGGTGCGGTGTGAGTTGTTGGCATTATGGGTAGCGTGGGAGGTGGGGTTGGAGCTAAGGCTGGAGGGCTGGGCAGGACTAGACTGGGATGGGCCACTGTGCTCCAGAAGGCAGTGTGGTGCCACGGGAGGGTTTTAAGCAGGGGATTGACATCGGATTCATGTAGGGGGGCACGTGGAGAGCATTTGGGGTGCAAGGTCAGGGGCAGGGAGACTGGTTAGAAGGTGGTTGGAGTCGTCCAGGCTCTGGGGCTGAGGTGGGCTTCAACTGAGACCAGAGAAATGGGCCTGGACAGGTAGCCTTGGGGAGGAGGAAGGTGGTCAAGGACTTCGTAATTACTTAGATGTGGAGGCATTGAGGCAATGCCAAAGTTTGGGGCTTGGGAGGCTGGATTGGATGGTGGTGCTCCCTATTATAAGGGAAGATGGGAGGAGGACCAGGCTCAGGAAGGAGGGGGAGAGGTGAAGGTGATTTCTTTGGTTTAGACAGTGTTTGAGCTATCTGAGGGTCAGACAAATAGAGAGGACCAAGAGGCTTTTGGCTGTGCGGTATTTGGTAAATGAAGATGGACTGAATGACGTCCCACAGGTGAGAGTGTATGGAGGGAGAGAAAGGTGGGCCAGACCAGGTCTCTGGGGAGTTCTCTCTGTGAAGGATGGGTAGGGGAAGCACAGCCTTGTGAAGCAGCCAGAGGGGGAAAACATGCCTGGAGACATTTTTGGTGTCACAACTGAGTGGGGGATGCTATTGGTATCTTGTGTATAGAGGCCAGGGATGTTCGTGAACATCGTATGATGCACGAAACAGCCCCCACAGCAAAGGATCATCTGACCGAAGAGGTCTCTAGTACTGAAGCCCGGAAACCTCGTGCCTGTTATTTCCCTGGAGTAGTAGCTGTGAGTGTCCTCTTCATGGTTGGGCCCCTGGTGCGTGGTGCATAGAGGCTATTGGGTGAAAGAATGAGGTAGAAGGGAAACCAGATGAGGGACTACAGCCAAACCAAATGAGGGGAGTGGTTGGCAGTGCCTGGTGATGCCAGGAGGTCAGGTCATCTGACGATGGACACTTACCCATCGGGCTGTGCAATAAAAAGGTTCTGGTGTCTGGGGCGAGCTGTGCCGAAGAGAAGCTCGGAGCCCAGTGCCAGGAGTGCTGTTAGCAAGATTTGGACTCTTTTTTCAAAGTTGGTGTGGGAGTTAATCAGCATGATGACAATTAAGGGTTATTTTTGAAGTATTTAAGAGTGTCATGTAGTTGGGAACTTCCCTGACAGAAATTGTTTCAGGCATAATGTGTATTTTTGAAATCTGGTTCCTTTTTTCTCTTCCCCAAGGACATTAGGCCAAAACGAGTTCACTGTCCTCATAGTGGTAAGGCGTTAGACGCTATTCAACTGACCTGATATTAAGGAACAAGCCTCTTTTGATCAATGAGAATTACTGTGGGTTTATTTTATAGTATATATACCGATTTTTTTTTCTCTTCTTTTGTTTTTTTCATATAAACGTAGGAAAACTGTGAAGCGGTGCCTCACAGAGCAACTGTCTATGCCCAGCTGGTGGAGTCCAGGAGAATGTGGTCGTGGACTAAGCTCTTTCCTGTCCGCGTTCAGACCAGCCATGGGGAGCAGGTCATCGTCCCCCCCTTGGAACTGGAGAGGTGCCCTGGCGCCCCCTCTGTCTATGACATTCAGCTGAACCAGGTGTCTCGCACTGACTTCACTGCCCTCAGTGACGTGATGCCTATGTTCAGGTACCAAGGAGCCACCCAGCCAACAGTGCTTTGAGATATTTGGGGGAATTGGGGTCTTTAGAAGTTTTTTATGAGTGAGAAGGAAATCTAGCTGATGTCACCTGCTTTTGAAGGCAGGAGTCCATTGCAAACAAGTCTCATTGCTGGTGATGTCATCATAAAAGCTTAAAAATGGAGTGTGTAAGGTTAAAATATGCTTAAGTTCCTGCATATTCTTCCACAGTGTGGACTTTAGCAAGCAAGTCAGTAGCTCAGCAGCCTGCCACAGCCGGCACTTTGAACCTCTGGCATCTGGCCGAGCTCAGGTGGTTCTCTCCTGGTGGGACATTGAAATGGACCCTGAGGGGAAGATCAAGTGCTCCATGGCCCCCTTCTGGGCACACTCAGACCCAGAGGAGCTCCAGGTAAGAGGCAGGAGTTGAGCACGTTTTCATGTAAGTCAAGTCGGAAACTTGTTCACTTTTGGTTGTGGGAAAGTAGCATGTTGAATCTTAGATTCACAGGAATTTAGAGACAAAAGGACTATGTCAGGATATTTTTTTTATTAAAGATTTTGTTTATTTACATGACAGAGCGAGAGAGCGAGCATACCCAAGCATGGGGAGCGGCAGAGGGAGAGGGAGAAGCAGGCTTCCCGCTGAGCAGAGAGCTGGACGCAGGGCTCGATCCCGGGACCCCGGGGATCATGACCTGAGCTGAAGGTAGATGCTTAACTGACTGAGCCACCCAGGAGCCCCAGGACTTTGTCAGGATTAATGTCAGAGAAGAGTTTTTTGTTTTTTTTTTAAAGTTAATTTATTTTGGAGAGAGACTGGGGAGAGGGTCAGAGGGAGGAGAGAAGCAGACTCCCTGAGTGTGGAGCCTGACACACGCAGTCCCACAACCCTGAGATCATGACCTGAGCCGAAACCAAAAGCCTGCTGCTCAACTGACTGAGCTGCATAGGTCCCCCTGTCAGAAGAGTTGAAAACAACAGCAACAACAACAAAGGCAAGGCTACCTATGGTAAGATAGAAAACAGACCTCTCCGCCGAGTTCATGCGCAGCATCAGCAGACACGGGGCCACGGGGAAGCTTTAGTGTGTTGGCTCCCCAGGTCCTAGCACAGCTGCTCCCAGAGCCCCCACCCCTTGCCCCCAAGTAATCCCAGGGGCCTCACCTCAGCTTGGAATGGAGAACTACAGTCTGTCTACAGCCTCATTTTCCATGGCCTCAAAATCTTCTCTAGCTTAATAGAAAGTGGGCGGAGGATGTGAACTACAGAAAAGGAAACGCAGATAACGGTCTTAACATGTGAAAAGCTGTTCAGCCTCACTCATAAGAGCAGTGCAGATATAAACTGCAGTGAGACATTATTTTCCACCTGTTAGTGATAAAGTTCAGAAAGTTTGGTGACACGCTATGGGTGCAGCTGTGGGGAAAAGCAGGCCAATGAACGTCAGAGCTTCCATGGAGCGCAGGGAGACCCAGTCTGTCATCACAGGAAGAGATGCCACTTCTAGACATTTAGGCTCTGGGTAGAGTTGCATATATGTATAATGACATGCGCCAGGGTACTCACTGCAGTCTAGAAGCTACCAGTCCTGTATCCATTCAGAGGGTGAGGCAGGTCCCTTAGCACTGATGGAGAACAATCTCCAGGGTGATCATTAAGTAAAACAGAAATAGAGGTGCGGAACAGTGTGTGGCATGACAACATTCGTATTATTAAAGATGAGAATATATGTGTTTATGAGTTTATGTGTGTGGTGGGTGGGTGTAAGAATATCTTTGGAAGAATTGATAGAAATTGGTAAAAATGGTTGCTTCTGGGAAGGGAGCTGGAGGTTAGTGGTGGGAAGGAAACTTTTCATTCCATGACCCTTTTATGTTCTCTCATGTGCATGTGTTGTCTACACACACTCAAAGGGGAAAAAAGTGGGAAAGGTGCTTCAGGGCTGAGAAATCAAACTTTCCTTCTGATGAGAGAGCAGAAGGCAAACTCAAGACAAAGCACAAGCTGACACCCCGCAATCCCCATTCCTACCCCCAGCCGGCACTTCTGCTGCCTGAAAGCTAAGGGAAGGAAAAACAAATGGTTAACTAATAGAGACCACAGACAAGAGTCTCCTCAGTTTACAAAATGTCTTAGTGATTTACAAGAAAAAACATTATCAATAAAAACATTCCTGTCAATAACCTAAATTCCAGTGGGAAATGCCCAGCTGTCTTAATGTTAATGCTTTACTGGAGGAACAACAACCTTAACTTCACAATGGCACGGCCTCTAGTATCTTGGAGGTCCTCTTTAGCCTACGAAAATCCTTTTGAAACCTTTTGAAACCTCCCTTTTCCTTACCCACCCCCAGCTCCCAAGTATATAATCAGCCACCCCTCACAACCCTAGTGCAGCAGCTCTTTCTGCCCACGGGTCCTATTGCCGTGCTTTAATAAGCAGCGTTTTTCACCAAAGACGTCTCAAGAATTCTTTCTTGGCCATTGGCTCCAGACCCCACCAACTTCACCAACATTTCTGAAAAAACCATCCCTTCTGTACCTGGGAGTCCCTGGGCACCATTCTCTCTCTATTCTCTTGTCCTGTCACCACTACATGGGCACTGGATTTATCTTGATTGCTGGCCTGCTGGTTCTAGGTGTACACAGGGTGATATCAGGGATGGCCTTAGCTGCTCCCCTGTTTCCTGAGTTACTTAGGCCAAAGGGTCATGACTGCTGCAGGATTGCAGTTGGTAACCCCTGACACCTGGGCCTGTGAGGTCCCCATCTCCCCTGTACCCTCCAGTTGCCTGGCCTTGGGTGGGCGTGCCTCCATGCAGTATGTGTGAACTCTTTGCACACCCGGTCTTCACGCTGAGCGAGTATTTGGGGGCAAGGGGGGGGGGTCAGAATTCGCCTGCAGAATGGATGGGGACCCTGGACTGCTTTCTTTCCAGGAGAGTGATGGATACAAAATTAGCGCAAGAATATATAACGCTAATACTTTCATTTGCATATCTTCACAGTGCTACTGATGTATTGGAATATGGTGAGGTTCAGTGGGGTGAGGTCTGGAGCTGACGACCAAGAATTCTTGAGACGTCTTTGGTGCACAAGGGTGCTCATTAAAGCACGGCGACAGGACCCGAGGGCAGAAAGAGCTGCTGCCCAGCGGTCTTGAGGAGTGGTGATTATATTCTTGCGGGTTGGGGGAAGATACGGAAAAGGGAGGGTTTTAGAGAACTTTGATATGCTAAAGAGGACCCTCAGCTAAGATACCCGAGGCCTTGCCATTGTCAAGTTAAGGTTGTTTTCCCCTCCAGCGAGGTATTAACATTAAGAAAGTTGGGAGATTCCTGGAAGAATGTCATAGGTCCCACCCAGAAGTGGGGGTTGGGGGAGGTTGCAGGGTGTCCGCTTGTGCTTTGTCTTCAGCTAGCCGCCTGGTCTCTCATCACAACTAGGTGTATTTTTCTCCTCAATCCTCATATGAGACGTGCTGGGTAATCACATAATGCCCAAACTGAGACTGAGGCCCGACCCAGTGATTGGAGCAGGGCCTTGGCTCTAGGCAGCAGTGGTGGGTGCTTGTCTCCTGACTGGAGTTTGTGTCCTTCCTTTACCAGCCATGACATATGGACTGTTAGAAATTTGAAGAGCTGCTAATAGATCTCCCTCATGATTTCACTAAACTGCTCTTGTCTGAAATACATTCAGTCTGTCTCACCTTGGCCAGTGGGTTCAGTCAGCAGCCCTTTAGCGTTCGGACCTGGGAGGCTGGTGTGTGAGGACGTGATGGTCAGGGAGCCCAGGAGGAGTTGGGGGAGGCTCTCTGTTTTTGGGTCAGTTTGCATAGTCAGGAATGAACAAAAGGTTTTAGAGAATCGTTTTTTTCCTTCTTGTTACTGATGAGATTGTGGGATATCGGTGAGTTGCAGGGGGGTGGAATCCAGAGCCGACGACCAAGAAAGAATTCTTGAGACGTCTTTGGTGCAAAATGGTGGCTTATTAAAGCACGGGGACAGGACCCGTGGGCAGAAAGAGCTGCTGCCCTGGGTTGTGAGGGGTGCCTGATTATATACTATGGGGTTGGGGGAGGTAAGGAAAAAGGGAGGTTTTCAAAAGGATTTTTGTATGTTAAGGAAGATTCACAGGATACCGGAGGCTTTGCCATTGTTGCGTTAAGTTGTTTTTTTTCCTCTTAGGTAGGCATTAACATGAGTATAGTTGGGAACTTCCTGGATTCCTGGAAGTATCTGTCTATGGCCTGCAGGTTATAAAGATGTTTAATTGTATTTATATTACCTTCTGGAAGCTACCTTACTGATAGCTTTGTTCTTGTAAACTGCTAAGACATTTGTAAACTGAGGGAGACTCAAGTCTTGCAGGATTGTGGTCTCTATAAGTTAACTATTTTTTTTCCCCTCAAGGGCAGCCAGTAGTGCCTGAGGAATGTCACCTACATCCTGTGGGGGGGAGAGGGGTTGCAGGGGTGTCAGTTTCTGCTTTGTCCTCAGCTTGCCTTCTGTTCCTTCATCATTACTGTTTACTTATTCTATAGTGTGTCTGGTTACATTGTCATTTTCTAACACTTAGCTATTTTAGATACCTGGGAATGTCGTTCTCCTGCCTTTCGGTTAAATTCAAATCTGGTAGGGCAGAATGCATTCCTGAGAAGTGGGGCTGGTGTCAGCTCGGTTTGCATCTGCACTCAGTGGTGCTCTGGGAGTCTCCCAGGGACCAAGTTTTTCTTAGCTCCTGCTGATGACAGAGAATGAGCACACACTTGTCTCATCAGAATTGAGCCAGGCATCCACTTTTTAGGATAGTTCTTTCTTTTTTAAAAAGAGGCTTAACATAATAAAAAGAGGCTTAAAGATTATGAGAGTAATAAACCTCCTTGTGTAAAACAAAAACGAGTCCAGTATCACTCGGGGTCCTATCACTGCAAAGAACTCCTCCTCTCTTGCCACATGCGTGAGTATTGTCGGTGCTGATTTCTGTGTTTTCATGCTGCACTAGTGTTCGGTCACCATCTTTAGTGTCTGCTGATACTCTCAATCTAGAAGGACTTGTAGATCCATTTCTGAGCTGCTGGACATTTGGTTCGGTGCCAGTTGTTGCTAGTCTAAATATGCAGTAAGGGTGTTTATGTGAGTATAGCTTTTTTTCTTTGTTTTTCCTTAGCAAAGAATCCTGTATGCGGGGCTTGTAGTGTCAAAAAGGATGAACACAGCTTAATGAAAGTTGACTCTGGATCATCGTAAACCGTGTTTCACAATTTAGAGTATTCGAGACCTGAGTTGAGATCAAGAGTTGGAGGCTTAACCAAATGAGCCACCCAGGCACCCCTAAAAACTATTTAATTCAGAAGAATAAACAGAATAAGACCTTTCTATACTATTTTCCCAACTTTTTATTTTGATAAATTCTAAAGCCACAGAAAAAATGGAAATAAACACTGATATGCCCTTTACTTAAATTTTCCCAAATTTCCCAATTGTTAACATTTGCTATGTTTGCTTTCTCTCTCACCACCATCTTCCCTCTCTGCTTCCCTTCTTCATTGCCCGTACGTACACGCACACACGCACACACACACACACGCACGCACGCACGGTGAGGTTGGAGGCAGGCACATGTACACATGCATGCACATGGTATAGAGGCTGGAGCCCCCTGTCCTGAACCCCTCTTAAAGACTGCTTACCCTGGGCTGCATTGTATCCTCCGAAAGCCAGGAGCATTCCAGCAAGCTTTCCAGCCATTAGCCTCTCTGACTTGAGAATTTTCTTTATTTCTTTGGCGAGAGTAGGCATCTCTTAAATGTAGAGAGTAGTCCACAGCATGGTCTCCCTGCAGGTGGGTTTTGGGCTTGGATTTTGACTCCTGGATTAGAAACATTGCTCTTTTTGCAGCTTGGGGACAGCTGATTCTCTGTTCCCTGTTTCAGTGGCGGGACCACTGGATGCAGTGTGTGTACTTCCTGCCACAAGAAGAGCGTGTTGTCCAAGGCTCAAGCCTCTGCCTGATAGCCCACCATGACGACTATTGTGTATGGTACAGCCTCCAGAGGACCAGGTATGCCCCGAGTCTTGGGGAGTGGGGGTGGGCCATGCCCTGGGCCAGTGACACCGAATTTATGTAAGTTCCCCTTATAAACCTTGTGGAGGCACAAGTGGGCAGGTTTGTGACAGAACAAAGTTAGAATAAAAGTTTTGTGATGGGATGTGCTAGCGCCCATTGTTGTACACTCAGAAGAGGCTGCCCCGGTTGCGGGGCCCCCATTTGGAAGAGACCTAGATGAGAAGTCTTGAATTGGGGGGCCCTCTAACCTCTAATGCCTATTTACAAGCCGTTTCGTAGACTCATGCCCTCTAGCGGATGTGGATGTGCCTAGCAGGTCATGCTCATCATGTATGTGTCTCTGTTCATTTCCTGGCCTAGCCCTGAAAAGAATGGGAGAGTCTCCCCAGCACGCCCCGTGTGTGACTGCCAAGCTCACCTGCTCTGGAACCGGCCTCGGTTTGGAGAGATCAACGATCAGGACAGAACTGATCAATATGTCCAGGCCCTGAGGACGGTCAGTGTCTAGCCCCTTCAGTGGTTGTAGGCAAGTTTGTCCCATGGGCCCCAGCTCATTGATTGCTTATTGTTCGTTGGTTTTGACTTCTGTGCTCCGTGGTCTTCGAGTGGCTTCTGGGTGGGCCCTCAGGTGGTGAGTCAGGGAGCACGTTACTGGACTTTCTGAGGGCTGTTCTCTGCTCTCCTGTGAGAGCCTCTGCCTGGGAGCCTTACCCTGGCCCCTGCCTTTGTTCTTCTAAACATGTTGCCTTTGTGGTCACTAGCAGTCCCTGCGGGTGATCCCAGTGGATTCAGCCACCCCATCCTTCCTTTCATCTGCCTCCTTTCTAAAATTTTCTAAAATGTGAATCTGGTTATATAATTCTCCTGCCTAAAAAACCTTTGCTCAGGGGTATCTCAGGCCAGGACCACACACAGGGGTGTCTCTTGGACCTCTTGGAGTTGTATGCAGAAATATGTGTGCACATATGCAAATGCACGCATTTTTTGCAGAAGGGAAGATCCCAACTATCTTCAGTTTCTGTCACAGGGATCTGGGACCTGTAAAGTAATCCCTGCCTTTGGGGAGTCACTGGACAGGCCCACCGCTGTCTGCGCTGTTACCCCAGAGGGAACAGGCTTGTCGTAGACTGGGAGGTGGCTTCCAGCAAGTGGGGCAGGTTTTCAGCTGGGCCTTCTAGGAGAGCTTGAGGAGTCTGTCCTGACAGTGAGGTCTGGGTCGGGGGAGGTGGGTGAGGCGGCTATGTTGGAGGGCGGGGGCTGCGTGCTGCCTGGAAGGCCAGCGTGACTGTGGGGACACAAGAAGATCCGGCTGGGTGTTGAGGGCGTAGAAACAGATTGAAGGATCACAGAGTGAGTTGGTGGGGTCAGGAGAAGGGAAGTATTTCCATTAGTGTGCCAGCAAGAATTTCTTGACCTGCTGTAAGAAAGCCTGTGTTGAGGTGGCTCTTCTCCCGCAGGTGCTGAAGCCCGACAGTGTGTGCCTGTGCATCAGTGACGGCAGTCTGCTCTCCTTGCTGGCCCATCACCTTGGGGCAGAGCAGGTACTGGACACGCGCCGTTCTGCCAGTTTCCTGAAGGCGGCTCTTGAGTTCGAATGTTACATGGTCTGGGAACACAGTTCTGTGACTCAAGCTCTTTGCAAGCACAGTTGCCGTAGATGTGGGGGCTTTGGGGTTCGCCTCCGTGTTCAGGCAGGAGTCAGGCCGTAGCTATTCCCATAAAGCTGCAGCTCTGGTATCTGAGGCTGCACCTTGCTAGAGTCAGTGTAGAAAGAGGGGTGCAGGGGCGCCTGGGTGGCTCAGTCAGGTAAACGTCTGTCTTTGGCTCCGGTCATGATCCCAGGGTTAGGAGACAGAGCCCTGTGTGGGGCTCCGTGCTCAGCACGGAGTCTGCTTTTCCCCCCCTCCACCCCAATAAGTAAAGTCTTTGGGGGGAGGAAAAAAAGGGGTGCTGCTGTCCCTGTGGGTAATGAGCATGGGTAGACTTGGTTAGGTGGTACCTTCTACCTTGGAATGATCTTGTTGGTGTTTAATCTTTAATTTCTTTTTCTGTCAAGTGAATCTCCTACAACTAAGGGCATGGTATTCTCTTTAGGTATTTACAGTAGAGAGCTCAGCTGCTTCGCACAGACTGATGAAAAAAGTAAGTGGTAATTGTTGTTACCGAAATAACGAGGGGACCGGCTCGGGGCCTGCCTTTCTGCGTCTGGGTCTGATTGCGTTGATGCTGTGTTGGCACTAAGGGAGCTAGTGAGAGCCCCTCCATCTTGAGAGCTGGCTCAGAAATCTTCTTGGGCTGTCACTGGATAGCAGCAAACATTCAGACTCTGCTTTGTTTTTTATGGCTTTTCTCCTCACTTCACATAAAACTAACAAAACTAAAATTTTTGCAGTGATACAACTGAATTTATGATTTGTTTCTGCGACCCGGTGCCTAGGGAGTCACTGCTCATAAGCTGGCCTGACTGGTTGGTTCTGTGACAGTATTTCTCCCCCTGGCCAGTGATTGGTTTTGATTTCTTCCTCTCTGAAGGAAGCTCCCAGAACTACAAGCCTATTGCTGAGTCCTGCTCATATACCTGCAAGAGAAATTTCTTTTGCCGTTACAGCATTTTGCTAGTAATCTCATCCTTGGTGCACAGGATGCCCCTGGGGGAGAGAATTTTCACAAAGCAGATAAAAGTGGTCTTCTAGAACTATTTGGCCAGAAAACTGCAAACGGACAAGGCAACTTTAAGATGGTTTTTTTCCTGTACAGAAACAATGCTTTCATTTTTTCTCTTTTTTAGATTTTCAAGGCTAATCACTTGGAAGATAAAATTAATATAATAGAGAAACGGCCTGAATCGTTAACATCTGCAGACTTGGAGGGTAAAAAGGTGAGTGGTGAGGGCTCTGTGTGTCTGCATGGGCAGCACTGCGCTGGCCTGAGCGCCCGCTTCTCTCCTTGGGCTGCATGGTGGCTCCCACACCTGACGCAGCTGCTCTGTGGGCGAAGCGAGGCGGGCAGAGAGGCCTGGCGTGCAGGTTCACTCTAGCTCATCTCGGCTCCTTCCGAGGGAGGTCAGAGTGGCTCTGTTGGGGACGTGTCCTCTCTGCATTCCCCTTCACAGCACTCCAGCTCTGTTTGTTCCTGTGTTTTGGTTCGCTTTTCTCCTTACTTCCTGCCACTGCTGCGGTTGATCTTCTAATCTTCTGTCCCCTACAGTTGGTCCTCTGACCACCCCCAGCCTGCCCCGTGGGCCTCTGAAATTACTCCCACCCCTTAGTGACCTGAGAAACTAAACACAGTCTTCCCACACATTTCCTCTCACCAGCCTCCTGGACCCTCATGACACAGAGGCCTTCTTAACACATTTTGTTTTAGGTCCTTAAGAGACTGCTTTTTTTAGGGGCATCTGGGTGGCTGGTTTTGGCAAAGGTTGTGATCTCAGGGTCATGGAGTCAAGTCCCGCCCTCCTGGAGAATCCTTAAGGTTCTCTCTCTCTTTCTGCCTCTCCTGCTGCTCATGCTCTCTCTCTCTCTCTCTCTCTCTCTCTCTCAAAATCTTTAAAGAAGGAGAGACTGCTTTTTCCAGGTTTTTATCTTTCTAGCTGCTCTTTCTCAGCTTCTCACAGGTTTCTGTTCCTTCACTCAATCCTTCCCGTAGCAATGTTTCTTGGTGCTTTCTCCTTGTCTCCTCTCCCTCTGTGTCTCCTCTCTGGTGATCAGGTCCTTTCCCCATAAGGGAATCTTTGGCCGCCAAAGCTGGGTCAGCAAATCTCTTATGTCCAAGTGCCAACTGGGTAGCTTCCCTTACATACGGCACAGGCCCTTCAAGCTGGAATCGATCATCTTGCTTTGCCAACTTTTTTTTTTTTAACAGCTTTACTGAGAATTGACATACCATAAAATTAACCCATTTCAAATGTGCAATTCCATGATTTTTAGTAAATTTGAAGAGTTGTATAACTATTGCACATTCTTGTTTTCGAGCATTTCCATCACCTAGCCCCTAGCCTCAGGCAAGCACCGATCTGGTTTCTGTCTTTAAATTTGTCTTTTCTGGGCATTTCATGTAAGTGGAATAACACGATATGTGGTCTTTAGTGTTGGGCTTCTTTCACTGGTCATGTCTTTGAGGTTCATCCGTGTTGTCGAATATGCTGGGACTTTGTTCCTTTTTAATGCTGAATAGTATGCTGTGCTGCGTTTTGTTTCTCCAGTCCCCTGTTGTGGATATTTTGGATTGTTTCAGAAACCATTTTTGGCCTTTAAAATAATGCTGCTGTGAACATTTCTTTTTCTTTTTCTTTAGTTTTAGGAGGGAAATGATGCAGCTAGATCTTTTAATTTAAATGCGTTTAAAATTTTTATTTATTCAAGTAATCTCTGTGCCCAGCGTGGGGCTCCAAATCATGACCCCGAGATCAAGAGTCCCATGCCCTTCTGACCGAGCCAGCCAGGTGCCCCACTGCTGCTGTGAGCATCGATATATGTGTTTGTGAGGATATATGTTTTTAATTCTCTTAGATGCGTAAGCTTGGAATTGCTGGGTACTGCTACACTATTGTCCAAAGCAGCCGTACCATTTTACATCCCCACTGGTAACATGTATGAAAGTTCCAATTTTTCTGTATCTTTATCAATACTTTGTACTGTCATTTTTATTACGGTCATTTTAGCGGGTGTGTAGTAATGTCTCATAGTTTTGATTTGTATTTGCCTAATGACTAGTGATGTTGAACACCTTTCCATGTGCTCCTTAGCTGTTCCATGTCTAGTCTGGTGACATAGCTATTCTTTTGCGCATTTTTTCCCCCATGCCTTTTTTTTTTAAGAGTGTTTTTGAGATATAATTCACATATCATACAATTCACCCACTTAAAATGTGAAATTCAGTGATTTAGTATATTCATAAGGTCATACAATCATCACTACAATTTGTTTGAGAACATTTTCATCACCTAAAATGAAACCCTGTGCGCATTAGCAGTCACTTCCCATTCGCCCCCATCCTCCCAGCCTCCAGGCAACACCCAATCTTTGTCCAGGGATTTTTAGATTCTGGACATTTCACATAAATGGAATTATATATGTGTGGTCTGTTTGTGACTGGCTACTTTCAAGGTTCATCCACATTGTAGCATAAATCAGTACTACATTTCTTTTTACTGCTGAAGAATATTCCATGCCGTGGATAGACCATGGACACTTGGGTTGTTTCTACTTTTTGGCTGCAATGAATGCCGCTGTCTGAACATTCAGTACAAGTTGCACTTTTTTTTGTCCTTCTCATAGATGAGGGTTAAAAAAGTACTCCGGTTCTGTAAGCCACTGATAGTGGCGCACTGGCGAGCCGCCAGGTCACTAGAGTGGTGACTAGAAGGGATGAGACAAGGCATTCTTGCCTTGTTCCAGTGTTGCAGGGCCAGCTCTTTTCTGTCTTCAATATTTCCTTTCCTTGTGCATCGTCCTTACCTCAGCTGGATACCCAGATGTCGTCTCAGACCGGCCCCTGCCTTGATGCCCATCTGCTGGGGCCCACCCCTGGGTGCCCTTTTTCCTCAGCATCTGCCACATCTCCCCGTCCTTCCTTCTGTGCAGTCCCTGCTCCTTGCTTGGACCATTGTAGTACTCAGCCAAGTCCTCTCCTGTGCCCATGCTCCCTGTGGGTGGTATCTCCACATGCTTCATGATTGTCAGAGGGCTCTTTCTAAAACACATTCCTTCTCATTTTGAACCCCTGATGAAAGCACTTAGAGATCCCCTCTTACCTCCAGGAAAGAGTCCAGTCCCCTTGACCTGTCATCACCTGCTTTAGGCTACCTTGCTCCTCTCCATTTCTGTGGCTTCACCCTTTACCAGTTCTATCCTGTTTGCTCATGTAACAAGCTCCTGAAGGGCCTTGCTCTCATTCCGGTGCTTTTGCCCTTGCATCCCTCCATTAGAATCCTCTGTCCTCTGCTTTTCTGGCTCCTAGTCATGCGTTTGTTCATTTACTTGGCAAACATTTACTGACCATCTGCTCAGGGCCAGGTACTTTGCAGGGTGCTGGGGATACTGTGCTGCCAGTGTCCCCACTTCCGTGGTGCTGAAAACCTAGTGAGGAAACCTGCTAGAGGAGCACTGATAACAGTTTGTCATGATAAGCTATGAGTGGCGATCTACCTACAGGATACCATTCAGGAAGCCCTTCCTGATGCTGTTCCCTCTGGGGTCCCTCCACATATCCCTTCCTCGCCTCTATTTGTCAGAGCTTACTGCGCTGTACAAGGATGGCCCCAGCCCTGTCTGTTCCCTCTTCCCCTCTGCGCTCCTGAGGGCAGGGCTCATGTCTGCTTCTCATCTTTGTGTCCTTCAGGGCAAGTGCAGACCTGGCATGCTTGTTGGTGACTGAGTGAGTGAGTGAGTGAATGCCTTTTTATTTCCATGCTTCCCACAAAACTTGTAACCTGCCTTCGCTCTTTAGCTGGATCATTCTGACGCCTTGGTCCTGCCTCTTGCCTTGATTGCCAGGTCTCTCTCCTCCTGGGCGAGCCGTTCTTTGCCACCAGCCTGCTGCCGTGGCACAACCTGTACTTCTGGTATGTGCGGACTGCCGTGGACCAGCATCTGGGGCCTGGCGCTGTGGTGCTGCCTCAGGTTGCCTCGCTGCACGCTGTGGTCGTGGAGTTCAGGGTAGGCCACCCCGACATTGTTGCAGAAGGGGTGGGAGGCGGGGGGCCTTGTGTTCTTGCAGAGACCTTGGGTGCAGATGGAGCAGTGTGAGTCCTGATGATAGGAGTCTGTGCGTTTCTGTATCAGCTCACTGCAGGGTTGAATGGAAAAGGCTTGCCTTTGTACAAGTGCGGTAATCTGGCATATGAAATGGAAGTGGCTGTGTGTTGTCATTTTACAGTTATCCCTTATCAGAATAATTTAAAAAATATAAATGAAGAGTTTCAGAAGACATGCTGTGCGGCTTGCTCTGCTCTTACTAAGAGCTGATGCTCCAGTTGTTAAAAGCATTTTGAGATGGAAAGTCAGCTTCTTTATGCAAGAAAAAATTGAAAAGCTTCGTTTTAATTTTCTCATCAAAGCAGAACCAGTCACAAAGTGGTTTTGGGAAAGGCGTTTCTTCTGAAAGGATTTTGAAATGCTTTCAACCTGAGAAGTAGAGTGACCCTCCTTTGATATTTCTTTGATAAGAGCAACAGCATCCATTGGCAGCTCAGTGGCTCTGTCACTTATTTTCTGGGCATATCTTCCATGTTGTTGATTTACCTGATGAGATTCCACAGGAGTTCTGGCTTTCATGGCCTGGGAGGGATTGTGGGAACGACGCTCATTCCCAGGCATGTATCCTGGAAATGGGACACAGAATTGGTTGGCCTGCGTGCACTTCTGGTCCCTTCCATTGTCCTCGTTTTCTGTTCATAGATGCAGAGCCTCAGGGACTAGTTTATAGATTTCTTCCCAAAGAAACCCCATCCCAGTGGCTCTGGCCGATTGCCCCCTGTAGGAGTGGACTTGGGCTCATGTGAGACTTGGGCAGATTTGAATGACCATCCTGGATCCTTGATATCTCTGAGCCCCTTCAAGTTTGGGGTCTCTTCCAAGTGTGTGGGGGCAGCAAGGTGTGCCTCACTTTGGGGCTGGGGCACCCCCAGCCTGGTTTCACTGATCCTTCTTGAGCACTTGTCACCATGCTTCCGTGTCTCTGGGTGGGTGTGGATGCCAGTGTGCTGTCCTACAGAACCTTTGATGTCCATCCCCAGCTGGGTGTCGACAAGGGCTGTGCCTTCCTCACAGGACCTGTGGAGGATCCGGAGTCCCTGTGGTGACTGCGAAGGCTTTGATGTGCACATCATGGATGACATGATTAAGGTAGGTGGGGCCACCGTTCCTCCCTGCAGTGTCCCACCCACCCACTCCGTGCGGCCACAGCATCCTGCCCCTCCCACTTGACACAGTGCAAGTGAACCTGTAGATCCTGAGTCTGGCCCAGTTTCTTACCCCACCCATCACCCCTGCCCTTTGGGCTGCACCTTGCGCCCCCTCACTGCTTGGCTTTATACACTCTCTTTGCCGCCAACTCTTGTGTCACCTTCAGTCAGCAGCCTAGAGAACACCTGTGGGGAAGCTTCCCTGCCCATTCCCGTTCTCAGCTGGAGGCTAGTGTCTCCAGGCACTGTGACTCCTGTCTCCCTCTAGACTGGTACCCTCATGTCTGGTGACCTGGCCGGTATAGTGCTCAGGAAGGGTCAGTGAATGGGCAAGTGTCCAAGTGCCAGATGTTTGGTTTTTTTAAATTTTCTTAACCAGTGCAGATATTTGGTCCTCAGAGTAGCTCATATGATGGGCACTGTCATCTCATTTTAATAGAGAGATAATGAGGCTTAGGTGAAGTGACTCGCTGAGGAGACACTTTTGCACGTTAGCAGGGAATGGAGAAGGCAGCTGGTCTAATCCAGGTGCCTGTGGTCTTTTCTGTGAGGACCCGCTGCCCCAGGAACCTACTGCAGCAGTTACTCTGAGGGACCTGGGCCAAGGAGGTGAAGGACCACGGACCTAGACCATGGAGACTGGACATGAGCCCCTTTTCCCTAGACTGTCAGCTCTGTGTCTGTTTCTACACACACACACACACACACACCCCTTAACCTTCTCAGCGTGCCCTGGACTTCAGGGAAAGCAAGGAGGCCGAGCCCCACCCGCTGTGGGAGTACCCATGCCGACGCTTGTCTGAGCCCCAGCAGATCCTGACCTTTGATTTTCGGCACCCGGTCCCCCTGCACCCGCTCCGTGCTGAGGGCTCCATCGAGCTAAGGAGGTGAGAACAACTTCCAGGGTGCAGCAAGTGGGGGAAGAGATGGTAGGGGCCTGCTTTCTGTCTAGTTATTGCCCAGGTGACTCAGCCTTTACTTCGGCTGCTTTCATGTGGGTGGGATCACCTCCTTGTCTGGGCCTCGCCCTTCCTGGTCCAAAGTGGCCCTGAGTCTGTAGCAGGTCCCCACAGCCCCTGAGTGTGTGCAGGTAGAGAGGGAGAACCAACGTGGGCTTTGCACAGCCCCCCACATCTGCAGCTCCCTTTGAGCTCAGCGTCATGACGATCAGAGGTGTAGAGAAACGTGATTTTTTGGTTGCTATAGTTACTCATTGGGCCATTTTCCCTGAACTCTGCTGGGAATGAAAGCAGGTTAGGAATTGGTAAGGGCTGCCTATTGTGAGGCACAGTTGGGCCATCCAGCTCCAGCTCCCTTCATTGCTTCCCTGAGGACACACCCTGGCCCCATGGTTCCTCTAAGTGCTTGGCCAGGCTGCAGGGAGCAAGCAGGGCTCTGGGTTGTTCTTTTTGCTCAGGGTTTTACCAAGTGGCCTTTAGCCAGGTGGTATTAGCAGTCTCCGGACCTGGCAGGAAGGAAAGATCAGAGATTTCTGGAAGGCAGAGGGAAGCTGTGGCTCTGCCTATCTATCTCTTGCTTGGCTGTTTGTCTTTGGCCCAACATCCCCCTACCCCCAGGCCTGGGAGGAGCCACGGGGCCGTCCTGTGGATGGAATACCACCTGACCCCGGACAGCACTGTCAGCACCGGCCTCCTGAAGCCTGCAGAGGACAAGGTAGTGCTGTTTGCGTGAGTCCCAGAGCAGACCAGCCCCGAGAGCTGGCACTGCTCTGGGTGTCCCTGGAACAGGCGGCCCTGGGTCACCTGGCCCTGAACAGCAGCTTTTTGCTGCGAGTTGCCCGGGCTGGAGACGACCAGGAGGGGGTCCGGTGCCAGGAACCCTCACGGCCTTCTTGTTGCTCCTATAGGAAGACTGTTGCTGGAACCCGCACTGCAAGCAGGCCGTGTACTTCTTCACCACCCCGGACTGCAGGGCGCCGCGGGGCAGCCCTCGGGCCGTCAGCTACACCGTGGAGTTCCACCCCCACACCGGAGATGTCACCATGGATTTCACACTCTCAGACACCGTGGAAGACGGGTGTTGACCCTCACTTGTTGAGAAATAAAGTGGCCCGAGGGCTCTGGGCTCAAAATGGCGTGAAGGCCCCTCTCTTTTCAGGGCCCAGTTAGACCTCTGGGCTCAGAGGAGCCCTCTTCCCTGTTGCGTTTTTGCATCTCCAGTTCCTCGCTTTGGGTTTGAGGGGCAGCACGAGCTGCTGACTGAATTTGGAGCCTGCCGTGGTTCTGAAGTGCTCAGAAAACTCTCACGTGGCAGTGTCCCTGTGTTGGGAGCTGGCCGGGCCGGGCGGGTTGTGTGCTCTCAGCTGTGCAGAGCCGGGGTGGATGTGCTGTCCGTGCGGGAGCCGGCCTGGCCTCTACTTGGGAATTCTGGGTCCCTCCTGTCTGGCTCCAGCTGGGAGGGGCTTCTAGAGGCAGAGATGCTGACTTGTGGCTAGGTCCTGGGCCTGGCAGGGCCGTCCTTGTGTTGGGTGACGTTACCCAGGTATATCCATAAGTGTCTGGCCTTGGTGTGCCGCATCCGCAGGTGGCTGAGGCTTGACACCTGGACATCAGGCTGCTGCTCAGAGGATAGGGAAGAGGTGGTCTCAAAGCATTTCCTGAGATGCAGACCCAGCAAACCAGCCATCAGGAGGAGGAGCCAGGAGGTAAAGCCTTTTCCTGTGTGACCCCATTCTAGCAAAAGGACCTGCCGCCGCCTTGGAGGCCTGGGGCAGATGGGCACTATGTAGCCACCCCACCCCAGCCTGGTCCTTGCTTTGCTGGGGAAAACCAGAGAGTCCTGAGGAGGACCCAGCCTTGCTTCTCCCCACTCAGGGTGCCTTTCGTTCCCAGAGGGAACAAGAAGATGGTAGGAGCCCAGGTGGCCTGGTTTTCTGGCGGTTTAGGGCAGACTTAGCCATGCTGCAGAGGGGAGGCAGGAAAGGCGGGCCCCGCACAGCCTGGCCCCCGCTTGTCCCTCAAATAAGAGAATGCCAGTCTTGAGCCTCACAGTTTTATTTTCTTATTATCCATCCTTCCGTTCAGCACCAATAAAGGGAAAAAACACCTCTCTTTTCAAAATATTTTATCAAGTGTAAAGATTGTTTTTCTTCTAGGGAAGAATCGTCTGGATATATATTTGATAATATTTTTACCAAAACCTTAGGTGTGCTTACCATATAAAACCCCTAATGTCCCATGAGGATACAATACAGAAAAAAATACAGAAATTAAAAAATTGTTTTTTTTTTTTTCTTTTTTAAAACAGTATTTCTAAATCTCAGCAAGTTAATACAATAGTTAAAAAGCATCAAGGTTAATATTCATACTTAAAACTCAAGGTGGTTTGGACAAATGGAAATGACCGTTTCCTTCCGAAGCTGACCCCTGCCTCCTGGCTTCTCTGGAGGAGGCCGGGCCTGGGGCAGGCATGGGGCCTTGGGTGGGGATTTGGATGACCCCTGTCCACCCCTCCTAGGCCTAGATGCCACAGAATCTGAGATCCTGATAGTATTTTCTTTTTAAAAAAATCAAAATGGAAAAGTCTGGCTTGTGCATGGTCCTAGGAGTCCACAGCCTTGATGAAACATGTGGTTGGGCAGTGGTGGCCTCAGTGCTGAGGCTGCGCCAGAGGGAAATGTGAGGGGAGGTGGGACGCAGGCTGGCCCGGCTCCAGGTGCCAGGGCCAGGCTGGGCAGAGGCAACCTTGTTAGGACAGGAAATGACCGAGGCACAGGGAGGTATGACTTGCCTAAGGCCGCCCTGTGAGTAGGGAGAGAAGCATGTGCCCCTGTGCCGTTGCTCCCATAGAGCTGCCCTGGGAGGGAGGTGGCTCCTTGGAGGGATGGAGGCTGGGCTGGAGTTTCTCTGCTTCAGGAATCCTGGCCTCTGTCTCTCCTGTTCTCCTGGACATAGCTGACTCGAAGTCTGGGGGTCTTGGCTCAGTCCCAGCCATCCAGGAGTCGAGCATGTTCAGTTGGGCCCTGCCTGTGTGAGCAGAGATCCTGGCTGCTCCTGGGAGTGGGGGGCCCCCTGACCCCATGAAGCCTAGTCAGGGCCCTGAAGGCCAGGCCCTCGGAGGAGAGGCACAGCAGAGAGCCCAGGTGGGAGTGTGCGGTCAGTGGTGAGCAGCCCCTTCTGGCTGGGGGCTTGGTCAGGGAATGTTCCTGGCAGCAAAGCTCTCAGCCCAGACACTGCCCTGGACAAACCAGTGCCCCTGTGTGTTTGGTTCTCAGGAGTGTCCTCCTCCAGCACAGGGCCTGCCTCTGGCTGGCTGCTTGGCCCCTCGTGTAGCTCAAGTGGGTGACAAGGCACACCGTCAGCGTGCCGGCACCAGGAGGCTTCTAGTATTCGAAGGGTCCTGGTGCACTCCCCAGCCTTGCTGGGCAGAGCTGGCTCTGAGCCAGGTGGGCACAAGGTCAGGGCGCTTTAAGGAGGGGAGACCAGGGGGGTTTGTCAAGAACAGTCCTCCGAGTTGGAGGGTCCTTACACCGGGAAACAGGCACCGCCCTCCCATGCATGACCGTGGGGAACACCCCCAGGTGTGTTTGAAAAGGCAGGTGGGCAGAGGCAGTGCTGCTGTGGAGTGGGGAGCTGCGGACCTCACCTGCCAACTCTGCCATGTTCTGCCCAGGTACCCAGGGCTGGCCTTGGTCACACGGTGGCAGAGTGGGCATCTACGGGCCTGGATGCCAACCGGTACCACTCACTGCCCCAGGCAAGCAGTGGCCCCTGGCCTTCACCCCCAGCCTCCACAACTGATGAGGGTGAGGGGATAGGCCAGTTTGCACCTTGGCTTCCTGCCCCTTCATCCAGGGCCCCTGGGTCACTTTTCAAGGATGGGCCTGGGAGGACAGAGCTGCAGCCTCACCCAGAGACAGGCAGACAGTTCCTGAGCTCAGCCAGGGAAAGCTTGGTCCCAAACCAGAGAGGTGTCCAGAAGAGAAATGGGATCAGGCAGAAAGAAGAGGATGCATTGGTTTTGACAGAAGAGAAGCTATAAATCTATTCCCCTTCTTCCTGTGAAAAAGTGATATCTCTCCTCAGATTCCCTTTGCCCACTTTGAAGTCTCTTGGGGGAGCCTCTGGGGCACTGGTTGCCTGGGAGAGGGGAGCCCGAGCAGTGTTCTCCCTCATGGTTTGCAGACCCTCTAAAGTGAAGGGTGGTTTTCTTAACTTCTTCTGTTTTTCTTTTTAAAATGTAATCGCCCTTGAATGCAAGACCCTGGGAAGAGCCTGGGCTTGCTGGTAAGTGGACACAGCCCTCACGGGTCCCTGCTCACTAGCCGTAAGGACTGGAGGCAGGAGCTGGCGGCCCTGTGCCCAGGAATGCTTCTTTGGCTGGTTCTGATCGTGTTTGGAGTTTGGCCTTGGGTGAGGCCCGAGTGAGGGGTCTGTGTGGCTACGGCGTGGCACGTGACATGCGGGCAGCGTGCATGCGAGGGTGCAGGCATGCGAGACGACAGGGCAGCAGACAAAAATAATGAACCCTGGACGAAGCTTGAGAAGAGATACAAAGAGTACAGAAACCCGGTTCTCATACTAACTCCCGGGTTACAAACTAGGTTGTGCTGTAGATTTGTAGAAAATCACGTTTCGAAAGAATGGCACTGTTGGGCAGCTGCGGCTCCCAAGGCCAGCCTGACTCCTCTGTCCACGGTGAGTGCTCAGAGGTGCAGGGTGGCGCTGGTTGCAGCTCACCTGGGACTGACCGAGGCTCCCCCCAGGTCCCTGCCCTCCTCCTCCAGCACCGGGGGTGCTCGCTGGAGGGGACATGGCCAGAGAGGTGCTGCGGCTCAAAGGGCTGGCAGAGGCCCCACTGCTCGGAATGATGTGGCTGGTCTATGCCTCCTCCTCCCCTGTGGACACCATCAGCCGCATGGCCACAGGAAGGTGGTCGGTCAGGCCAGACAGCTGGGTGATAAAACTGAATTCTTCCACCTCCTGTTGGGGAGAAGCATCCCTATTAGATCCAGAGGGTATCCTGCAAAGGAGGGGCCTGGAGGGCAGGAGTGGGGCTGCAGGGGGTGGGGGCTGGAGCTGGCCAGGATCTTCCTGGAGACAGAGGGGTGGGAGTATCACTTGGGCCTCAGGGTCTCTGGGACAGACCGATCTTGTTTTCAGAGGACAGCACCGTGCTGAGGGGTGCAGGGCAAGGGTCCCCTATCTACAGGCATGGCCTGGCCACCCGGCCCGCCCCAGACTCACAGCCTTCCAGTCTGGGCACAGCCCCTCCTCTGCATACAGCATGTAGTCGATGCGCCTGCCGTTGCCCTTCAGTAGGTCCTTGCGTCCTTTCTGGCCTGCCCCAGGGCTCTTGCTGGTGGGGAAGGCCAGGTACTCCCTGCGGCCTTCCTCGCTCTCCAAGACCCTGCTCAACACACAGGAAGGCACAGGAAGCAAGGTGAGCCCCTTGCCCCCTTCCCCAGGCCCCAGATCCTGAGTGTGGAGCCAGTTCTCATCCCCAAGAGAGAGAGAAGCAGGTAAGACCAAACCCCGTGTTTAAAATCTGCCTTTCCTGTGGAGCCAGAAAGGGCCTGGGGTGGAGGGAAACTCAGTGTAGGCCTGTGAATTCCTGGCTGAGCCCTTGCCACTCCAGAGTCTGTCCAGGAATGTCCCACGTCCACCTTGGACTTGGCTGTGGCTGAAGTTTGGACACAGCATCACCCAGAACTGGGGCCGAGTTGGAGACAGAGGTGCAGAACAGGGCTTTTGCTCGGAGCCAGTCGGGGGGGCCTGTTTTGGGAAAGGGTCTTTGCAGGGAACCTCAGAGACTCTTCGCTCCTAGAAGTCCCCAGACCTCCTAGGACTGTTGTTTCAAGGCAACGGGGCTGGGGGAGCCAGGAGAGCACCCAGACCCTATCCCGTGACTGGACTCCTGGGTCTGTCTATCTCTGAGCGGCTATGCCACCACACCCGAGCTCTGGTCTAACACAAGGATGATCGCTGTGGGCCCCAAGACACTTTGGGGACCAGGCATGCTGAGAAAGGAACAGTGTTGGGGGGCGCCTGTAGGAAGAGCATGTGACTCTTGATCTTGAGGTCGTGAGTTCGGACCCCACATCGGGTGTAGAGATTACTTAAATAAAACTTGAAACAACAACAACATGGGATGTGTCTGCCATCCCATTTCTTGGAGGAAGGAAATTGATGTGGGTGCTTAAGTGCGGGTCAAGGATCACAGGGTGTGCAAGGTGCTCGGGGAGGGGGTGGTGGTGTTAACACCCTGAATCCAGGTCTGTTGACTTCCTGTCTGCTCTTCCCTTCCTGCCAGGTTTCCTCTGCAGCCTGAGCACCCGCTGTGGAGAGCATTCACGGGAGACCTGCAGAGAGCAGGCACCGCCGACAAGACACTGCACAGGCCCGTCAGGCCAGCTAGTGCCTGGACACGCACAGCCAGCAAACATGGGTTTCTACAAGGTCTTTATCAGCCCTGAGATAAATACACTAATGACATGCAGAACATCATTATGTCTCAGAAATATAATCCATTACTGTCCTTTGCCTTTGATAATTAATTCCAGCATCAGTGATCTAAGAGTTACTGATAGTCATTTTTTAATCATCATCTCATAAAAAGATAATTTTCTCGGCATAGGATGATGTTTCAAATTTAGTCTATAATCTAATTAATTGGCTCAAATTAGCTGTGAGGAGCCACTGCCATGATTGTGCAGTCTCAGGCTGCGAGTTATAAATTGGTTCTGCTGCTGGCCTCTCAAATGTGCCCTTTATGGAAGTCTCATCAGGTTCAAGTATGAAGTTCGGCTGGGATGGAACTGTCTCTACTTTGAAAACACTGGTTTGTGTTAGCTCTGCTCATTTAATTTGCCTCACTGGTGGCTACCAGCTGCCAAGATCCCTGCAACACATGCCATCCCCACGGCCCTTCCACAGGGGTCTCAGCAGCCCTTGGCCTCGCCCAGGGAGATTCTGGGCCATTTCCCGTTCTCAGGAGAGCCTCAACAGGATGAGGCTCCGGGCAGGCCGAGCTCTTCCAAAGAGAGCCTGGACTCTGGTGCTGATGTAGGAAATGCCACTGTGAGCCCCTTGTCCTGGTGGGGGGCTTCTCCTTGGTCAGACCAGCCCCCTGGGGCGTGAGGGTGGCCCAGTCTCCACCCACCCCAGCTTCAGTCCCTGAGGCCCTCACAGGCTTCCTTCCCATGGAACTGTGTTCTCAGCTCTGCCTGGCACAACCCAGCTCCCCACACCAGAGTTGGGGCTCAGTGCTTATCCCAGCCCTGGGAACCACCCTCCCCTGCACGACCGTGGCAGCACGGCCGATGGCTGCTCACTTTTGCAGATTGTCAGGGGTACACACTTCCTCATCGTAGAGGTTGTCTGTGTCCAGCAAGGTACCTGGGAACAAGGAGGCAAGAGTGGTCACTGTGGGCAGAGCCCGGCCAGCCTCTGGGAGGGCCGCCTCTCTGAGGCAGGAGACCCGAGTGAGGGCTTCAGGCCTGGGCAGTTGAGTGCCCCTACCCCTTGGAGTGGGGTCTTGGGGGCAGGGCCTGAATTCTCCCTGGGAAGCCTGTGGGGAGCCCAGCCTTGGTGTAGAGTCAGGTCTCAGCATGGTGGGTTCAGGCCTCGGCAGTGCCCCTCCTTTGCCCCGGCCCCCCTTAATGTCCCCCACCCTCCACCCTGCCTCCAGCCCCAGCTCACCGATGGCCCAGGACTTCTCCTCTCCGGGCCCCAGGCGGCAGGGGTCCTTGTAGTGTGTAAACAGGGAGTGCTGCTGCTCCAGCTTGTCATCTGTGCAAGGAGGGAGAGAGGGAATGCTGGGGGCACAGGGTGTCTGTCCTTAAGGGCTGCCTGCCTCTGCTTCTCATCAGTTACTCTGACCAGATACCACCGAGTCCCTCGGGTAATGGCCTCTGGGTGGGTTCTGTGGTCCCAGATGAAACTGTGGTTCATTTGTTACCGGTTTTCTATGCCCTCGAGAGTGAAGCCCCCTCCTCCCAACCCTGGGTTGAGCTATCCTGAGGACAGTGGTTGCTGTCCCTCTTGGCTCCCTCTGGGTGGTGCCCAGATCTGGTGGCAAACCCTGTAGGGGGCTGGCTGATGCTGCCCTGACAGGCGCTACTGCCTTCACAGACCTGGGTGCTCAGGTTGAGTGAGAGTGACCACACAAGGCTCAGAAGGAGAGGTGACCTGCCCTGGATTCCAGTTTGTCCTGCCAACTCATGGAGCCAGACACCCCCTGGGAGGAAGGACAGGCACCAAGTGGGGCCCGACCTGGTAGAACTCTCTCCGGCAGCCTCTTCCTTTGTGTGCCGCGTTCCCACACTGACTCAAGAAGATCCCAGGAGCACCCAGCATCTGGAGCTGGTACCAGGCATGTGACTTTGAGGGAACCGCGGGCTATGGTCGGGGGCTGTGCGTTCCATGGCAGACACTGTTCTCCCCACCCACCTTGGAATTGCCACCATTGTCAGGGGTTGATTTCCTGGTCATGAACCGATAGAAACAGCTGCCACCAGGTGAGGGCACCACCCTGTGCTCCAGGTAGGACCTTGAGGTCTCCTGCCTTCACTGAGGGCAAAGCCTGAGCTCACAGACCCCATGTCACTCATGCATCTTTAGTTTCTCCTGGGGCTGGGGCTGGTGTGGAAGGAGCCCAGGAGCCAGTGGGCAGACGGGGGGTGGGAGTGGGGTTTCCTCCCATCAGCTCCTTGGGCAGAGGGAAGCTCAGAGCTGCCCAAACTCCCAGGAGGTTCCTGGGATCAGTGTGATCACCAGATTAATTAAGTCAATTATTTGAAAGTTTGCCCATGATCAGTTTTTAGTCTTTAAGCCTAACGTTAGAGGCATAATTGCCAGGGTTCAAATCCCAGTCCAATCACTTCCTGTCTGTGTGACCTTGGACTAATTACTGGGCCTGTCTTGATCTCTCTGTCTCTGCTTCCTTTTCCACCCCTGTCACTGTGCTCACTCTCAGGGTTCTGAGATTGAAATGAAATAGCCGGCCCAGAAACAGCCATTAGAATCGTGCCTGGTGCAAAGCAAGAGAAGACTGAGGACTTGGTGGGAGTGTTAGCTGACTCGCCCATAGTCTGAGTTTCAGAGGCCCTGAGGCTTCTTTGTCAGAGGTTCATTTTTAGGGCATCTCTTTGTCTCCAGTAAGGAGGCCTCTGAGCTTTCTAGGCAGAGCGTGGGCTCTTCTCATTTTAGGATTTCTAGGGGGCAGAGAAATCATAGTCTTGCTAATATCTCACCCACATGCTCAACGAGGAGCAGGAAGTTCTTCAAGCTGCATTAACCCGAGCCCGTCCTGCTGTGCCTGGAGCCCATGCCCTCCCCAGCAGCCGACCCGACGGGGGAGGCCCACCACCTCACCTGAGGAGCAGTTGTCAAAGTTAAAATCTCCGCAGATGACGTCAAACGCCACCAGCTCCTCGGGGTTGGCTGTGCTGGACGAGGAGGTAGATTTTCGGAAATCAGCCAGCCAGTCCTGAAGCAGGTCCAGCTGCTCACACCGGATGGCACTGTCCTCTGTGGGGCAGAACCAGAGAGATCAGATGGCAGAGCTGCAGTCAGACCCCAGCCAGGCCCCAGCACCAACCCCAGCCCGCGGGGGGCGGATTGCCCACCCCCTGGAAAGCACGAGCCACCAGACCCTACCTGGCAGGGCATGCAGGTGTGTGCAGGAGATGTACCCGACAATTCTTTGGTCCTGAGGTGTGCTTCCCACCTGCACCTGTTGGGGAGGAGGTGAGGTGTTGATGATGAAATCATCACTGCTCTGAGTACAAGCCCATCTCTGTCAGCTCCTGGCTCCACTTGGGCCCAGGTAAGGAACAGCACATGTCATGCTTCTAGGAGCTTCTGGTCCAGTGTGGGAGGCAGATGGATAAAGAAATACCAACCTCTGGCATGGTAAGTACCACTAGTAATTCATGCAAGACTTTCTAAGAGGAAAAATGCAAAAACCCCCACTGATTTCCTCTCTGTAACCCTGCCATCTCCTGATGACCAGAGTGTCCATGTGGATGACCCTCACGTGCCAGCCCCTCAGTTCCTTGTCCACTCCTGTCTGATGGCTCTTTCCCCCTTCCCTCAGTCACAGCCTAGACCTGATCCCACCCTGGAGCCCATCCGAAGTCCAAGTCAGACTTCGCTGGCGGCAGCCCAGCTGCAGAGCCTGACACCCTTCCGACACAGAGAGGACCCTGCCCCCGTGGCTTCATGAGAAGCCACTTCTGCTTTTTGGCAGTGGTTCCTGTTGGTTTCCCAATCTGGGATGACAGCTGAAGCCTGTCTCCATGGTACCTGTGTCATGGGCTGACCCCAGGTGCCCCATGGCCTCTATCCAGAGCCCAGTCCTCCTTCCTCCACAGCAGCCTCTGCAGGCCTTCATGCTGCACTCTCCCCAGACCTCAATTTTTGGCTCCTGCTCACTTCCTTCACTGGAGATAGAGCCCCCAAGGCGGGGGCGGGGGGTGATGGTGGAGTAGGGCTGGGGGCTCCTCTGAGGCTCCCTGCCCAAGTGCAGATGATCCTGGTGGGCTGTCTCCACAGGCTGGTGTTAACAACATCACAGACAACCCGAAACAGCCCTCAGTGGTGACCCTGCTGCAAGCCTGAGCCCTTGTCGGGGCTGTGGTCATGGAGGTAAGTGGTGCTGCCCAGCTGGCTGCTCTCCCAAGCCCTTTGGCCACAGCACAGCTGTTGGAGGCCACAATGGGAGATTCCCCTTCCCTTGCCAGGAATGCTCCCTTGGATCATCTGTGGGTGCCTTTCCCCAGAGGTTTCTTTCTCTCTGGGCTTTCCTCCCACCTGAACCTCATCAGTCTTCCCCTAACTTCTTTAATCCATTCCAGAATGGGTTTTCTTTGATGATGAGATCATGGACCCTGGGAACTGTCCAGGGAAGGTGACTGTAGAGGCCAGTTCGTGGCTGAGGGATGTATATCTGCGGAACGTGACCCTGCCCATTCTCCAGCTAAGAGTGGCCCAGACTTGTCACCACTGCCGCATCACGGGCCCTCCGCTCTGAGAGCCTTGGGAGGCTTCCATCTTTCTTTTTGCTGCCAAAGACAGGTAGGCATTATTCTCCTCCATATTCGTTTTCACATCATTAAGCATTTTTAGCTTCCTATAGCTCCTCATCTCCTTTCCCAGCCTGGACGGATGTACATCTCTCCTTTCCCAGCACCCGGTGGGATGGACATGTGGTTACTTGATAATGGGCAGTACAGCCTGGACTGGGGGCTGTTTATAAAGTCCCATGTTCACCATTCACTTCTTGCCCACAATCCAGACCCAAACCTCGGCCTTTCAGTACCGCCACTCTTGGAATGTCTCAGGAAATCACATACCATTGATGTGTTCTGTTGCAAAAACACAACACGGTTTTAAAACCACAGTGCCCCCCAAGGGCCACACGATGGCGCTCTTGCCCCCTCTATTCCTTGGGCAATGCGTCTGTTCCCCTGAATATTATTACACTGTGAGCGCTAGTGCTTGGTGCTTCACGGACACCGCCTTGCTAGGGCCTTACAGCAGGTCGGAGGGTTATACTAAAATTATACTAGAATTGGCTCGGGGTCACGAGGCTCTGCTGGCTGAGGCAGGTTCACATAAGATGTGTGCTGCCCGAAGCCCAGCTCCTCACCCTCCTTCTCTGCTGCTTTCTCAACTGCTGGTGACTTTGCAAAGACACACTTTGACACAGTCTTAGTGTGTCAGCCCCTCACTCACTTGGCACTTGGTGTCACCTGCCTGTGCTGAGACCGGGGCAGGGACAGGGGAGGCACCACTCAGCCCTCCCCTCCCACCCCAGGAGAAAGGGCCGGGAGGGAGAGAAGACACAGGGGCAAGGCCCCAGCTACCTGTCCCTCAGCGCCTTCCAGCCAGTATCTCAGCCCCTCCCGCGATTTCTCTGCTCTCCATCAGCCCCTGAGTTGCCAGGATCCACTTCCCTACGTGCTTGAACTGATTGATTCTGCCCTGGCTTGAGTCCTCGGGAGTTGCAGAGGGTTATATTTCTCATGCAAAAACAATCATACTGAGAGGTTGCGCCTTTTAGTCTTGGTGGGCAAAGACTGGTGGGGCCCAGAATCAGGCTCTCCCTGACGTGAGCAGCAGCTAGTCCAATCCCTTCCTTCTCAGGGTGCGACAGTAGCAGGAAAGCACATTTTCCTCAGGCACAGATGCACCACAGAATAGATGGTGGGGGGAGGAGGGATGCAGATGAAGGGAGCCCTGGCCTCCACCTGCAGCCAGGGCCTGGTGGAGGCTGCTGTCTTCCCAGCCCCCAGCCCCTGGCCTGTCTTCCAAATCCTCATTTATTTCACTCCTCCAGGCAGGAGAAACAGGCATGCTTTCACCAATAGATGAGCTGGGTCTGCTGTGTACGGAGCTCAAACGGCCCATTCTCCTTTCTGTCTGACTGGAGAGATAGGCAGGAAGACAGCTGGGGACCAGGGCTGAGGAAGCCACGGAGGGAACGCTGACTTGTGCTGGCTGTGCTGTGAGTGCTCCACAGAGGCCGTGTGGCCAAGCCAGGGCAGGACCAGGAGAAGGGCAGCTGGGCATGGAGGCCCCTGGGGAGTGGGGGGCCAGAGCAGAGCCCAGGACAGGTGGAGGGGCCCAGCTGAAGGCTGGGCTTCTCCGTGAAGCAGCAAGAAGTGGGCAGCAGGAGTCAGACCTGGGATGGGAGGGGGATGGGGTTGGAAGGGGAAGGACAGCCAAAAACACAGGCAGATGTGGAGGAATGGCGGGCTGGGCCATAACCGTGCAGCTGGGGCTGGTGGGGTGGACCCAGATGTATCTGAAAAGTGAAATTAGGAGCCTGGATGCAGGAGAGGGGCTCAGGGCACAGGGAGGAGTCAAGGCAGGCATGGTGGAACCTGGCTGATGGAGATGGGCAGATGATAAGTGAAAGGGAACTGTGTCCAGGAGGCAGCCAGACACAAAGTTGGGGGCTCCGGGGAGAGATGTGGGCTGGGACAAATGTGAAAGCCCTCAAGCAAGTGTGGAAATGGAGTCTGTGCAGTGACTTGCCCAGGCAGGTGAGTGGGCCTGACCCTGGTGACCACTTGGAAAGCAAGAGGCCTACCCAAGTGGGGTCGGGTTGCCCGGCTGTGGGGGCTGCCAACCCTCCGCTCAGGGTGAGAGCTGGGCAGCAGGCAGGAGGCCCACCAGGTGCTGTCAAGTCTGCGAGGTGGGAGAGGAGTTGCAAGCTGGGTTTTATGTGGAATATCTTGATTTTTACATTTTGGCCAACACGGGAAACTTTTTAATGGTGGCGTGGACCAAATTAAATATATCTGCACACCAGTTTGAGGCTAAGGAGCAGAGGGAGCGTCAGCAGTTAAAGCCTGGGCAGGACTGGGAGCCTGGAAGGAATGGCCAGAGAGGTGAGAAGAATCTCCGCAGCAGAGAGACTGTCCCAAGAGACTGTTGTGACGTTGGTGGGCATGGTGGTCGGGGTGCCAGACCAAGGAGTGAGATGAGGGTGTGGGCTGGGGGCAGGGCCAAGGGGGTCCCCAGCTTCTGAACCATCTGTGGTAGAGCGGGTGGGAGGTAGAGGGTACGCTCTCCTCCTGAGCTTGACAACACATCCCCTCCTTCCCCCAGAAAGTCACTCCAGCTGCTGAGACAAAAATATATCCGAGGAATAGAACATTGATGAACCATATGCCAAAATGGGGAGGTAAGAGGAGTTCATTCAGTTTCAGCATCTGAGGCTGTGAGAAGAGAGTCATGGATCCCGAACTGTGGGCCTGCAGAGCCCCATGAGAACTACTGAGCACTCTGGAGTGAGCTCTGGGTCCTTTATCAAATGGCCAAACATTGCTTCCCCAAACTCTGGAAACACCAAGAGTGGCTTCTGCGTAGGGAACAGAAAGTCAACACTCGGAGCGTGTCAGGCTCAGTAGAAGATAACGGGTAATGACCAAATTACCATGGTCTAAAAACTCCTGCAATTGCATCCAAATTAGCAGAAATAATTATGATTCACTTTAATTAGTGACTATGGAGGCGAAGCCTTGGGCTGGTGGGCAGAATGCCTGGCATGGCAGCTGCGTGACAGCCAGGAGGGAGGGGGCATCCGGCCAATGAGGCTGCAGGCCTCCGTGAGCGGGCGTTTGCCCCTCCATGGACAGGGGCCCCCTGCATCCTCTTCTTCCCTTTATCACTGCCAGCTTCACCACCGGCACCACAAGGACCCCCCAGGCCTCCAGCTCACTCCCCACCCTATGAGTGGGCACTAGGTTGCCTCCACTTTACAATGAGGAGATAATGGCTCAGAGATCTGGGGAACTTGCCCAAGAGCACCCGGCTGGGCCTGTCTGAGCCTGGACCCTCTGCCTTTGTTCCCGAGCTGGGCGCCCACCCGCTCAGCTCCATGAAAGGGCTCACCTGTCCCCCAGCCCTCCGAGCATGTAAGGACCCCCTGGCTACAGCCCACCTCCCCCAGTGGCTCTGCCACAGGCTGACATGTGCCCTGGGGCAGGGCCATGGCCTCCTACCTTGAGAAACAGCGCTCCTTTCGAGGCCAGGCCGTCGGAACGCCGCCCGTTGGGGTAACAGTGATAGGCCACGTCCATGATGGGGTAGCGGCTGGCAAAGAAGAGGCCGCTGTTGAGACACTTGAAGCTGCAGCAGCCTTGGCAGCCGTAGACCCCGACGTCGTACAGAATGTACTCGAAGTAACCATGCAGCTGGTCTTTCAACTTGGCGGCTGCCCGCTTGTCAAACACCTCCTGCAGACACAGGAAGTCCAGGTTGGCGGGGAAGAAAGCAGACACCTCGTGGTCAAAGGCCTCGTCCGGGTGCCGCCTTTTGCGCGCGGCCGCCTTCTTCACCCCGGAGGCCTTGTAGGGGAGCTTGCTGTTGGTGGCGCCTGGCTCCCCACTGCCGCCGCTGTCCGCCGCGGCCCGCACCTTCACCAGGGACTCCCTGGAGGCCGAGGGGCTGCCCAGGCTCCCTGAGTCCCCGTCCCGCTGACTGTGGTTGGGCGTCTGGCCCTGTGGGGCCCCGCCAGCCCCATTCCTGGCTTGGCCCCCAGCGGTGGCGTCATCAGCTTCGGGGGGCCGGCCCCCCTCATCGCCTCCGATGCGCACGATGCAGGCATCCTCCAGGCTACCGCCCTCGGCCGGGTCCCCGGAGGCCAGGCCGTTGGCAGCCTCGTCACTGGGGTGACGCCCGCTGTCACCCTTGTATTCCACAGAGGCCGTCCTCTTAATGCTCCCAGGGACGGCCCGGGCCACGCCATCACTGCCCTGTGGTGACACCAGGCTGCTGAAGCTGGCCGCACTGATGGAGGTGTTGGTGGGCGAATCAATGTAGATTTTGATCTGGGGCCGACTGGCGCCGTTGCGGATTCTCTGCCCGATCTCTTTGGCCCGCGCTTGGGTGTTAAAAACATTGTTGAGCCTGGCCAGTGAGTCAGGGAGGAGACAGAGGTTGGCAGTGGCGAAGCAGAAGCTTTTGCCGGGACCTGTACCCTTCCATTCACTGAGCAGGGCTGCCCCACCAGCCGGGCCCTTGTCCTCCAGCCGGGAGTAAATGTAGGGTCGGCGGGCAGACTGCAGTGGGGACCAGAGGAGGAACCCGACAAAGGCGAAGGGCAGCGAGGCAACCAGGAGGGCCAGGTAGATGGGTGTGAAGAGCAGGGTGCAGAGCAGCTGGAGGTAGCACGGGTCGTCCGCCCGCTGGCGCTTCTCGTAGGTGGTGGGGAGGAAGGAGGCCACGAGCCGGTCTGCCAGCCAGTAGCATGGGAAGAGGAGAGCCCAGGACACAGTGTGCAGGGCAGACAGACAGCTATTGGGAAAGGGGGCCGTGTACAAAACCATCGCAGCTCACTGGGCGCCGCAGCCGGCCCTACTACATGGTGTCCGTGGCAATGCGGGCACTTTCCTGCGAGGGGTGGGCGAGTGGGGGGGGGCAGGTGCAGGAGGGGTCACCTCCTGCTGAGATGCGTCTCTGGGCGGTCAGTGGTGAGTGTTGGCCAGCCAGTCATGGTTCACCTCAGTGGGCCATACTGGGCCACCAAGGCCTGCAGGGGAACCTGTAAGACAGAAAATAAGGGGGCTTTACTCATCCTTAGGGAAGCAGGTTAGATGCTGGGGCCACTCTCTCCCTTCACCCTGTTCCTGCTTCCTCCATCAGAAGCAGGAGTGTTCTGTTTGCCTGTGTGTGTTTGGTTTTCTTGGAGTAAACAGCTTGGTGACGTGACCACGTCTAGCTGTCCATCTTGATCTTGTAACCTAACCGCTCAAAAATGGACCCCAGATTTTGGAGGGGCTTCACTTTGTGGGCATTTGGGAGGGCAGGCTGGGGATCCTGGTGGATGCCTGGGCCTGACGCTGGCCCATCAGGAGCCAGGAGTGTGCCTGGACGGGTCAGGGGTGACCCTGATTCTGAGGGGCCTCAGACATACCCGCCTGGCACTGAGTGTCCTTCAGGTCAGAACAGAGAGGGAGCAAACAGCAGAGAAAGTGGTCAGAGAGTCCTGGGGTGGAGGGCAGTGTGGCTGGCAGGAGGACCCCTGAGAGGAGGGCCCTACCCACAACCAGGCTCTCACTGTGCTGATCCTGCAGCATCAGCCCACCCCTGCTGACCCCCACCAGAAATCCAAATCCCTGACCGGCCAGGATCCCCGGCACTGCGTGGGCCTTACAACTTCCAGAATGATGGTCCCTGTGACTTTTGGAGAAGTGTCCTGGGGCTGTGAGGATCTGGCCCAAGTGTCTCCCCTCAGCCTGAGATGTAGCCCTGGGGCCCAGCTGAGGCCCATAGCTGGAGGAATGAGTCCACCCCAGGTCCCTGTCCCTGCCAGGGCATGAACCTCAGACCAGGCCCTAGGGCCCTGCCTAGCAGAGGCCTCCAGCTGCAGTTACTGCGCTGAATGTAGAATCAATAAAGACAAGAGTCTGGAGTGTTTGCCCAGCCTCCAGGGACCCGTGGGAGATCCTTCTGTGGTGAAGCTGGTATAAGCATCATCTCAAGTCTTCATTACCCGAAGACTCTTCCTGGGGGTTCACTTCTTGTTCACCACCTCACCAACCCAGTCCTGCCTCTGCCCTGGCACCATGGGGGTTCCATCCATCCTGGCCCCACGTTCCATCCATCCTGGCCCCACCGCCAGTCTTCCTCCTGCCTCCCTGGTCACTGCAGCCAGGACCTTGGTGCCATCTGGGTTCTGCCTCCCCCAGACCCCAAATCCCATCCATCCCTCTGACCCACTCAAGCTCTCCTGGAGCCCCTGTGCTGGTCCACGACCACATCACACTTCACCCACTTACTTGACTGCCTCTCCATCAGGCCATTTTCCACACAGTGGCTGGAGGGATTCTGTCTAGTCTCACTATCCCTCAGAGACCCCCCAAACCCTCTGAAGCCTCTCTGGGCCCTTTCTGGGTGTCTTGTCTCCTAGCCAGGCCTGCCGTGTCTGCAGTCCCATCTCCCTTGTGCCCGCTTCCTACTCAGTGGGATGTGGTTCCTTGTCCGTGCCCTGCCCCTCACTTAGCTCACCTCTTTTCTTCTAGACTCAGCTCAGAAATGACCACCTCAGAGAGGCCCTTTTGCTCCCTTTTGCCCCTCTTTGCCAGCTGGCGTAGGTATATCCACTGGGGGCTCCTGTCTGCATTGTGCATGGCCTGGTCTCTGCAGTTCAGGGTCATGAAAGCTCAGGGGACATGGCCACGTCCCCAGCAGACTGAGAGCTTGGGTCCTGGAGTTGTACCAGCCAGAGCTTGGGAAATGGGTGGGTGAATGGAGGTCAATCTGCACTACCTCTAGGTCTGAGGTGCAGGGGGAAGGGGGGAATTTCCGGGATGCACCTGTCACCTGAGTGCACTCCCAGGGCCACATCTCCAGGGCTGATTTAGTGGGGACGAGGTGCTTGTCCCAGACCAGAGCTTAATGTCTAAAGATGAACTTTTAGCTGGTGTCTGTCTGGTTCTGGAGAATACATTTCACAAGGATTTTACTTTTTTCTGGGGAAATTGCTTTGAAGGAAACACTGGAAGGTTACATTTTGGGGAAGCAGGTGTGTCTCCTCAGATCAGAGGTGTCTGGCCAGGAGCCATGGGAAACAGTTCCTTTGCAGACAGCTCTGCCCTGTGCCTCAGTTTCATCTGCCTGTGGGCACTAGGACCACGTGGTTTTGTCCAGTGCTGTAGTTGCAAGGCCTCTCACTCAGGTGTGAGCAATGAGGCTCACTGTCAAGGATGTTGGTGAGGCCAGAGGGCTAGCTCCTGCATCCCTCTCCCCTTCCCCTTGGGGCAGGGGGTGGGGAAGCTATTTCAGAGGATGGGAGATCCCTGACGTCCTGCCCTGGAGTCCCAGACCAGACAGTGGCCTTCACCACCTTTTCCACAGCCAGCTTGAGTCCTGGTCTCTGAAGGCCAGGCTGTATGTGGGGGGTGTCCTAACCTTGATGGCTTTTACTTTGGGGTCTGCTGATTCAGGGGTCCTGTGAACTTAGGCCAGGCTACTGGTCTAGGGCCCTGAGACCAATTTTATAATGACGGTGGCTGAAATTGGAGGGTTTGTTACAGGCTTGCTGACCCTCTGTGCACATGATTTTTATCCCCCCAGCAGAGCCATGTCACCTCTGTGGCCCAGAGCTCATGGCTCAGTACTCAGAGGGGCTGGTGGCTGTCCAGAGGCCTCCCATGCCTGCCATCTGACAGACTTACTTATTCTTTCTTTAAAATCCCAGCAATTTCATTTGAGTGTAACCTGCAGTTGGGGCAGCAGCCCGCTGGCTCCCTCTGAGCTGGTGGGTCTGGCCTCTTTCAGCCCAGCGCACACGCACACGGCAGTGTTTGGAGCGGCCACTCAGACTGGCCAGAGTGGAGGCTGTGGGAGACAGCGCAGAGCCACCTGCGCCAACTTGACCTAGAGGAGGAGGCAGCAGGTCCCGTCCCTGCAGGTGGGGAGGGGGGATGGCGTCTCCCAAGCCTCCAGCAGCCACTTCGGTTGGCATCAAGGTGCTAGGGGTAGGGGTCTAGGCCAGACTCTGGGGACACCCAGCTGCCACCCCCGAATGCATGGAGGGGGCCCACTCCCGGGTCGTCTTAGCTCTTTCCTCCTCTTCTCTGTAGCCCAAGGTCACCAGCACAGCCAACACCATCTTCACCTGAGTGCCCGCCCCACCCAGTCACCGTCCCCTTGTCTTCTGTCTCAGGCCACAATGGGGCACGGAGGTCAGAAGATCTTCCTAAACGATCTGATTACATCCTCGCTTTGGCGGCCCCATTGTCTTGGAGGAGAAAGTCCAGTCTCCCAGTCTGTATTTAAGGACCCTCTGTGCTCCGGCCCCTCTTTTCCTTCCCCACCCCCACCCCAGAAGGGCCCCTAGCGCCTCAGAGGTAGATGCAGCCTCGCTTCATCGAAGGGCTCCTGAGAAAAATTCCCAAACCTTCTGTTCTCCCCTGTGGCTCATCCCTAACACTGGCAGGGCAGGGTGGAGATCCGCCACCAGCTGGGACTGCTGCTCTTAGTGGGGCCCGGCCCCCTCTTCAGCTGCCCTGTGTCCACCTCACTTCTGCAGTAAGCAGCCAGGCCTGTTCTTTCGGCTTCCCCTGAGCTGCTCACAGCAATGTATTTGGTCTCCATTCAGGCAACAGGGGGTTTGAGGTGGCTGGTAGCCCAGGGGGCCACCACTGCATTCCTCCCAGATGTGGCAGCTCTGAGCCCCCAGCTCTTCATGGCTACCTGGGTCCCTGGTCCGGCCTGCTCACCTGCCCCCATCCCTCAGTGCCCCGGACAGAAGGAGCCTCTGGGGGCCGCCTGGCCGCCTGCTCCGCACGCAGTCCCTGCATCTGTGCCCAGGAGCTGCTGACGCACTTGACACAAAAGGGATTGCTACCAATGGAGCCAGTTTCTAAAGCTCTGTGGTTAATTATTTTGTCGCAGTGAAATGAAAGGAGGGTAAACAAACAACAACACATTAATTAGTCTGATCTACACTTTCCCCATGAAAGAGGGGAGTGGGAGCTACACACCGGAGGCTGGGAAATTCTCAGTGAACCTTAGAGTCCTGAGGGGTGCCCGAGCAGGATGTAGCACAGGTGCCCAGTCTGTACCCCTGGGCCTTTGTCTCGCCTACACCCCCTCAGGGCCACGACATCATGGGTGGCCTGGCCCAGGCTTGGCCTCCGGGGAGGAATGCCTTCCCCCTCTCTGTGCCCTGGTTCTCCGCTTCCCTGTCCTGGAACTGGCATCTTTACCAAGCAAAGCCTGCCATGGGCATCTCTGATCGGAGTGACAGGTCCCTCAAAGGCCCCATGTGCTGAGCGGCAGCCACTCAAGCCCACAGGCTGGATTGCTCTTTCAGTTTCCTACTTTAAAGTGACAATCACTCCTGGGTTTCTGCCCATTATGAGTCCTGGCGTGGGGCTTCCTGGTTGCTCAGGATGGCCGCTCCTCCTCCCCTGCCCCAGTGCCATGGTCTCCAGAGCTGAGCGTGGGTCCCAGACACCCTCAGGTCCTCGTGGTCACTCCTGAGCCCCAGGATCAGTAGGGGGGGCTACCAGTGCCCCAAGGGAGGGTTCCTGGGAGTCAACCTCAGGCCTGCCCCCACTCCCAGGGGCACTGCTCACTGTGTAGCTTGGGTTTGGGAGACTCACTGAGCCTGTCTCATTATCTCTGACATGGGGGTAGCAATACCTGCCTCCCAGGGCTAATCGTGAGGCTTTATCCTTCCCTGCCACCCCATCTCTTCCTTGTAGGACCTCCCTGACCACGCCTCAGCCGAGGTTGGCTCCTGTGTGTCCTGGCTGCTCGCACCCTGATCTGTGGATTTGGCGGATTTTGAAGAGGAGACAAGCTGCTTCTGTTGACTGTGCGGGGGGCAGCCAGAGCCCATCCACCCACCCACCTTCTACGCTCCCGACTGACTCTCAGTACCTTCAGATCCTCAGAGACCCAACCACACTGTTTAGGCAGCTTCTTTCCCTACAGCGAGGACTGGACTGGGCCTGACTGTGACAAGGAGCCTGGGCCGCAGAGCCATGCAGACAGAGGGAGCAGATCGGTTCGCAGGCTCACCTGGCTGGCAGGGAACTTCCCTGGGGAGGTTTGGGGGCCAGACAGCCGTAAGTCCAGATGGGAGAGGAAGAGGTGGTCACAGGCTGGCACAGGAGATCACAGGCCAGTGACTCCTGGGCAGGTATGGGGCATTGACAGAAGCTCCACACCAGAGTTCCTCCTGTGGGTTACTGGTATCTGTGGTGACCTGACCTGCAGCCATCACAGCACCGGAGGGGGAGACTTGTACCGCTCAGAGGCCCCAGCTAAGGCAAAGCCCCTCCCCATACACCTCCCTGAGGGCTGGGAGACCGGCTGATCTGCTATTCCTTGGGGGAAGGCGTTCCAGGCATAGGGCCTGGCCAGGCCTGTCCTATTTGGTGTTGAAGCTGGCTGGGAGGTCCCCAGCAGCCTCCTTGAGTAAGCTGCAGTGGGCAGGCCCTCTGCTACTGGATACCAAAGGATACTGGCGCCAGGACAGCCATCCCATGTCCCATCCCCCTGGGAAATGGAGACCTGGCAGGCATGCTGGTACACAAGACCTGCTGCACAGAGGATCAAAGGATCTTAGGTGAATGCTGACATTGAATTTCTCCTTAGTGGGAAAGTGAGCAAGCCAGCCCAGTTCTGCTGACCAAGGCAAGTGCTGGCCCCTCTAAGGAAGCCTGAACCATCTTGACGGATTTCTGAGCTTTGGAGAACTTTTGGGAAGTCGAGGAGGGTTGGGAGCTGCCCCAGGTTGGGGGCAGGATGGGATCTGTCCCTCCTTCATAGCCCTTCTCTCTCCTTCTCATGCCTGCTGATCCCTGTCTTTCCAGCAGCGGGGCTGGGAATCCTGGAGCCGAGGGACCTTCTACCATCCTCTTTGTGTCCACAGGCTCCTGTCTAAACATGCGCTGGTCCAAGCCCCAGGTTTCTGTAGGAAAGACTGAGAGGATTGCTCCAATCCAATTACCGGAATGTGCTCGCATCCGCCGGCGGCGCCGATATTGGGCCAGCCCATTTCTGCCTGGATGCCTGCCGCCCTGGGGGTTGGCATAGCAACGGGAGCTCTGAGCTGCGGAAACTTGGAGTCAACTCATCACTGGGAGGACAGAAAGAAAGACTGAAGAGGATGCCTTTCTAAGTGATGCAGGTCACACAAACCCAGGCTAATCACTGAAAGCCACAGAAATGGGGGCTGGGGGCTGGCCTGAACAGGTGTGCCGTAGCAGCAACTCCCAGTGACCTAGGTGTGCCAGGTCAATCCCCACTGACCCTTCCAGATCCAAAGCACCTGCCCCCTTCTCTGAAGCCCTCCCCAACTTCCCCATCCCGCCCATCCCCTTCCTGCCCTGCATGCCCCCCAGCTGTCCCTCCAATCAGGTACCTGTCTGTTTGCACATCGGGCCCCTACCAGCAGCCTGGGAGCACCTGATGGCGTCTCCAGCACTAGCACAGGCCCAAGTCCTAGCCTGCTCTGCCCCACTGGCTGCGGCAGACCCACTTTTGTCTGCCCCACCCCAATCCAAGGCGAGGGCAGTGAGCCACACTAGCCCAACTGACACTACAGCCCCCTGACCCCAAGGTGAAAAACCCCCAGCTAGCTCTCATTGGTGCTCTTACTGGACCCCTCAGGAAAGAGGCCTGCATTTTCTCTGAGGTGGAAGCATTAAGAGCCTGAAGCTTCTGGAGCCTTCCTTGAGAGTGAATCTAATTCAGATGAAAACAGACCTGAGGGCTAGAAGGAGAGACTCCTGGTGGCACTTTGAGCTCCAGTTTCCCTGTGCCTGAAGACAATACAACCCCCAGACTTTCTAATTCGTGAGTTGGCAAATTACCCTTTTCTTTGCTCTAGTTGAAGCTGCATTTCTGTCACTTGCCACCAAAGGGATCCTATCTAATATATACCAGTGAACCGATCTTTCTAAAACTCCATTCTTAATAGTTTGTCTCCTGGGCGAATGTCCCCTCTGGCCTGCCCACTGGGCAAAGGAGCCTTTCTCCTGAGTCCTTGAAGGGCTTGTGAGATCCGGTGCCTGGGGTCTATGCCCAAAGGATTTGAGCATCCCTCAGGAGATAGCAGTGCCAATATTACAAGCACAAACGTGGTGTCAGACGTGCCAGGTCCGGGTCCTCCTGCTGGATAGCGGACAAGTTGCTTCACTGACACTCTGTGCTGTACTTTGCTCATCAGTTATGCACACACATCTCCCTCTCATACACATACACTATCTCAGGGTACGAATGACACTTAGCACAGCGCCTGCCACATCTCTAGTAATATCTTCGTTACTGTTACTACTGTTAATTTCCTTGCTGCAGAGGACCCTCAAGGTACAGCTGGAGCCCTCAAAGTTTCCTCCTTGTGTGGTTGGTTGCTTGACAAAGAGGGTACCCTGCTCTCCCAAACAAGGGGCGAGGATGGTGCAGGGGAGGCAGGGGCCTCCATCTCCAGGACCGTCTGCAGGGGACTGCTTGTGTGAGCCCAAGTCACCAGCTTCTGCAGAACTCAGATGCAGGCAGAGGGGCCATAAAGTTTTCAAAAAGACACTTTCCATGGGAGCTATTAATGCGTCATGTGGTTTCTGAGAATAGGAACAGGCTGTAAGCAGTTCTGTGGCACTCCTTCAATCAGCCAGCCTCGGCATTTCCATGTCAGAACTCAGAAAGCCCAGATGAAGCGGACTGTTGCATGACTGGAAAGCAAATCTCAAGCCACATTGGAGGTATATGTGCCAGGAGTGCTTGAATCAATTTAATAGTTAAAATGGCAGTCCTTCTGGGCGTAAGACCTTGTGCTGCGATGACATGGGGCAGTTGCCCTGAGACCATGGGCTCCATCATGAGATGGGGCTGAGTTTGAAGATCTGGCCACCCTCCCCTCTCCCATCTGCCATTCCAGAATCATCCATTGGTGACCAGAAAGGGGGATGGTGGATGGTGGCTGACACCTAAATCCCTACCTGAGCCATCCTGAGCAGCACCGTCTCTCATTCCCAGTTATCCTGTATGACACTCAAGAACCTGCCTGCAGCCATATCTGTTTGCCTAGGTCCACTGGAAGCTTAAGGCCACAGGGCTCCTGCCAGTCCTGTGCCCTCATGGAGGCTGAGCCCAGGGCTGGGGGAGGCTGGGAGGAGGGCTTCCTCCATGATGCAAATCAGGTCTGAGATCACTCTGTTCCAGGATCTCCTCCACACGGGCACTGACAGGGCAGCTCCAGGGCAGGCCTGGAGCAGACAGTCGCAACTACCAAGGAGGAGACTTTGACATCCTCAAGTGAGATCCAAATCAGGAGGCCATGTGCCAGCCACTGAGCATCTAGACCGCATGGGCCTCCTGCCCCAAGTGGTCTGAGCGTGCCCACGTGCTGAGGTCTGTGCCCAAGCTCATTCTCACACATGCATGTGAGCCGGGGGTCCTGGCCCTCTGCAGCAGGTCACGTCACCTGCCTCAGGCGAGCTCTGTGGCGTCTGCCACGTGCCTGACCAAGGGCCAGCATGCAGCATGCTTCCAGCTAGCCTGCCCCACCTCCACCCACGGGAGAGGACCTCCCCGGGGCTGGATACCAGGAGGGATCTCACTTTTCTCGGGCTCTGCTACGGAGGCTGCTGTCCCCGCAAAGTCCCTGCTTCCCTGCTGATGTTAATGGTTCATGAGCTGAACAAGGCTTGGAACATCCTTTGCTTAAGAAGAAATGACAACATACTTTCTGTGGGAGTAGAACTTTAAATACAAGTCCACACAAGTGGTAGGATTTCTGCAGACCCAGTGTTCGGCTGCATTTCAAGTACAGCATTTCCTCCTGGAATGGATTGGCCGACTGAGCGGTGTGTAGGCATTTCCAGGCATCAGAGAACACAGATGAAGACAACAAACCTTCCTAAAACAGAACAGACTTGCTAAAATTCTTCTGAAGGGAATCATTTCACATTCAGCCTGAAGTTTTCTGTGCAAAGAACATTTAACAAACTGAGTCCTAGAGGAGAATTTATGCAGAGATTAAAAAGCAAATTGGTGTGAATGAGTAAATAAGATAAGGCGTCAGCATCTCACCAAGCCTCCCCGCAGCCCTGGGCAGCTGGGCCTGAAGGTGGGGCTTTCTGGACAGGGGCTGGGTCTCATTCACCACTGAGCACTTAGGCCCTTGTCCTGGGCCCTCTCAGAGGCTATCCTCCGGTCCTCCCTCACACACAGTACCACTGGAGCCCTTGGAACCAGCAAGAACTCTCTCCCCCTGAGAGAGGAAACCCCACTCATGCTAAACCAAGGACTGCTTGCTTTGAGAAGCCTATGACCTGCCTGTGGAATTTCAGAGCCTGCTCCGGAGTGTATAACTTTGGGGGCGGGGGGATTGGGAGCTGCTGGAGCCTGCTTCCCCTGGGAGTGAGATGTGGGGCTTCAATTGTGTAAGACTGTGAATTAGTCATGTGTCCACAGCAAAGGCCAGTGGGGAAGAGAGCATGGGGTCTATAGTTCCCCAAGTTCCCTTCCATTGCTGCCACCAAACTTGCCTTCCAAGGGTCTTCTGCGGCTCTGGGTTCCCACTAACCCCTGTCCCTCCGGTAGTGGTAGCTGTCTCTACACCTGTTCTTGGCTTTGAATCCTGCACTTCTGAAAAGGGAAACAAGAACCCCTGGCTCTGGTCATGGAGGCTATGTGTCCCCAGATTGCTGGTACACCCACGCTGGTATAGGCAGGGACTCGTCTCCACTTAAAAGATAAGCATTCTTCATCCTTGTGAACATTTGGGTAGACGCTTCCCTTTTTGTCTCTACCTCTGCTTCCAAGCCTAGGATGGGACCCTTGCCTCACTTCCTCTGGCCCCCCGAGGGGCTGGAGCCTGCTCTCCAGGCATGAGGCAGGATTGCACTCCCAGGTCCCCTTGTGGTTGGGGGGAATCATGTGACCAGCTCTGTCTGACCCACTAGCTGTGAGTGCAAGTTATATGTGTCACTGCTGGGCCAGAGTACTTAACACAGGTGTGAGACCTTCCAGAGTTCTGTCCCTTTGGCACATCTACCTGTAGCGTTCATGATGGTGGCTGCTCCATCAGCCTGGGTACCATGGTGAGGATGCATGGAGCAGGGCCCCAGCTAAACCACATGTCGTATGAGCAAGACAAAAAACGTTAAGCCATAGCATATCCCATCCCAGCCTGACTAATAGAGGAAGGCTTCTGATTTCTTTTTTTTTTTAAGATTTATTTATTTGGGAGAGAGAGTGAGAGTGCATACATGAGTGGGAGGGGCAGAGGGAGAGGGAGAGAGAATCTTAAGCAGACGCCGAGATGAGCACAGAGCCCGATGCCAGGCTTGATCTCACAACTGTGAGATCAAAACCAAGAGTAGAATGCTTAACCGACTATGCCACCCAGGGACTCCCGGCTTCTGATTTCTTTAACCCACTTAACCAAAAACAAGCCTTACTGATCAACAGCCCTCAGTTTCCCAGGTGTATAGCTAGATTGACGCCCCAGACCCGACTCTCTTCAAGAAAGATCTTCATTTTAAAGGGCAATAATGATGTTCCTCTGCCCAAATCCAGACCAGGGTGGGGGCTCACTCCTTTCCATCCCCTAAGTATCTGTACTGAACAGTTGATTCCCTTTCAGGACCATGAGGCATCAGGGGAGCTGAGCCTGAATCTTTTCATTTTTAGTGAAAACCATTTCTGCTCAGAGAAGAGGCCACTGCTAGTGATGTAAGTAGCAAAGTAAATCCACAGACATGGGGAAGCAAGTGCACTGGAAACTTCAGCCAAGGATCGGTGTTTAGGGTTGGTTCCAGGAGCCAAGCAAGGCCCCACAGGGGATAAGGCAGGAGGGAGTGTCAAGAGTCCACTTAGGTGGTGCAGATCGAGATGGACGAAGTGGCCTGTGCCTAATGGCTGGGGGTCCGACACTGGCAGGTTGTGCTGGCTGAGGGGTGCATGCCCAGGCTGCTGAGGGGGAGGGCTTGGAGGCTGGGGGCACTTGGCATACAGCTCCTATGAGTCAGATGCAGCACTGTGACTGCCTGGGGTATGTTATATCAAGGTCCCAGGAATTTCTGGGGGCAGAGCCTTTGCTTTCTAGGTGTGCATATTTTAGTGTGGGGGTGTCCTCCTGGAGGGCATGGAGACAGGACGGGGATAGATGGTGGGTGGAGCGAGCAGTGAGCAAGGGAGGGAGATAAAGCGGAGAGTCTGGGACAGCTGAGAGCAGGCGTGTGGGAGGCAGAGCCACTCAGGAAGTCCTGCCTGGCCGGCCACGCCCTGACCACAATGACCCACCAGGTCCTAGGAGGCCGGCGAGGAGACGCCAGGGAGGAGCAGCTTCGGAAAATGGGCCTGAAAGGAGGATCCAACACATTCACTGACAGTTTGTCTTGAGCTGGGCTTGTTTAACTTAAACGCTCAGAATGTCTGAGTAGCTTCCCATCTACAGCACACAGATCAGCCTAGCCTGGAGTAATCCTTCCGCTCAGAGCAGGAGGGAGCCCAGCCCTGCTGGCCCGGCCCGTGTCCTGCACTCTGGGAGGGCTGAGTGACCCCCAGCTTGAGGCTTCCTGCATCCCCCTCACCGCTAGACAGAAGGTGGACAAGGGGTCTCACCAGGCTTTCTGGTCAAGTTTTGGAGAGAAAATTGCCAGAATAGAAGTCAGCACCAATGAGAAACCAGTCTATGCAGTTTCAACCTGATTTTGCTTTTAAAAATAGGCCCAACAGGAGCCTTCAGCTGTGTGATCTTCATCTATCCTGCAGCCCTCTGCCCTTGGTCCTGGGTCCACCATCCTTCTCATTCCCTTCCTGCCCCTGGCACTGCTTCTTCTCCGAGCCCTTCGTGGTCCCCTCCTCCCCTGCCTACCGTGAGGAGCTAGACCTTCCTCTGCCTCTTGTCTCTTCCCTTGGTTGATCCCTCAGGGTCACCTGTTCCCAGGTGTCTCTCCTGCTAGCTGACTTATTCGTCCACTGCTCGCCCCCCCCCCAGCTCTGTCTCCTGAGTAGTCGCTGAGGCTCTGGACATCCACCATACCCTGCCTCTTCCCACCAGCCCCCGGTTCTGCCTCCCTAACGCCTCCTATCCATTCCCACGGTTATGGCCAGCTCAGGCCCCGCCCTGTCCCAGCTAGACACTGCGCAGACACCACCTGTCTCCCGGCAGCTGGCCTCCCCTCCTCTGGCCCACATGGCAGCTACTGGGATCTTTTTAAACCACACAGTAGACCACACTACTCCCCTGTTAAACTCTGCAGTGGCCCCTGCTGACCCTGGGAAGATGCCCAAGCACCCGGCAGGGAACAGCACATTAGGCCCAGCATCCTGATCTCCAGGACCGCTGTGCATCACCTCCTACTTCTGAAGTCCCAGGGCCCCCCTGTGGTTCCCCATCACACCCTTCTAGCCCTCCCCACCTTTGCTGGGGCTGTTCCCTCATAGCCTTCCTCTTTGTGCTGGGATGAGGCCTCCGCAGGGGGCTTGGGGTTCAAAAGTCACAATGACGATCTCTTCACCAAGCCCCAGCCAGTGCCCTACACTATGGCCCCAGAGATAACGAGAGGACTTTTGACCTGGCTTTAACAGGTCTCAACGGCTGGCGGTTTCTGTGCATTTATTGCCCATGTTTGCAGTCTGCACACCAGAAGGGGGACCAGCCCCACACATCTTCAGATTTACTAAGGTAGAAGCAGAACTGAGAGAGGTGGCTGAGTAATGATGACAAATTCCATTCCTCAAAGCGGAGGGAGGATGGGCCATAGGGGGCTTATGGATTGTCTCTGCAGACCAGGGACCCTGCTCTTGTGGTTGATACCAGCAGCCGCGGAGCTGCTCACTCCCATGCCCCCCTCTGCCTCCAGTCCCAGAGAATGTAGGTTTTGTGTTCTAACTCCGAGGCCCGAGTTCCCCTGCAACCACTCAGTATTTTATCCCATCACCTGACTCTAGCTGTGTCAGTCATGTAGTAGGGAGATAATAGGAACCCCTGATGACCACCAAGTGTCAGCACCCCCACCCCGCCCCCCCCGCCCAAATTGCATTACACCAGTTGTTTAATAGTGCTTGTTTCGTAGCATCCTTACCAGCTCTGGGTTTTAAGCAATTAAAAAAAAATTTTTTTTAATATAGTTTAGTGGGTAATGGTATCTGGTTACATTTCTGAATATACTTAAATTGTATTCTTTCAGTTTTGTGAAGTGCTGCCTCAAGTCTTCCCTGTGTATTGAAGGAGTTTGTATTTTCTCCATAGATTTGTGTGGGTGACACACACCCCCGCCCCTGGCGTTGCACTCCACTGGTGAGGGAGTTCCGGGAAGGATCAGACTGCCAAAGCCTGATGGCTTACCTCAGAGCTGTGTTTCCAGAACTTTTTAACCAAACAGCAGAACCTTTTCTTAAACAATTTCACACAGCCCCTCTTCATAGAAAACATAAATAATTTGCCTATGATGGGAGGCCTGGAGCAGCACTCCCCCTCCAGAAGCCCCTGTCTTACCTGAGGAGGGGCCGCTGGGACCCTCTTGATCTTCGTCTGAAGAGGGGGTGCCACCGCAGTCAGGACCTGGAAGGAGATGAGCGGTTCACAGAGGTGTCCGAACTCAACCGACAGCCACCCGGCAGCCCAGAACAGGTGAGCCAAGTACAAAGACCAAGGGGCCCCACCTGTGCCAGAGGCAGCGCCACACCCTCCACGTCACCAAGGAGAGGGTGTGGACCAGGCTGTCCCCAGGACCAACGAAGTGCAGCCAGAGGGGGTGGGGGCGGAGGTTTGTGCGACAAACCTGCACAAGCTTGCGGGGGGGGGGGGGGGGGGGGGGGGGG